>NC_135887.1:75185030-75541163 GCF_964194155.1 Cetorhinus maximus | reverse complement strand
CCCAACCTGGCTCCCCAGCCTCATTCCCTCCCCAGACACCTTCGCTCCCCCCACCCAACCTTCCCCTCTCAAGACACCTTCGCTCCCCCACAACCTCCTTCAGTCCCCCCCACCCAACTTCCTCCCTAATCTTGTCCCCCCGAGACACCTTCGATCCCCCCCAACCTCCTCCACCTCCTGGACAACTTGGCTGCCCCCCAACCTCATCCCCCCCAGAAACCTTCGCTCCCCCAACCTCCTCCCACCAAGACACCTTCACTCCCCCTACCCAACCGCCCCCAACAGACACCTTCATTCCTCCCCGACACCTTTACTGCCCCCCAAACCCCTGCCCCCACAAACACTTTCGCTCCCCCCCCTCCAACCTCCACTCCCACAGGCACCTTCGCTCCCTCCAACCTCCACCCCCCCTCAAATATGGTTGCTCCCCACAACCTCATACCCCCAAGACACCTTCGCCCCGCCCCCAGCCACATTCACACCCCCCAGCTCCTGCCCTCAGAGACACCTTCGCTCCCCCAAAACCTCCCCCCCATTCACCTTCGTTCCCCCGAAACCTCCTCCCCCACAGACACTTTGGCGCCCCCCCCAACCTCCTCCCCCTGCAGATGCATTGACTCCCCCTACCCAACTTCCTCCCCCAAGATACCTTCGCTCCGCCCCGCCCCACTCAACCTCATCCCACCAGAAACCTTCGCTCCCCCCCGACCTCCTCCCCCCCAGACACATTCACGTCCCCCAGACACCTTCACTCCCCCCCAACCTCCTCCCCCCAGGCACCTTCACACCCCCCAACCTCCTCCCCTCAGACACCTTTGCTCCCCCCTACCTCCTCCTCCACAAGACACCTTCCCTCCCCCCCAGACACCTTCGTTCCCCCCCGCAACCAACCTCCCCCAACCAGACACCTTCGCTCCCCCCAATCACCTCCCCAAGACAACTTCGCTCCCCCCAAGACACTATTGCTCCCCCCAACCTCCTCCCCCCACAACCTCCTTCCCCCCCAGACACCTTCGCTCCCCTGTACTCAACCTCCTCCCCACCACCAGATACCGTGGTCACCACTGCCCAAACCTCCTCCCCCCCACAACCTCCTTCCCCCCAGCCCCCTTTGCTCCCCCATACTCAACCTCCTCACCCCCAGACAACTTCGCCACCCCCCACCCAACCTCGGCCCCACCAGAAACCTTCGCTCTTCCCCAATCTCCTCCCAACCCTGACACCTTCAGTCCCCCAGACACCTTCACACCCTCCCAACTTCCTCCCCGTGATATACCTTTGCCGCCCCCCCCCCAAGCTCCTCCCCCCAGATATCTTAGCACCCTGAAACTCCTCCCCCAGACACCTTCACTGACCCCAATCTCCTCCCTGACAGACGCCTTCACTCCTCCCAACCTCCTCCCCCAGAGGCACCTTCAGTCCCACCAACATCCACCCCCCAGACATCTTCACTCCCCAACCAACCTCACCCCACAGACATCTTCGCTCCCCCCAACTTCCTCCAGTCCTGACGCCATTCCTCCCTCCAACATCTTCCCCCAGACGCTTTCACGCCACCCCAGACCTTCGCTCCTCCCAACCTCCTCACCCCTAGACACCTTCGCTCCCCCAGACACATTCGGACCCACCCAACCACCACCCCCACAGGCACCTTTACACCTCCCACCTAACCTCCTCTCCCCAGACACCTTCACTCCCCCCCAACCTCCTCCACCTGACACCTTCACTCCCCCTCAGCCTCCTCCCCCCAGACACCTTCACTCCCCCCAACCTCCTCCCCCAGACACCTTCACTCCCCTCCATCCTCCTCCCCACAGACACCTTCACTCCCCCCCCAACCTCCTCCCCCCAGACACCTTCACTCCCCCACAACCTCGTCCCTCCTCCCCCCAGACTCCTTCACTCCCCCCCAACCTCCTCTCCCCAGACACCTTCACTCCCCCACCCCCCACCCTCCTCTCCCCAGACACCTTCACTCCCCCTCAACCTCCTCCCCCAAACACCTTCACTCCCCCCAACCTCTTCCCCCCAGACACCTTCACTACCCCTCAACCTCCTCTCCCCAGACACCTTCACTCCCCCCCAACCTCCTCCCCCCAGACACCTTCACTACCCCCCAGCCTCCTCTCCCCAGACACCTTCACTCCCCCAAGACACCTTCACTCCCCCAAGACACCTTCACTCCCCAACAACCTCCCCCTCCAAACACCTTCACTCCCCCCAACCTCTTCCCCCCAGACACCTTCACTCCCCCGCAACATCTTCTCCCCAGACACCTTCACTCCCCCTCAACCTCCTCTCCCCAGACACCTTCACTCCCCCCCAGCCTCCTCTTCCCAGACACCTTCACTACCCCCCAACCTCCTCCCCCCCAGGCACCTTCACTCCCCCCCAACCTCCTCTCCCCAGACACCTTCACTCCCCCCAACCTCCTCCCCCTGACACCTTCAGTCCCCCTCAACCTCCTCCTCCCAGACACCTTCACTCCCCCCAACCTCCTCCCCCAGACACCTTCACTCCCCTCCAACCTCCTCCCCCCCAGGACACCTTCACTCCCCCCCCAACCTCCTCCCCCCAGACACCTTCACTCCCCCACAACCTCCTCCCTACCCCCCCCAGACTCCTTCACTCCCCCCCAACCTCTTCTCCCCAGACACCTTCACTCCCCCCAACCTCCTCTCCCCAGACACCTTCACTCCCCCCCCACCCTCCTCTCCCCAGACACCTTCACTCCCCCTCAACCTCCTCCCCCCGACACCTTCACTCCCCCCCCAACCTCCTCTCCCCAGACACCTTCACTCCCCCCCCAACCTCCTCTCCCCAGATACCTTCACTTCCCCCCCAACCTCCTCTCCCCAGACACCTTCACTCCCCCTCAACCTCCTCCCCCCAAACACCTTCACTCCCCCCAACCTCTTCCCCCCAGACACCTTCACTACCCCCCAACCTCCTCTCCCCAGACACCTTCACTCCCCCCAACCTCCTCTCCCCAGACACCTTCACTCCCCCCCAACCTCCTCTCCCCAGACACCTTCACTCCCCCAAGACACCTTCACTCCCCAACAACCTCCTCCTCCAGACAACTTCGCTCCCCCCCAACAAACTTCACTCCCCCCAACCTCCTCCCCCCTCAGACACCGTTGCTCCCCCCAAGACACCTTCACTCCACTCGACCCCCAGACACCTTCGGTTTCCTCAACGTCCTCCCGCCATACACCTGTGCTCCCGCCCAGACAGCTTCGCTACACCCCCCAACTTCCCCCTACCAAGTTCCTGCACCCTCCGACACCTTCGTTCCCCAGCCTCCTCCCCCCCACGACAGCTTCGCTCCCGCCAACGTCCTCCCCTCCAGACACCTGCGCTCCCCCACAACCACCTTCGTTCCCCCAACCTCCTCCCCCACAGGCCCCTTCGCTCACCCCCAACCTCCTTCCCCACCCCCAGACACCTTCGCTCACCCCCAACCTCCTTCCCCACCCCCAGACACCTTCGCTCCCCACCCAACCTCCTCCCCGCCAGGCACCTTCGCTCCCCCCAACCCTCCCCCCCCCAGACACCTTCGCTCCTCCCCAGACACCTTCGCTGCCCCCACCCAATCTCCCGCCCAGACACCTTTGTTCCCCCAACCTCCTCCCCCACCCCCCGACAGCTTCACTCACGCCAACTTCCTCCCCTCAAGACACCTGCGCTTCATCTCAACCTCCTCCCACCCAGGCCTCTTCGCTCAACCCCAACCTCCTC
The DNA here is from genome assembly GCF_964194155.1 of Cetorhinus maximus. Lineage (NCBI taxonomy): Eukaryota > Metazoa > Chordata > Chondrichthyes > Lamniformes > Cetorhinidae > Cetorhinus > Cetorhinus maximus. The sequence goes on along the minus strand of NC_135887.1, from coordinate 75,537,422 downwards.
CCCCACCCACAGACACCTTCGCTCCCCACCCAACCTCCTCCCCGCCAGGCATCTTCGCTCCCCCCAATCCTCTCCCCCCCACAGACTCCTTCGCTCTCCACCCAACCTCCTCCCCGCCAGGCACCTTCGCTCCCCCCAACCCTCTCCCCCACCACACACCTTCACTCCCCCCACCTAACCTCCACCCTCCCCCCAGACACCTTCGCTGCCCCCACCCAATCTCCTGCCCACCTTCGCTCCCCAACCTCCTACCAGACACCTTCGTTCCCCTCGAGATACCATCACTCCCCCAACCTCCTCTCCCCCAGACACCTTCACTGCCCCTACCCAACCTCCACCCCTCCTACACACCTTCACTCCCCCCACCAAACCCCCACCCTCCCCCCGACACCTTCACTCCCCCCACCCAACCTCCACGTCCCCCACACACCTTCACTCCCCCCACCTAACCTCCACTCTCCCCCTGACACCTTCACTCCCCCCACCCAACCTCCTCCCCGCCAGGCACCTTCGCTCCCCCCAACCCTCTCCCCCCCAGACACCTTCGCTCCCCGCACCCAACTTCCACCCCCCTCCACACACCTTCACTCCCCCCACCTAACCTCCACCCTCCCCCCCGACACCTTCACTCCCCCCACCCAACCCTCTCCCCCCCCAGACACATTCGTCCCCCCCAGACACCTTCGCTGCCCCCACCCAATCTCCCGCCCAGACACCTTCGCTCCCCAACCTACCAGACACCTTCGTTCCCCTCGAGATACCATCACTCCCTCCTCTCCCCCAGACACCTTCACTGCCCCTACCCAACTACCCCCCCCCAGACACCTTCACTACCCCCCCAGACACCTTCACTGCCCCTACGCAACTACCCCCCCAGACACCTTCGTTGCCCCCACCCAACCTCCACCCCCCCAGGCACCTTCATTCCCCCCACCCAACATCCACCTCCCCACACACCTTCACTACCCCCACCCAACCTCCACCTCCCCACACACCTTCACTACCCCCACCCAACCTCCACCCCCCCAGACATCTTCACTCCCCCCAAATGCCTCCCGCCCAGACACCCTCCTTCCCCCCACAGATATCTTCCCTCCCCCCACCCCACATACACCTTCGCTCTCCCCAACCTCCTCCCACCCAGAGACACCTTCCCTCCCCCCCAGACACCTTCACTCACCCTCACACAGCTTCTCTCCCTCTACCCAAACTCCACCCGAGACACCATCGCTCCCCCCAGACACCTTCGATGCCCAACCTCCTTCCCACCAAGAGACCTTCGCCCCCCCCCAACCTCCACCCTGCCCAGACATTCGATCCCCACCAGACACCATCGCTCCCACCCAACCTCCTACCCCCAAAAACAGCTTCGCTCCCCCCACTCAAACTCCCCCCCCTCTCCAGACACCTTCGCTCCCCCTCAACCTCCTCCCCTTCAGACACCTTTGGTCTCCCCAATGTCATCCCCCTATACACCTGCGCTCCCGTCCAGACAGCTTTGCTCCCCCCACCCAAACTCCTCCCCCGAGACACCTTCACTCACCCCCACACAGCTTCTCTCCCCCTACCCAAACTCCACCCGAGACACCATTGCTCCCCCCATACACCTTCGATGCCCAACCTCCTCCCCACCAAGAGACCTTCACCCCTCCCACAACCTCCTCCCTGCCCAGACATTCGCTCCCCACCAAACACCATCGCTCCCACCCAACCGCCAACCCCCAACAGCTTCACTCCCCCCACCCAAACTCCCCCCGCAGGCACCTTCACTTCCCCCCACAACCTCCTCCCCTCCCGACACCTTCGGTCTCCCCAACATCGTCCCCCTATACACCTGCACTCCCACCCAGACAGCTTTGCTCCCCCAACCCAAACGTCTCCCCCAGACATCTTTGCTCCCCCCAAGACACCTTTGCCCCACCCACCCAACCTCCCCCCCCCCAGACACCTTTGCTCCCCCCCAACCTCCTCTTCCGTAGTCACCTTCGTTCCCCAAACCCAACCTCTTCCCTGCCGACACCTTCGCTCCGCCCTCCCAAACTCCCCCCGCCCCCCCAACACCTTTCGTTCCTCCCTTTACCTCTCCCTGTCGATCCTAGGCCTTCCTCTTCCACCCCCTGGTACATCTTCCTCTCCCAAACACAGCTGGACCTTCCTCTCCACCCACTTGACCATCATCCATTGTTAACAGTCCCTCAACGGTGACTTTCCAGCTTCCGTGAGCTGTTTTACAGCAGAGCCATGTCCATGAGAATCCACCCAGCATGCCATGAATGTTCCTCCAGGGTCCCTTTGCTGTCAGGCTCCAGCATCTTCTGCTCCTCAGATACCCGCGATGTGTGCAAGGCCCTGACGGTAAGTCTCCACTTCTGTACGTCACACGTCAAGGTGTGTTCTGCACTGGCGTGTTTTCCCGCCGACTGGGGGTGGTAATCCAGTAGTGGGGGGAGTTTGATTCTGATGGGCTGGCCTAATAATATGCTGATCTATTACAATGAGGTTCCAGACATCCGATGGTGGGAAACGTGACCCACCGTTGGCGAGTTGAGCAGACGGTCGCAAACTGGTTTCACGACATCGTGAAACCGATTTCTGGCCTTCTTGTCATATTTACCGCTCATGCCGCTGAACATGCCCAACACTAGCAGGCACAGAAAATTCCACACACTTAATTTGCATATGCTCTCTTCCTCAGGCTCTCACATACTCCCGGCCGTGAGTCTCTTCAACCCAACCCGGGCCTTGCTGCCTCTCTCCCTACCTTGACAGCCTCTCTGTCTCCCTAGGCCCGGCTGCACCTTCCCTCCCCCGGGCCCCGCGGCCTCTCTCTCCCCGGGCCCTGCGGCATCTTCCCTCCCCCGGGCCCTGCAGCCTCTCCCTCTCTCTCCCTGGGCCAGGCAGTACCTTCTACCCCCAAGACCCCACAGCGCTTTCTCTCCCCCAGGCCCCACAGCACCTTCACCCCCTGGACACTACAACACCTTTTCTTCCTGGGCCCCGCTACACCACCCCTATCTCCAGGCCCCGCAGCCTATCTCTTTCTTCTTGGGTCAAGCAGCGCCTTCTCTTGCCCCAGGCCCCTCAGCACCTCCTCTACACAGGCACCACAATACCCTCTCTCCCCAGCCGCTGCAGCCTCCCTCTCTCTCTCTCCACCCGTGGGCCAGGCAGTGCCTTCTCTCCTCTGGACCCCTCAGCACCTCCTCCCACCCAGCCCCTGCAGCCTCTCTCTCTTTCTCTCTCTTTTGGGCCCTTGAGCACCTTCTCCCAGCCTCAGGCCCTGCAGCACCTTCTCTCTCTCCCAGCACACTTACTGACGCCGGTGATTGTTGCTCCTCCAATCAGAGACAATTTCACGCCCACATTTGCTGCTGAGCAGTAAACACGGGAGAGTAACAGCCTGTGATTGGAGGCACAGCTCCTTACAGAATCTTCAACTTCACTTACCCGTCTTACCGGCATTTTGAACAGTGGCTCCGGGGGCCACACAGAATGGCTTCAGGAGCCACAATCTGGCTCGCAGGCTACCTGTTGGACAAGCCTAGGCTAAAAAGAGAGAGGAAATTAAGGTAACTAATATCAGCAGAGAAAAAGTGCTGGAGAAATTTAAGGGACTATAAACTAACAGATCCCCAAGACCAGATGGCCTACATCTGCAAGAGATGGTGGATGGGCTGGTCATCATTTTCCAAAACTCACTAGATTCTGCAATAGTCCCAGCAGGTTGGAAGTTAGCAAAGCTATTCCAAAGAGAAGGGAGAGAGAAAACAGGGAACTACAGAGCAGTTAGCCTGACATCAGTCATTGGGAAAGTGCTGCAATCCATTATTAAGGAAGTCTTAACAATGCACTTTGAAAAGCATAGTATGATCAGACAAAGTCAACATGGTTTTACGAAATGGAAATCATGTTTGGGGATGGAACTAGGAGGGTACATAAAAGGGAACCATTAGATATAATATATTTGAATTTCTAAAAGCCATTAGATAAGGTGCCACACAATAGGTTACTAGGCAAGATAAAGGGCCATGGAGTTGGGGGGTAATATATTATCAATAGAGCATTGGTTAACAGACAGGAAATAAAGAGTAGGCATAAATGGGGCATTTTCAAATTGGCAGGCTGCGACTGGTGGATTGCTGCGAGGGTCAATGCTGGAGCCTCAGCTATTTACAATCTATATTAATGACTTAAGATGAAGTGACTAAGTTTGATGATGATACAAAGCTTGGTGGCAGTGCAAACTGTGAGGAGGACACAAAGGCTGCAAAGTGATATAGACAGATTAAGTGAATGGGCAACAAGATGGCAGGTGGAGCATAATGCGGGAAAACGTAAGGTTATTCACTTCAATCATAAGAATAAAAAAGCAGAATATTTTTTGGAAGGTATTAAACTTGTAAATATTGATGTTGAAAGAGACCTGGGTGCGTTCATACAAGGAATACAAAGTTAGCATGCAGGTTCAGGAAGCAATTAGAAAGGCAAATGATATGTTGGCCTTTATTGCAAGGGAGTTGGAGTATAAAAGTAGGGAAGTCTTGCTACGATTGTACGGGGCTTTAATGAGAACACATCTGAAATAGTGTGCGCAATTTTGTTCTCCATATCTAAAAAAGGATATACTTGCATTGGAAGCTGTACAGCTAAGGTTCACTAGAATGGTCCCTGGGCTGAGAGGGTTGCCCTATGATAAGAGGCTGAGTGATTTGGGTTTATATTCTCAGGAGTTTAGAAGAATGAGATGATCTCATTGAAACATACACGATTCTGAAGTGGCTTGACAGGGTACATACTGAGAGGTTGTTTCCCCTTGCTGGGAATTTAAAACCCACAGGCCACAGTCTTGGGATGATCAATTATGACTGAGATGAGAAGAAATTTCTTCACTCAAAGGGTCATTATCCTTTAGAATTCTCTACCCCAAAGGGTTGTGGATGCTTCATCGTTGAATATTTTTAATGCTGGGATAGAGAGATTTATGGTCTGTCAGGGAATCAATGGATATGTGGAGTGCTTGGAAAATTAGAGTTGAAGACCAAGGTAGCTATAATTGCATTGAATGGCGAAGCAAGCTCAACATGCCATTTGGTCTACTCCTGCTCCTATCTCTTGTGCTCTTGAATGTTACTTGCCACCTATCAGCCCAAGTCTGAATGGTATCCAGGTCTTGTTGCATATGGACATGGACTGCTTCAGTACCTGAAGCGAATGGTACTGAACATTGTGCAGTCATCAGCAAATATCCTAATTTCTTACCTTATGATGGAAGGAAGACAATTGATGAAGCAGCTAAAGATAATTGGGCCTAGAACACTACACTGAGGAACTCCTGCAGATGTCCAGAGGCTGGGATAATTGACTTCCAACAATCAGAACCATCTTCCTTTATGGTAGGTATGACTCCAACCAGAGTTTCTCCCCTAGGTTCTCATTAATCCATTGGTCATGGGATGGGATCGCTTAGCTTTGTGTATCGCATGCTGCTTCCGCTGTTTGGCATGCAAGTGGTCCTGTGTTGTAGCGTCACCAGATTGGCAGCACATTTTTTGATATGCCTGGTGCTGCTTCTGTTATGGTCTCCTACGTTATTCATTGAACCAGGTTGGTCTCCTGGCTTGATGCCAATGGTAGAGTGAAGGATATGCCAGAAAATGAGATTACAGATCGTGGTGGAATGCAATTCTGCTGCTAATGCTCCACAGTGCCACATCAATGCCCAGTTTTGAGCCGCTAGATGTGTTCAGAATCTATTCAATTTAACAAAGTGGTAGTGTTACACAACAGGATAGACAGTGTTAAAAGCAAAAAACTGCGGATGCTGGAAATCCAAAACAAAAACAGAAACAGAAACACCTGGAAAAACTCAGCAGGTCTGGCAGCATCGGCGGAGGAGAGCACAGTTGACGTTTCGAGTCCTCATGACCCTTCAACAGAACTAAGTAAAAATAGGAAAGAGGTGAAATATAAGCTGGTTTAAGGGGGTGGGGGGGCGGGGGGGTCGTTGGGACAAGCAGCCAGTGATAGGTGGAGATAGACAGTGTCCTCCTCGGTGTGAAGATGGGACTCCCCTATCCCCTACATTCAGTCCCCTTGTTTCAGTGGTTCTTTTAAGTCATATTCAACAGGATTCATCAGCTGAGCGAGGGAAGTAGGTGGTTATCAGCAGCAAAGTTCCTGATGGCATGAGAATTCATGGGATCAAAGGCCAAAGTTGAGGACTCCCATGGCCACCCTCTCCCAATTGTATAGCACTTTTCCACCACAGTATTTGTGATGGAGGAGTGTGGGATGTTCACTGCTATACATGATTTTGAGAGTATGACTCAGCCTTGACGAGTTTGTGGTCCAGCTCGCCCAATTTTGGCACTAGTCTCCCGATGTTAGTGAGGAGGACTTTGCAGAGTCAACTGGGCAGAGTGTGCCCTTGCCTTGTCTAAATCCAGTGCCTAAATCGATGTTGGGGGTCCATTCAATTTTATTCTTATTATACTTTTCTGTAGTACAAAAAGCTTGCTAGGCTATTTCAGAGTGCAGTTAAGAATCAACTGTATTGCTGTGGGACTGGAGTCACATGTAGGCTGACGGCACATTTCTTGCCCTGAAGGACGTTAGCGAATCCATCCATCCTGATGTCCCTACCAGTTTAGGGAGCCTTCAGCACAGCCTTCTGATTTGGCCAACATCATCGGGTGCCTGACCACTGTGCTTAATTGGACAATGAATGCAGAGAGAACCAATTCGGAGGCCAACTCCCAGAAGACTGCACCGCCAGTCTCGCTGTCGGCAAGTGCAAGCTCAGATTGTTTGGGGTGGGGGGTGTGGCCAAGGGCTGATGGAGGGGAGTCCTGATCCTGTAGGAAAATCCCGATCAATAAGTCTCACTTACACTCAACTTAGTGTAAAGATGGAAACCGCTGAAACAAGGAGACTGAATGTACTCTGGATGGGAGAGTCCAATCTTCACACTGAGGAGGAAACCCTGATTGGTCATGCAAAAAGAATCCAATAGTGGGTAAAGAAAAGAGTGGCGAAGTTGTGGAAGACACTATCACAAAGAATAGTTGAGTGAAATAGCATTGATGCATTTAAGGAGAAGTTGGAACAGAATATGAGAGGAAGGAATAGAAGGATATACTAACAGGATTAGATGATGGCTCCTGTGGAACATAAATTCTAGAATACACCAGCTAGCTTGAATGTAGATTTTATGTAACTCTATGTGAACAAATCTTTCGCTGAAGTTATGTCAACCAATTAGGAGAACATCCTGAGGAAACTACCCCCTCCCCCAGAGGATCTATTTTCACACATCACACTCATAAGCACAGTTACAGATGCACAAAGCTGGTAGCAAAAACCTAGCAGGATTTTGAGGGGCATGGACAGGGTGGATAGGGAGTGCCTGTTCCCCTTAGTTGAAGAGTCAGTCAAGAGAGGACACAAGTTCAAGGTGAGGGGCAGGAGGTTTAGGGGGGATGTGAGGAAAAACTTTTTTACCCAGAGGGTGGTGACGGTCTGGAATGCGCTGCTTGGGAGGGTGGTGGAGGCAGGTTACCTCACATCCTTTAAAAAGTACCTGGATGAGCACTTGGCACATCATAACATTCAAGGCTATGGGCCAAGTGCTGGTAAATGGGATTAGGTAAGTAGGTCAGGTGTTTCTCATGTGTCGGTGCAGACTCGATGGGCCGAAGGGCCTCTTCTGCACTGTGAGATTGTGATTTTCTGGCCCCGCCCACTGCTGGGATCATCTGCTGCTGCGCAGAAGTCAATGGACTTTTGGTTGGGCCATTGCATCCCCTGCAGCAGCTCCTGCCACAGTGGGGCTGGAAAGTCCCGGCCTATTTGTTCATGACTCACTTCCGATATATTTCCCTGTTGATAGAGTCCTCCGAGTTGGCCTGTTCTTTTGTTATTTTGGAAGAGATAAGGAAATAGAGAGAGAAAAACCTTAAAAGGGACTCTCAATCTCAACAGAAAAACTTTGTCAGTATGAACTGACAGAAAATAGTTATATCAGTATTTGATTGGCTCGATTCTTTATGCTTCTTTTTATTGGTCCAGTCTGATGCAAATACAATCAAATCCATTTATATGCAACCCAGTAAATGGACATTTATACCAAGTCCCAGCTTGTTAGTCACTTAAGTCAGCAATAGTACAGCCATTCCTCGGCATATACATCCAGCATAAGTGCTAGCTTTTATCATTTCTCAAATAATGGTTTCCTGTCAAAAGTACCCCATTCTGACATAAACCACCCCATCTGCTATGCAGAGCCATCTCTGGTGCTTTCTCTTGTTTCCATCGTTTATGACTATGTGGAGGGCAGGGGCATGCCTGGAAGGCAACAATTTTTCCATCCCCTCTTTACTGTTCCATGGAAAATGGCAGCCTGCTGAAAAATCGCCCAAGTGCCCACTATTCACTGCTCAGCGGACTATGTGACACAGCCAAGCTCAATTCAAATCCCCACATGCACACATGTGTACAGGTGACTGTTTAGGGAGGAAGAGCGAAAACCCTTGCTGATTTTTGCCCTCCCTTGTATAGGGGCACTGGGCCCAACCGTACCTTATTACAACACACATCAAGAGTTAAACCTGTGATCTCTGGTCAGCTCAGTATCATAAGGAAAGTGAAATTGGCATTATACTTCAGGATATCAAAGTTAAGTGGGGGGAGAGGGAGATTGCATACACTAACAAAGTGTGGGATAAAATTATTAGTCATTGTTTTGCAGATCTCTTCCCTCAAACTGTTACATAAAAATCCAGCAGGTCTAACCCCACGTCATTAAATATTGCACTCATCAAAAAGAGAGATAGTAATGCTGGGGAATGGAGCATCTGGTATCAACACTCCCCACAGTTACAGCAGCACTCAATGCAAAATAAAGCCCTCGTAATTTTCCCAAAAAATGTGCTTCAGCTCCAATACAGAATTGCTAGCCCCTCTAATGCATGGATGCAATTCCACCTTCCCCCCACCCAGTTCCCATAACAACCATCCCATGGCCTCTTTTGAATAAGATTCCTAATTAGTGCTGGACAAGGAACAGTTTTGTGTTGGAAGTCTGCACTGGATTAACACTGCCCCACTCACTTGACTTAGGAATACAGAGGAAGAGATTTGTGTTTTATTAATATAGGCTGAATCTCATTGATCCCAGAGTTATCGCCTAACACACAGCTCCACCTAGTTCCCCAGCCCCAGCTGTTTCTATTGAATCCCCATTTTCCAGGTGTTCAAACTTCTGGGAATGGGTACATCTTTTGCTTGTGCCATTATACATTGATGAGGTAGGAAACTTTACACAAGGTCAATGGACTGAAAATTGTGAAAATCTGTGTAAGCACATGTTACAGACAGGACTGATAGGGGTGGGGCTGGGAGAAAATAAATGGATTTAGATATTGGGGAATAAGGAAAGCACACCTGAATTTGAAAATCAAAGATAGCATTTAAAAGGAGCCAAAACATATTGCAAAAACAGAAAGAAAAACAATTTGCATGGACCAAACTGAGACTTCCGATGTGATGTCCACAATCCTGGCTTTTCAGCTTCATTTCAAACACTACGTGATTCCTTTCTTCATGACCATCAGCCAGGGAATGGTGCTGTGCGATCTCATGGTATGACATGCCTGCATGTAATTCCTTTGTCAGCTATTCCTATTTTGAATTAAGTGCACCAGCAATAAATACAGCTCACGACTGGAGCCCAAAAATACCCCCAGATAAACTGGTTATTTCGGTATTAATAGTAATATCACCAGTTTTACTGGCACTTCCCTACTGGGCCACCAATTCTATGGTGATACCACCAGTTTCACGGCATTCCCCTGCTTGACTACTAGTACTACTGGTGATATCACTAGTAATGCTGCCAATATCACCAGTTTTACTTGCACTTCCTGCAGGGCTGCCAGTTCAAAACTGGTCTTCAGAACTGGGTGAATTGGTACCAGTTTTACTGGTCATCCCTTCTGGGCGTTAGGACAGGAAACTGAATTCAATACAAATAAATCAATTGCTCATATGACAATATCATCCCGTGGTGTAATTAGTAGATTATCATGGTCAAAAATGGGAGCTATCCTCCAATACCGCTGCAGTAAACTCTGCATGTAACACTTCTCCCCTTTTCCACAGCCAGCCCCATTTTGTCTGGAGAGACAGTGGAAAGCATCGAGGGTTCGTTCATCTGAGGCAATTCCTTCACTTATAATATCGGCCCTGGGCCTAAGAACATGCAGTGCTACATGACCCACTGGCTGGAAAGTTTCACGGTGAGGAACACCCTGGGACTTGGTTCACAGTTTCAAGAAGGAACAACATGGCTGCATCCAACTCATTTTACACGAGGCAAATCAAGGCATTTGTTTCAGAAACATACACGCACACAAAATGCAAATATAAAAACAACTGCCAATGGTTGAAGATAAACCAATCTACAAAAGGGGTCCATATTTAAGTAATTATACACACAAAAATGTCACAGAGACACATCAAGAGAATCTCACTGGAATATTACAATAACTGTACTATCCTGGAAAATTTACAACCAGACAGACTTCTTTTGTTTTGTTCAAAGAACCAGTTTACACAGCCCATAGCAGAGAATGGAGCAGCCTGCCTCCACTCCACTCACTTTCTTCCTGATGTCTGCAGTCCTGGTTGACAGCCTCGAGGACAGTGTGGCAAGAGTTCAATTCTTCCCTTCCTGCTGGCTGTGTGCTAGTTTTCCAGGTAAGGTCAGAGAGTCTGTAAACCTTTTTTGTTATTAAATCCTTCCTCATTCTGAGCATCAACACTGGGGGTGATTTTATCTTTCGGCAATAGTGTAAAGCCAGTGATATCGGTTCTTCCACCCGTTGTATAACCCACACAGTTTTCCTAGGCGTTGAAGTAAAAGTTAAAATTCTCCCCCATTAAGCCAGGGCTCCTTTCCTTTCCTAATTCAATGTAATGATAATGTCCTTTATCCTACAGCAGTATTATCTTGGTGTTCAGTTGATGTCAAGTCATACAATATATATAAATCTAAACCAATCGCCAGAATCTTCAGAGCCAAATATCCAATTAGCTGGATATTTTGAAAGGGAAGTTCTGCACTGTTGGATTAAGGCCTTTCTTATACATAATATATACAGTGCAACCATACAGTACCAGTGTAATAGGTTGTGCACCCTTTAAATAAATCACTCTTTAATAGCCACTTCTCTTTCTAATCTACCACACTGTTGGTCTAAGGAAACCTTTTTGAAGTTGAGATCTTCATGGCTGGGGCCTGCAGAATCTACAAGTATCTACCTGTGACTGATGGCAATTACCAGAAGGGTTTTAACCTGACCACTTAGCCCCAGTGCCCTGATTGCTTTCTGTTAGGTTAGAGTCCACAGGGACTACTCAAATCAAGTTACATTTTAAAATGTTCAGCTTCTTAAAAAGTAAATGTTCCCATCAGGATTTTAAAAGGTCACCAAAAATTGCTTAGCCACAACATCCCATATTACCTCTATCAGAATGAAAGAGCACAGAAATTGCTTTAAAAATAGCTACAATGTACACAGGCTGATGCGTTAACGTGGAAATCTGCAATAAAAGATTCCACTGATTTGGCCAAATTGTTTGTATGCTGCCTATGATGTCCAAGTAAGGTTGTATGTCATAATATGGCCACCAGGGAAGGGGCATTGGTTGCAGTTCTCTGAAGGTTCAGAAATTGAAAGATTGGTTCCGAAGAAGAGTCATATTGAAGTTGGCTTTGTTCCTCTCTCCACACACGCTGCCAGGCCTGCTGAGCATTTCCAGCATTTTCTGTTTTTATTTCAGATTCCCAGCATCCGCAGTATTTTGCTGCTATTGAAAAACTGTTTGATTCTCTGCAACCCACCCCCCTCACCTCTCTCGTTTGGGGTTTTGAGGCCAACTGTGGCACTTCAAAAGATTAGATAACAGCACAGAACAATGGAACCTAGGACCTGTCCAGTCACTGGGACTCAGTACCACACAGGTCGATTCATTTCGATCAACTGAGCCAACTGGGAAGCTGAGAACTCTCAACAATTCCTCCTTTGGACATAATCATGGTGAAGGCTTCGGTGCCAACCTTCTTAAGTCATGGCTTTGAATTTTTGCTCGTTAACTCTGAATGGGATAAAGGGATTAAAAAAAAACAACTCAAACCCTCTTAAAATCTTTTCGCACAAACCTTTCTCAATTAGACAGTTTACTCACTTAAATACATGGGTGGTCCAGTGTGGTGGTTAAATACCTGGAAGTTTTGACCTGCAGCTGTACAGATCTACAGTCTTTTTTCTAAATGCCCAGGTAAAAGTAAACAGTTAACAACAGTGATTTTAAAAAAAAATACCATAGGTAATAAGGGTACTTATTAAATGAATGCAACAGAGGGATGGATTGATTTGCCTCCATCTCTTACCGGTAAATCAACCTGCTGGTGAAATGTTTGGCTCTGGATCTGTCAGGAAAACCCAAGCCACTGATCTGCACCTGCCACATAGCTCTGAGTTTCACTTTCTCAAACCTCCACTGGCATTATGGACTCCACCCCATAATCCTATGGTGATTATGAATGGATGTTGACTGCAAACACCAACCCCCATCGCCCCACCCACCACACTGTAAACATTACAAAAGCCTGAATGGGCTGCCCTTTAGACTCCAGCGAGTTTGCAGCAGACATCGTTTGAAATAACATTAAACATCCGTCACGATTAAAAGTTCCAATGTGCACAAAATAAGTATAACTTTTCCACACAATTTTCTTTTAAAAAATACAGCTGTAAAATAAAGTTATTAGGTCCATATTAATATTTTCAGCCTCCACTATCGTAAACCTGCCCTTTACAAAGTAGCGAGCATTCACCTTGGATCCTTTTATAATACCTCTCAAGTTGCTACCATCTCAACAGCAGCAACAGCAGTGGGCACATCCTGAATATGGAAATATATCTGGGCTACATGGTGTCACCATGTCACGTGCAATTTAAACAGCATGAAGTTAATGCTAGCGCTGATGTATCACCACAAGTAGCCAACTTTGTTAAACACCATTGACCTTAGTTATCCATCCATCGCACTGGTGAGGCTCAGCTTGGCAGGTTCTTACCATTGTTACCATCGAACCGTTGCTTGGTAGCTGTAACTGTCATGTTGCCATTTTTAGTTTTGGCACCTGGTTGCTCCAGCCTGTCGCTTTAGTCAGTGGGGGTGGGGGCAAAAAAACACACACACAGAGGCTGGTCGATGGTTGAGTCACCAACGATCCATGTCGTCACAAATGGCAGCGGGCATGCACAGTCTTTGAGGGAAAGAGGGTGAAGTGGGGGGGTTGGGGGAGGGCTTGTTGCCAGCTCCTCGCCGGTGTTACACAGCTGTCTCCTGATCCTCTCGCTGAATCATCTGGTAGTGCTGCCGGTTCTCTAGGTACGCCGCCAGCTCCATGTCCATGGCCTTCTCTGCTTTGTTTTTTGGAGTGTCTCCCTGAGGATCAGTGCGAGAAAGAAAGAATGGTAAGTCAGGAAGTGGGAGTGCATCCGTGGCATAATGTTCCACCTTCCCTTTCAATAGGGCACTTTCTAAAAGCAGGCGAACTAAACCAAAGGAACAGGTGATATTGTTTGAAAGAGGTCTGAAAGCTGTGCCTCTCTATGTTTTTGCTCATTCCTCAATGGCTCCCACATCTCGCCAGTATCAGGGCAATTTAGGCCTGTTACAAAGTTGACTCTTTTTGCAGTATGGTGTCAGTGGTGGTTCAGTTGGTAGCACTATCAGTGAGTTAGAAATCTTGGGGTCAAGTCCCACCCCAGGACATGACCACAAAAATCAGAGCTGACACTTCAATACAGTACTGAAGGAGTGTGGCACCACTGGAGATCTTCTGATGAAATGTTAAACCAAACCCTGACTGCCCTCTCCGGTAAATGTTAAAGACCCCAGGGCACTATTTCAAAGAAGAGCAGGGGATGCTCTCTGGGCAATAATTATCCATTAATCAACATCACAAAAACAGATCAGCATTGTTCCATTGCTGATTGCGGGAGCTTGCTGAGTGAACTGTTTACTAGATGGCAGCAGCGACTATATTTCAAAAGTACTCGATTGGCCACAAGAGCTTTGGGGTGTCCTGAGGTTGTGAAAGTTGCTATACAAATGCAAGTCCTCATTTTTTTCTTTTGCTAAGACTGTGACATTACAAACCAATGGCACCCTCCATTGCCCACACTTGCTCCTCACAAAGTGAGCTATTATGACCACGGTTGCCAATCCCCTCAGCCTTCCTCTCGAGAGTAACCCAGGTACATGAGAAAGAGCAATTTGATTCATGACAAAGAAGCAAGACTCTTTTACATCTGGTGTTCTGTAGTTCACACTGTGGCAGACAGGACATCTGTGCTTGTACTGCTAAAACTGCTCTGAAAACAGAATCCTAAATATAGAGAAATTATGTTTTTGATTCATAAAGGACAAGATCTTCTATTTCCATAGTAGCTTTAAGGTACAGAATACGGCAAGCTACATCGCAAACAAGTATAAGGAAAACAGAATAATTGCAAGAATACCAATGTCTGGAGAAGCAACAACTTTATACTGTGTGAAGAGAAAGTGATGATTGGTTGGCAAGTAGAGCTTAATTGGTAGAGGCATTGCCATGGAGAGTGCACCAGTTAATGGTGGCTGACACTTAACTGCCAAGCATTGTTTGAAATTCAAACCAGGCAGCTTGATTCTGATTTGCTTAAATTTCAAACAGTGCTTGGCAGTTAACTGTCAGTCACCAAAAACTGGTGCATTCCCCATTGAAACGCCTCTACCAGAATCCACTTGCCAACCAATTAACACTCTCTTCTCATACAGTATAAAGTTGTTGCTTCCCGACATTGGTATTCTTACAATTGTCCAGATGAGCGCAAGATGAAAAGCTTCGACAAAATGTCTTTTTTCAGCAATACTCAAGTCTGTACCATTAAACGACAATAAGAAAAACAGATGAGGAGCTGGAGAGGAAAGGATTAGGAAATATCCAAAGCTTGGTCCAAGAGATGGGCTTTCAAAGGGCTATGAAAACAGATGGGTAGTGGATTAGGGAGGCAGTAGGATCCAGGGTGGTTGAAAGATCGGTCTCTACTGATGGATTGGAGGGACTGGTGGAATACAAAAGACCAGAGCCACAGGGACAGAGTTTGGGAGGGTATGAAATACTGGAGAATTTTTCAGAGAATGGCATCAGGGTAAAGCCATGGAAGAATTTGAAGATGAAGAAGTGGATTTTATATTGTGAACCTGGGAGCCAATGCTGATCAGTTAAGATCAAGCTGATGGGTGAGTGGGATTTAATACATGGGCAGGATATGTGTATGGCAGCATTTTGGACAAGTTGGGTTGCTTGGCAAAAGGAGGCCATCAAGGGAAACCAATCCAGGATCTCTCCTGACTGGTCATAATGGTAATACAGAACTGAAAGCTAGCCACACTAGTTTGGAGTTGTTCCCCGCACACTGGGTGCAAGTGGCACACTATGTCTCAGTCGCAGCCATCCTGTCATTTAACTACCAAAGACAGTCATTGGCTAGTCACATAGTATGGGCAATCGTGAAGCAGCAGACCATTGTATGTACCTTGTCTGATTTTCGTATTTTCCACTGAAGTCAAAGGTAAAGAAAATTGGGCAGGATGTAAAAGGAACTGTAGGCTCGCTATCACCCACTGTATGTAACTGACGATGACCAACTTTCTGTACCTAATATAAATCAGCATAAGAATGCTGGGAATATATTTACAATGCAGGGGAGGATATCGATCAAGGAAGTCCAGTTTTTAAAAGAATGATAATCCCTTCGCTTTGATCAACAACTTGCATTTGTAGAGCACCATTAACTTAGTAAAACAACCCCAGGAGCTTCGCAAGTGCATTCTCAGGAAAAAAAACTGACACCGAGCCAAGGAAGGAGATATTAGAACAGCTGGCCAATAGGTGTTCAAAGCGGTTAGTTTTAAGTGGCGTGTTAAAGGAGGAGAGAGAGGTGGAGGCAAAGAGGTTTAGCGAGGGAAGCACTACTGCATGAAATGTCCTTTAATTGAGCTGCCTTCAGTGCGAGGTGTAAGGGCTGGAGTTTGTAAGAGTAGAGGGAGCTGTGATCCTGATCTCATAGTGACCTCAGAGTCTGAGGGGAGGCGGCAGCGCTCTAAGCGCTTCACTTGTAACTCATGCTCCCTGCCAGCTGGACAACATCCCATTTAAAAGGCTCCATCCCTTGCAACAGGCCTCAAATCTGTTAGGTTTCCTATCTTTCCCCCTCACTTTTCCCTGCACAGCTATCTACCACACCCAGAGGACAAGTGAAGGTGGCGACACTAATGGAACAGATGACAGCAAACTCCAAACAGATGTCTTAGAGGACAGTGAAAAAAAACAAGAGTGAAACAGTTCCAAGTTCCTTGTAATTCTAAAGCGTTTTGGCAGAATTTAAAAAGGAGCAGCAATAGTTTCTTGTGGCTTCATTAACTCATTGAATTGCAAATGTTGTTGTTAGCTTACATCCAGATTATAATATTGTATTAAAGCAAACTTGATTGAGGTTTGAAGATTGGCCAGCATCAGTTTTAAGACTTCTGTATAACTTTCAGTTCAGACTGTTAATTGCTATAGCACAAAAACTTCCAGCAACATTTCCTGCTCCTCATTGGTGATCATACTGCAGCATACAGACAATACAGTTGGAAATTTTCAACAATTCATTCCCTACGCAGCCAGTGTTATAAATTGGAGGGAGAACCCCAGATCATGCATCAGAAAACCCTGCATGTTACATGGAATGACTACAATAGATCTGAAGGTTATAAATATTTTCCAATGGGGTTTGTCAGTTCTTCCCTAAATTTCTATAAATATCCGATTCCCTTCCGAGAACATTTTAGTACCACTGAAATCATCCCAAGAGCAAAGAAGATAGCTTGTAAATGTTTACCAAAGTCCAGAAAATAGTTAGAGCTCCCAGCTCATTACTTTCCTATGGGGCAAGTTATATTCCCTGGAAGGCTCTGCTAACATTTTAAGGTTTACTCACTTGTTGGTCTTCTGAGTTTAATTTCAACATTGAACCGTGCATGTGCTGATTATTTTATTTTTACTTGTTGTGAGAACTCAAGAGCTGGAGATATGTTGTTGCTTTTGTTTTGAGACTGCTGATATTTTCCAGATTTATTTTCTCTTTTCCCCTCAAGGTATTATGAGTCTCCGTGTCAAATGCCGCTGAATGGGACCACCCACGGATTCATCTGTCGGAGCTCATGACAAATGAGTGACAGGTGAGAAACAGCCATCCTGTGGAGAAATACCCTCAAATTCCTTTAAGTGTTTTAGTCAATCAAGAATCTCTCTGGGACAGGATGAGCTGCACTCTGGCTGACTACAACAATGGGGCAGTCTCCTCCTCCCATCATCACCACCAACCCAACCAACCCTTGTTCACTCAGCCGCAATCACCATCCCCAAAACGGAAACTTTACTTATTGGCAGGTGAACTTTACACATTGTGTCAGAAGGAGCACTGAAAGAAAACCACTTCCTGAACAACAGTTCAGCCACCTATTCCTTTCCCCTGAGGTTTCTGGTTTTGGAACTGGTTGTAATAAAAATTTTAAATGTGTGCCCATGACTTACAATGGCATCTGCAGCTCTATGGGCACTGTGTAAGAAAGTAAAAACCACAATCGTACAAAGCACCTACAGAACTTATGTGCTTTTGCTACCCTCCCCCACCACAGTGGCTATACTGAGCCCACAAAGAAGGTAGTCAAGGCTTCATCGTGGCCTGGCACTAGAGCCATATTTTCTCAACAGGCTTTTTATCAAACTACTGTTTCTTAATGCTGATTTTTCACAGTTTCCAGTGGTTGCTATAGCATTCATACAAGAGAGCCTTACAATGCAGTGAATGCTTACAATTTTCCATGCCAGGCTGATTTTGGGCCTACAATGAGCTTTCTCACAGAGAGGTGCAGGATTTAATGGTTTGCCAGTAACCAAACTAGTTCTCCGCTAAAGTGTGTTGCTTCTTATAGCAATAGAAGGCATTTCTGAATGAACTCATGGAGTGAAGCCCCCCACTGTTCTTCCATTGGATGAGACAGCAAGGATTAATTACTCTAAAAGCTTTGTGGGCAGGATGATGTGGCAGTGTAATAATGTATGAGCACATCCCCTACGTCATTCAACACATGAGTGGATTCACCGGCAATTCAGGGTTCACAACTTTAGTCAGACATCAAAGTGAGACATCCATCCACAGGCAAGGGGCTAGAAATTGTGGGGTGGGGGGAGCCTTGAGGAAGCACCTCCTTATGAATTACTTATGGAATAGAAAGTTGGAAAAATACCTGAGGGCAATGAAAGGAAAGGACTTGCATATGTAAGATACCTTTCACAACCTACAAATGCTTTACAGCCAAGGAGATATCTTTCTTGGACTGTAGTCATTTTCGCAATGTTGGGGAAACATGACCACCAAGGTTTCACAAACAGGAATGGGGTAATGACCAGACCATTTCTTAAGTGATGTTAGTTAAAGGATAAATATTGGCTAGGTCACCAGGGACTGTGTTGTATGATGTTGTATTGGCCTGCATGCCATTCTAAAGTAAAGGTGCTCAGCAGAGCAAGGGTTAACGTGGGACTGGAGAACAGCTCTGCACACAGTATAATACAGAGGGTCACATGGCAATAGACTGAGAACACACTCTGGAGTCAGCCTGCATGGAGGTAACAGCACCATGCATGACAGTAACCTGGGATCTGTAAATAATTAAAGGTTAACAATAAATAGTTCATGTTTAAATATACAAGTTTCAAGATCTCATTGTTGAGACACTACCACGCACCATATTACAACATAGTTGGCAGCAGTGGGAGTTCCTAAAAGATATCACATCAGAGATAGTACCACAATCTGACCTGGTGATCCGTGGTGAAATGAAAGGTGGGCAGCTAAATGCATGAACCCAGAAGAGCATCACAAGATATGAAAAACTACAAGCAAGTGAAGCTGAGCTAGAGAGACATGCACCTGAGAAGAAAACTTGAGGAAAAAGTTGAAGAAGCTTCACTACAGACTTGGAAGTGAAGAATCCACCAGAGTGGAAGCCCATTACAGAAAATTGCACGATCCTGAGTGACACAGTTCATGAGATGGTGATCAAAAATACAAAAAATTACCAAAAAAAATACAAAAATACAAAAATGTACTTACATTTTAGAATAGGTGGTGGTCCCAGGGCTCAACAGATTGCAGCAGTGATGGCCATGCTGCACAGAAGTTAAAAAAAAATCGGCTGGCAGAGTCAAGAAAGAAATCTGCAGGGCACGGTAAAAAAAAAAGGGAAAAGCCTGCAGAGAAAAAAATCCCTTTCATGGCAAGCAGAGTTGACAGAAAGAAGAGCTACAGCTTTAAGTTTTAAAAAAAGCGCACCCACCGAAACTCCCAATAAAGCACTGGGGACAACAAGGGACCCCAGAGAGAGGGCAACTCCCAGTAAAGTACCGAGGACAACAAGAGACCTGAGAGAGAGGGCAAAAGACCAGACAGCAAGGGAGACAGTTGGGAGTTCAGAGTGAGATGATGACTGCGAATGAAGGAAAGCTATCTGAGGTAACTCAAAAGAAGCAAATGAAAGTAAGTGAAGCTGTTCTACAAGAAAATGTTTGCATCAGGACTGAACAGGAAGATTTAAAACACAAGATTCAAGCTGAGTATATACCTTTGAAAGCACATGATAAACTGAAGTCTTCAATGAACCAAGCTGTTTGATATCTGAACAAATAAATTTCAGAGACAACACAAAAGGTATCAAGAGGAAATAATGACCCTCAATTCCACAGTTGGCAAAACTCAACCAAATGTACAGCCAGGCAGAAAAGGCACACAAAGAAGTTGCGACCCTGAAAGACTCCTTGGAGAATCAAAATGTAGCCTTGAAAAAATATGAGTAGCTAAACAGGCTATTGCATATTACTTCAGAAAAAGATGCACTTGAACTATCAGTAGCAACAGAACGATGCACTGAAGTCCAGTATGAGTTGGCAAGAAGACAAGAAAATTAAAAGTTGAAAGAACAGCTGATTTCCCTTCAAGATGCAAAATAAATATGTTTAACATTCAGCAGCATGAAATGAAGGCTGTCTTAAATAGAATGGAAGCATAACAAAAGAAACTAAAAGAGAATTTACTGAATTGCAAGAACGCTCAAGATGAAACAAACAAGCTTCGCAAAGAAAAAGAAAGCCTGTTGACAGACCTCCACACATTACAAGAAAGCCTTAGGACAAAATTTATTCCTCTGGAAAATTATGAAGAGAAGGAAAATGCATTTTATGTCACTCTGAACAAACTGGCAGAGAAGACTCAGCAATGTTCAATATTCCAGGAGGGAGCCAAAAGCTGCAAAATTCATATCTCAATGGCAGTTAGGAAATTCCTTGGCGCCTCTTGGAAAGCACATGCGCTACCATGCATGTGTACATGTACACACATGCAATACATCGGTACACATATGCATGTGCGTGTGAACACAAACACAAAGTCAAACCTCATTATTACAAATTCATGGACATACGTGGGTGAAAGTAATCCTGAGCAGAAACAAAATGGGCAATAGGAAATCAGCAGCATTGATTTCAAATAGAAGAGAAAAAAACAGGCGATGTACAAAACCCTCTGCTGATTCACTATTGTCTATTTTTCCCTGTCACCTCAGACAAATATCACCCTCATGGCTGTTTCTGTCAGAAATTCAATCTCCCTGACCTCGTTGGGTTGTGTGTTCACTGCAATCATGAGGATGCATAATGAAGCCTGCTGCCAGGCCTACAACAATCATGCCCTGAGATGGTAGCTCAGAAGTTGGTTGTAATGCCCATGTCAACTCTCCCCTTTTTCCCTTCCCTCCCTGGGGTTGGGAGGCATCTTATTACACAAACATTTTGTGCAGATAAAGATTTGTTTTGCCTCCACTGCTAATGACAACATATATCATGCTACTGCATCGCTGTCAATTAGGGTGCCTAGGTCCTATATGGTGCAACCGCTAAACATTGTATTGGTAGATCGCACAAGAGAGTAGTTCAAAAGTTTATGGCAACATTGTTTAACTTTGTAAACCATCTCAGGGCACGGGCATTATTGAGGTAAGGGTTGAGGCTCTTAGCTTCACTCTTCCTTTGAGCGCCAAAAATATTTTGTGTTGTTAGACACCAGTGCCAACACTTTGACCACTGACCTTCTCTTTCACGTTGGTTACTTTGTCTGCATTGTTTTTGCAATTAGTTCTCATTGTGCTTGTTTTCTCTTCAGCTGCTTGTTTTTCTAATTAGGGCTGTACTGCAGGGAAGCCTTTTTTTCTAGGCCAAGGTACAAACAGATCAGAGAGCAGAAATGGTCAGGTGAACTCATCACGATGCATGCAGGATGCTGAGAGAGTGGCTCTAATATTTAATGGCAGCCTCTGGGTATGTCCGAATGAGCTCCATATTGGCAGGGTAGATAAACATCAGGAAAGACTGAAATTCTGTGCGACGGACTGCAGTACATGGCAGTCATTTAATGCCACTTATCATCATCATAACGTAGCAGGATGTCTCCTGCATTAGCTTGGTGCAGGGCGAGTAAGTAGAATTAGTTTTACCTTAGCTCCTATAATGCTGGTGGTGATACTTGCTGAGTTAAGTACGTACCACAAAACACGTCAAAATTGGTTTGACCTTTAGCCCAATGACATTTTTCCCTCATCTGACAGGTAAAAAGACACCTCACAGACAGCAGAGATTTCAGGAATGCTAACCTGTGGAATCCACATACAGATTAGTGTTATTGAAGAAGTGACACTGAAGGATCTGTTCTCCCAATCGTTTCCATCTGGTGGGTTATTAATGACAGGGTCAGTACAGATTCCAGATGGTGGGATTTTTTCCCCCCTCTCCTCTTGTTTTTGTAACTCCATCTGGCAATTTTCTTCCATAATAACAGCTCCTAACTAATTTCAAAAAGATCCTGACAATATTTGCCCCATCATCTGGCATTTACACACAATTCATGTCACATTCATTTTGCTGCCTTGCATGGACAGCTGGGTTCTCACAGAAAATTGCCTTGACCTCCCCCCTTTCTGTTGATAGAAGGTGAGCCTTCAGACCTTATTTGAAGGGGCTATCGTTTTGGCTTTGCTCTGAATTGATGGCAGCCCCAGATTTTAGTTGAAACCTAAATACCAACCATTTATTTGCAGAACTGTCGCACACTGCAAATCATACGGGCAGCTGACTCGACCCTCGGACACCCCCCCATCCCAACAGGGACCATTCGTCCAATATACCTCTTTGCTAGCACTATGAGAAACAATCCTTCTTTCCCATGAAAATCCATCTTGATGGCCCAATGAGTTGTGGGGCAGTAAAACACAGACTCATGCCACATGAAGCTTCTAATGTTAGCCTGAGCTTCCGGGAAGAGCAGGGTAAGCGTCAAGTTGAATCACAGAATGAAGCCATTCAGGCCATCATGTGCATGCTGGCTGTTCGCAAGAGCAACTCCTCTAGTTCCGCTCCCCCGCCCTTTCCCTGCAGCCCTGCCAATTTTCTCTCTTCAGGTGCTTATCCAATTCCCTTTACAAGTTACGCTTGGATCTGCCTCCAGCACACTCACAGGCAGTGCATTCCAGATCCTAACCACTCACTGCATATGAAGGCGGATAATCGGGATTTGCATTACTGAGCCAATCATTTGGTCTTACAGCTTCCGCTGGGAATTTTATCTTTCCTAGCAGTTGGCGGCATGTATCCAGAATCTGAACTGATCCCCTCTGGACTAATTTGCAAAACATACGAAACAAAAATTTGATAACGGCCAAAATTGGAATAATCTGGATTCAGACTGGCTGCAAAAACTCATTGTTAATGAAAATGCATCCAGAGTAGCACCAGATCCGTGCACAAACATTAATACGTCAATGCAGAGGAAGTAGCACTCAGGGTTAGCCTGAATGCAGCGCTGTCATTATATGCTGGATTTTCTTTGCATTGGGATTATGTAAAGCACATTTATTTCGGCAGGGCCAGGACCAGGATAGGGAGCGGCAGAGAAAGCAAATGGATTGCCTCAGGAGAAATCTCACCATATAAAATGGCTGATCAATTACAGAAAGCAGCTGTCTGCAGCAAGCAGGGGAGGGCGAAAGAAGTCAGGAATCCCAACAGTCTAGTAAGTAAAATTATTAACTTTTTATTCTTCACGTTCAGGAGGACTCAATTAAGAACTTTTTACAGCAAACTGCTTTCACTTGCTTTTTTTATGCTTCTTTCCATGCAGTGTTTACCTCTCACTTACTTAGGTTTTCCCATGCAGTGGTGTTTTGCCAACACTCTCAACATGTGAGAAGGAAACCTGGCTTAATTTCTGCTTTTACTGTCTGAAAATTATCTACAAGAAATATATGTGCAAGGAAATAAGTGACTGGGACATCAATCAATGGGTGATTCAAGTATATCTTTAGTGGTTGGTGTAATAAACTTTTTTCCCCAGAGTAACTTCCCATAGAAAGTTGGAATATAGGACTTTGGAGCAGAAGTAGGCCATTCAGCCCTTCGAGCCTGCTCTGCCATTCAATAAGGTCATAGCTGTTCTAGTTGTGGTCTCAACTCCACTTTTCTGTCTGCCACCCCCACCCCACCCACCCACCTCCATAACCCTTGACTCGCTTGTCTATCAAAAACCTGTCCAACTCTGCCTCGAATAATTTCAATGACCCAACCTCCACTGCTTTCCAGGGAAGAGAATGCGCCACATACTAAAGAATCAAGAAATTTCTCCTCACCTTAAAAGGGAGACCTCTTATTCTTAAACTGTGTCCCCTTGTTCTAGTCTTCCCAAATCTGTTGCTTTAAGATGCAAGGAAGTTCAATTAGGAACCCTCAACTTTCCAAGGTGTCTGATATATAACATTTGCAAGATGCCCAACAGTCTCCCTCCAACTGACCAAACTCCTAATCTCATCCAACAGCAGTATTGAGCCTTGAATAAAAGGGGGGCAGGCTAACTCTAGGTTGCTTTATCGGGATTAGGGTCAGGTTGGTCCCTTTGCATGGATGGTGAGACAGTTAGCAAAGCACCATTTTACGGTGAAACCTAAGGGAAATGAGGGGGGATACATTGCAAGGGAAAAAAAAATTTCACCCATTAACTACAATGTAGATGAATGTTTAGGAAGATAAGCTATCAATCAAACAACTTCTCAAATGATACATGAACTGTTAGGTCAGGAATTGAGAGAAGTTTCTTTGAAGTAAACGATTATGGCTGTTTACATGAATTGCCTGTTTTCAAAGGATTCAAGAACAGATGCATCATGAAGTTTTATCTGGGACATGTACCTTTGATACAGGCAAACCAAGGTGCATAAAGGAGCATGATTTTCAACAGTTATTTGGAGGGCTTGAAAGATAGAGAAACTGAAATGTTACGTTTTGAACACAGTTAGACTGATCACCCAAGCTGTATATGATAACACCCGTTCTGCATACTCCACTATCAAATGTCTTGTGCTTACTTGGAAGTGTGTCATTGTGAACCATAGAAGAAAGGAAGCAGACCCTAACATGGACCAGCATGTTGTACTGCACTGTCTGCAGTTACTGTCACTTTATTTAGAATACTCTGTCCACAAGATACGTCTTTACAGTAAGAGATTTTTTTGAGCTGAGATGTGGCAGGGGGAGGTAGATCCACTGATCTACAAAAAGAAAGAGTTGAGTTTTAGTTGAATCAGAACTATAGCCACACAGTCCTGTCTTCCAAGTTGGCAATCTGCAGTATGACAAGGAATCCTTGAACAGGAGCTTCCTCCAGAGGAGATGGACTGAGGCCTGTTCCACAGGCTTCACCCCATGGGGCCCGCAGCAATGATTAGGACAATCAAATGAAAAGCACAGTGCCATTTGAATTCAGTTCACTGAGGGTCTGATTTTTGGACTGCAAGGAAAATTTATTTGGAAGCTGCAACTTTGATCAAGCAAAGAGAGAATCATTTTGCCACAAAGAATCCTCGGACACGAATCAGTATCGGAAATACACCAGTGTCACATCCTTGATCAAACATGTGGAATGGGAATCACTACAGCAAAGGAGGGAGAAAATAGACTTACCATATTCTATAAAAAATGGAATGGGCTGCTGGGAATTGACAGAAACAAGTATCCTGTGCCCTTCAGCAATGACAAAACACGAGGTAGCCATCCACACAAACTACAAAGACCATTTGTTTCCAAGACAGTGTATCAATAATCTTTCTTCCCAAGGACAGTCCCACAATGGAACAAGGTACCAAAGCAAATAGTCACAGATCCATTACTTGAAATCTTCAAGACCTATCTTTAGATTATTTCCATTTAGAAGTTTTCATTATCAGGACTATCATTTCAGGAACTCATGCCTGGTTTAGCCAGCGCTACCCATATAAATGGTGGAAAACAGGTATTAGTCTGTGATGCTGACACAACGAAAGGAGAATCAGAAGGCAATTTCCATTTCAAGTATGGCTGCAACACTGCCAGAGGCTGCCATTACCCCATCTTTAAATTCATCTAGAGTTGACTAGTTGAAGGTAAGTGGTGCTGACCTATCCTGCCTTTTGAACCGTTACCTTTGGGAAACACCAGGAGCCGTTTCACAAGCCGTGAGCATGTGGTGGAGAACCATTCAGCTGTGCCACTACACAGCCTGGAAATCATTTCCTAGTAACCATCCCCACACCCCCTGCCGCAGGTTTCTGCTCTTCCATGATGCCAGCCGAGTGGAAAGGTTAAACGCACATCAGCAGAAGTGGGAGGAAAGAATCGGCCACTGACATGGTTTGATGCCAGACAGGACCAACTCAAATACTTCAGAGATAGAATGCTGACTCTTGGGCTTCATTCACTTGCCCATGGCAAATCCTCAGGAGCACAATAGCATATTCGTAGAGTTAAAACAATGATGACACAATGTTCTGCTTGTGGATGCTTCATAAGTGTAACACAACAGAGTATTAAATAAATATTAGCTGCTACTTGTTGGGAGAGCAACAATGTTGCCCCAACCTCTAACACATATTGATCCAGGATTCAAATGACATGTCACTTCTTTGGACACTTTGACAGAGGTCCAGATTTAACACTTGTTACAGCAAATCTCATTCTAAAAATGTGCTCTCATAACTACATGAATCTTTTGCCATACGCACACAAGGAATCTGGAACTTTCTCCCCCAAAAGGCTATATGGATTCTAGGACAATTGGAATAGATTTTTGCAAGACAAGGATATCAAAGGACATAGAGCTACAGTGGGAAAATGGAGTTGAGGTGCAGGTCAGCGCATGGAGCCTGGAAAAGCTTGGATTATTCCCAGAGCAGGGGTTAAGGGGGTCATAATAGAGACTTTCAAAATTATGAAGGGCTTTGATGGAGTAGATAGGGAGAATCTGTTTCCATTGGCAGGAAGATTGGTAATCAGAGAACAGATATAAATTAGCTGGCAAAAGAAACCAGAGGGGAGATGAGGAGTCATTTTTTTCACAATGAGTTGTTATGATTTGTAATGCACTTCCTGAAAGGGTTGCATTACAAAAGAAGCAATAGCAACTTTTAAAAGGGAATTGGATATATACTTGAAAAGGAAAAAAAAATTAGGGGCTATGGGGCCAAAGTTTCTTTTCTTCATTCTTTCATGGGATCTGGGCATCAGTGACAAGGCCAACATTTGTTGCTCACCCGCAACTGCCCTTGAACTGAATGGCTGGCGTGACCATTTTAGAGGGCAGTTAAGAGTCAACCACATTGCTGTGGGTCTGGAATCATGTGTAGGCCAAACCAGGTTTGAATGGCCGATTTACTTCCCTAAAGGTCATCAGTGAACCAAATGGTTTTTTTTTATGACAATTGATGACAGTTACTGAGACTAGCTTTATATTCCAGATTTTATTAACTGTCCCTAGGGCAATAGCTTGGACCTCTGGATTACTGGTCCAGTGATATTACCACTATGCTACCGTCTGCCCCACCTCCCACCCCCACCCCCCACCTATTGGATAGCTCTTTCAAGAGCCAGGACAGACAAAATGGGCTAAATGGTTGATTCTATGATCAAATTGAATGACACAACAGGCACGAGCAGCTGAATGGCCTACTCCTGTTCCTATGTTCACTTGTGGCTTTTTCTACAAGGACATCAGGAACATTAGTCCTGAACAGCTAGTGGCATAACCAAAAATATTTTTCCCCACCATCAACGACAAAAATCCAAAACTTTATTAATTGCAAATAATCCGTGGCTAATAGCACATCTAATGAGAATTCAAATTAGTCCAAGTCACCACATCATGACCATTCTCACACTGTTGTTCCCTGCGATATGCTGTATAGAATGCCTTTCAGCTATAGCAATTTTTCTGGTGGGAGTGGTATGTTGGCGGGGAGGGCAAGGGGGTCCCTTGTAGAGATACTTTAGAAACCTATGCAAAAATTGCAACTTGACAATTAATTTTACTCAAGTATGGCAATGCAATGGTTATCATACTGAACTAGTAATCCAGAGCACTACAAAAATAATCTAGAGAATGAGAATTCAAACTGACCATGGCAGGTTGAGAGTTTAAATTTACTTTAGAAAATCAAAAATGTATAATGTCAGTGTCAGTAAAAGTGACCATGAAGCTGTCATGATTGCTGTAAAAACCTTGTGGTTCATTAATTGCCTCTAGGAAGCTGTCCTTACCAGTCTAGCCAATATGTGACTCCTGTCCCAAACCAAAAGTGGTTGATTCTCAACTGCCCCTGGAAGTAGTCCTACAAACCAAGCAGTTGTATCAAACCGCTACTACTTTCTGAATGCAATAAGGCATGAGCAATAAATGCAGCCTTGACAGTGATACCCCCGTCTTTTGAATGAACAGAGAAAAGAACTGAGAGTCAAAAAGTGAGATTCTGTAGCATTACAGGCATCTGGTGTGTTTGGAGGTGGGTCGGGGGGGGCTGTGACAGCAGAAACTAAAGCATAGCACTGTTATTTAATAACTAGCATAAGGCGTTTGTTTTCCTACCTCAATAAATATCTTATAGCTACAGATGGACTGGTGCATGGGGAGTTGGATCGTCCGAATTAAACACTTTGCAGTCACCATTTCATTTGGAGTGAATTTGTGGTCATTACTAAACAGAGACTTGGCGCTTGGTCCTGCTTCCAAAGCTACAACCATTACCTGCAAATCCGTCTTCATTAATGATGCGCCAGCTTCCACAAGAAAGTGGCATATGGTTCGATGTCGGAGTGCAGCAGCTTTGTGTAGGACGGTCTCACCACTGCAAACAGAAATCATATGTCCGACTTTATACTTCGAAGGCCAAGGCTCCAGAGAAATTTCTCTCAACAGGGTACTTTGCCATTACTCCAGTTATAAACATATGCTGCAACAGTAAAATTGGACTCACATTTCTAACAAGAATTTTGGCTTATGATTTCACTTTGGAGATATATTAACCCCTCATTCCCCTTCCACTCAGTTACCCAAGACCACAAGCCCCAGCCTGACAGAGAGGGCTGCAGAGTGATGCCAAGGTTTCTGCTAAAGCTGTTCTAAGCCAGCTTTTGGAAGGTATATGATTAGCCACAGGGTGGTGGAGTGGGGTGGGTTATAATGCTGTCCCCATACATCTGGTCTCCGGTCAGGACCACCCTTTAGCAGAGAAGAGCTGATTACCCGACAACTCAGCAGCATAGAGAGCAGACCAGTGTCTCCCACTGCTCTGGTATAGTGTTTTAGTGTCATATATCAGACAGCCATTAGTGAGTCAAATAGCACTTTTTCTCCAAAATCAACTTTGTGGAAGGGTTGGAGGAGGGGGGCATTGTAAAATAAACAAGACAGCCACAGTAAATTTAAATGCTAGGGCCTAGAAATTTGATGGTGTCTGAAAATGGAAACGGAGGGGGTGGAGGAGAACAGGACAGGGTACATAATGTTTGTTCACATGATCAAATCAGGCCAGCACCTCCTAAAGGAGAGGCATACTCTAAGTGCAGACAGCTGTGAATGTTGGAAAGAAGAAATGGCTGCAAGATCTACACACAAGGCTTCTAGGAGGAGAGGCATCTTCTTCCCTCCAGAGGGCAGAAAATCATCCAAAAAAACTCCGCTGCCAATAAGAGGGTGCAGAGGAGATCATTATGAGGAGCTTAGCTTTACCCGAGTTGTCAAGGTAAGAACACAAACTTCTCTCTCCTCCCACTTGCAACTCATTAATCACGATACTGCTGTCCCCTTCCCTACAGTGACTGCACCACACCTCACTTCACCTCCTCCTACTCACAGACTCTGCACTTCCTCTCACCATTACTGCAATCCCCACTTCCCCAGATCTTACAACGATGACACAACAAACAAATTATTCTACCATGACAGGTGCATTCTCAAAACACCTCACAAGAATGTCACCCACACTTTCCTGTTTTTCTTGCTTGCAGGAGATGGTCACACACAGCTTATGGTGGAAGGCCATGACCACGTGAAGCCTAGCCCGCACAGGCCATCACACTGCAAGTGTACAGAAGTCATTGCATCCAGACAGAATTTCAAGGTGGAAAGGGTGCAAAAAAATACACCTCAAATCAACATTAACTTGTATGGTATGGATGAATTTTTAAATTAATGCTGCTGCAGGATCCGTTGCCTATTAGTGCCATGATTGCCTGAGGGAATTTGTCACATGGTAATACATTGCTGGGGCAGCCCAGTTTCACAAAAG
Source organism: Cetorhinus maximus (assembly GCF_964194155.1). Taxonomy (NCBI): domain Eukaryota; kingdom Metazoa; phylum Chordata; class Chondrichthyes; order Lamniformes; family Cetorhinidae; genus Cetorhinus; species Cetorhinus maximus. The sequence continues at coordinate 75,507,566 of NC_135887.1, read as the reverse complement.
GACCTACAATGTGCATAGGACCTTTATTTAAATATTATAATGAGCATTTTTAATACATGCCCTGAATGCCCACATAGGAGCCTGATCCAATATGACAGCCAGTGCAACTCCAGCATGGAATTAGTCGACTGAACCCTTCAGCGTGATCAAATTACTTGGCCCATATCTCTAGCAGCTAACAAATTGCAGCCCCTAACCAACTACAGTATGTATTGCTTGGGAGTGCTGATAGAAGCATTGTGTCCAACTATTCATTGTGGAATGCCCCTTAAGGCCTCAAATTGAGCCCTTCTCCAGCATTTAATCACAAATATGTCAAGCAATTAATTCCAACAAGATGAAAAGCTCTCGCGTTTTGCAGGAAAAAAAACGTTAAAACTTACTTCTCCTTCTCTGTTAAGTCCAGTATCTCTGGAGAGGCTGGGGGAGGGAAGGTATGGGAAGATAAAAAGAATTTATTACTTAATGCACTCATGAATTTTGCCCATTAGAAAGCGCAATTCCAACCGCCTATACATCCATTTCTGGTGCCTCATCAGGTAGCCGAGTATTCACATGAGCCCCCATGCTCATGGCCTTTTTAAAAATGTATTCTTTCATGGGATGTGGGCATTGCTGGCAAGGCCAGCATTTGCTGCCCATCCCTAATTGCCCTTGAACTGAGTGACTTGCTCGGCCATTTCAGAGGGCAGTTAAGTGTCAATCACATTGCTGTGGCTCTGGAGTCACATGTAGGTCAGACCAGGTAAGGATAGCAGATTTCCTTCCCTAAAGGAATACTAGTGAACCAGATGGGTTTTTACCACAATCGATGATAGTTGTCATGGTCACCAGTACTGAGACTAGCTTTCAATTCCAGACTTTATTAATTGAATATAAATTCCATCACCTGCCATGGTGAGATTTGAACCCCTGCCCCCAGGGTATTAGCCCTGATCTCTGGATTACTAGTTCAGTGACGATATCACCATGCCACTGTCTCCCCCAGGTTGAATAAGCCAATCTGCCCTCACTGTCCTTCTGAGTGCAGATACCCTTCTTTTAACCACACCTCTCATCCCAATGTGGAGAACACTGTCAGTAAAAGAGAGCATTTTAGGATGCAGAATTTGAGCAATTTGGAACATGATGTATAGAAAGTGCATCATGCTTAGGAGGAAAAGGTGATGTGAAACCTCTGGTTCCTAAAGCTCTCCACCACTGGGGCTGTCCTTGCCTCATATCTGGCCTGTTATGGACTGATTGAGAGAGGTTGACTGCTCTGATTAGTCAATAACTCTTTTATTATTGTAAATGTGACTACCAGGATGGTTGAAGATGAATTAGATAGATGATGGTCTTTTTTTGTCTTGCAATGCCTATATTTATGTTCACTTGTTTTTCATGGTTTTGTGAAGCTGACAAGTGTCAGATGAGCCATGCATGGTTCCACCAAGTGGTTAAGGGAAGAATGAAACATGTTTGGTATAAACTGATGGGGATTTACCTCCAATAACTGAAAAAACAAATCAACTGATGGTAAGAACATGACACTTACAATTAGCAGCAGTCAGAGTAGGAGGGTTTTGCAAGGGCCACTTTGCAGTTGGTTAGCTTCTTACCATTTTCAAGGATGTACTTCACAATCTCTTTGCTTCCTACAGTGACAGCATGATACAATAGGGTCCTGCCCTCAGGATCTCGCACCGTTAGATCAGCGCCCGATTTCTGCAACTCCCGTAACTGTAAAAATAAAATAAACACATGTGGATCAGACATTCTATACAACGCAAAGGGGCTCAGTCCAGTAGAACAGAATGGACCTTTACACAATAACACTGAATGAGAAGGAGTTTAGTTCAGTGACATTTTACACAGTCAATCTACAAATACCATATGATGTAGAATTGCCTCTCCTCCATTCCCATCTTAGGGTTTGGTTCTGTGCTTCTTCCCAAATGATGAGTTTGAGGTTTTTCTCTGCAGTATGTCACAAGGCTACTCACTAGGCTACACTTGGCTTTCATCCCATTTTAATGGCTCAGCATGATATTCTAGTCCCGCATTCCTAAGTCAACGTAGGTGCTCTGATCCTCAAGCTGACCTCATTGACTTTTGCTCTTTTTTTGGCTATTTCTGCTCAACATTTTCATCCAACCCTAAGTAGCTTGTGAGAATGTTTGAGGAGCAGGCTCGCACGATCCACTGTTCTCAGCTCTGCACCACATCTCCCTACATTTCAGGCATACAATGCTACAATTTTCCATTCATTAGTTGCAATTGTTGGAATATCATGGGCTGTCCAACCAAGCTGCACTGCCAGTGAGTGCGGAGGCCACTGTACCGCTCAGTCTCCCCTCCGACCTGAAAGCTATTCAGATCCTTCTCCAGAGCCTTTGTTGTTGACTGCATTATAGCCACAGTCAATAGCACTGTTGCCTTTTCCCAACTGAAGCCCCACCCGAGAACATAATTTTTTAGGTTGGCGCTTCAGTGATGTACTGACTGAATGTGATAAATCCAGCAGTACTGAGCTTTGAATGCGATAGTAAGCTAAGGTCTCATCTGCCTGTTCCAGTGGTTTGGGCAAACGTTAAAGATCCCATAGCATGATTTGAAGGAGAGCGGGGCTTTTCAGCTGGTCTCCTGACCAACATTCCTCCCTCACCCCACACTGCCTAAACCCAGATTAGCTAGCCAATACATCCCATTGCTGTTCAAGGAATCTGCTTCCATGCAAAATGGCCACTGCAGTTGCTCCACTTGAAAAACCTATATGCAAAGTATTTTTCGAGTGACGTGATAAAGCACTTACATAAATGGAAACATACCTTTCTTTATAAAATGGGGGTGATTCAGTGAGAATCTTAATAGTATAGGAAACAAGTATTAGTAAGTAAAAAGGGTTCACCTGTGAAGACCGCTTCACACTAAAGCCATGTTTTAAATAAACAATATTTAGAAAAATGTAAATATATGCACCATGAAGAGCACAACCATGAGTAAGGAAAGAAATTGCATTCATATAGTGCCTTCTGTGACATTAGGATGTCCCAAAGTACTATATGGTCAATGAAGTGTTTTTGAAGTGTAGGTATTGTGGTAATACAGGAGTGGAGAGGGCCATTCACACTGTTCAGCTTAGCTCACCATAGAAACCTAGAGTTTTCCTCCTCTTAACAGTTGACAGCCTCTTAAAGTATTCCTATTTCTACAGGCCTCCCAAAAGGTATTCAAATATTAAGTTATATCTGACTTCAGTCCTGATCTTGCCTTTTACCAGTTTACCTGTCAAAAACTTACGTCGTTTTGGTCTGTAGTGCTCACAAATGTAAAGGGAAATTAGATTCTAGTTGTGGGGGAAAAACCCCACATTTTTATATAGAAGAATGTTAGAATAGGTAGGGTGGAAAGTGGTTCATGTGGACGATAAACATTGACACACACTGGTTGGGCCAAATAAAACCCAAGGTGTTTTCTTTTTAAGTGGTAGTTAAAAGAAAACAGCATTGATTAATTGTCACATTTTCGAGGAGAATCTTTAAAGAGCTATACACATAATGATGATTATGTACTCATTAGTCTATGTGATATGTAAATGAGAATATTTAAGAACTGCTACTGCCATTTCCTGAGGTTGAGCTATCTCCTAGTCAGGCAGGAATGCTGGAACTTTCTTCTCAGTGTTACTGGCTGTTAACTCTCCTTCCTTGGGGACTCTGAACAAGCTGGGTATGTTCACAATGGTACAGACTGTGCCTGGTCTGCTGGAAGGAGGTGACTCTATTGGACAAATTACTCTTTCTTGTCCCCTATACTTCAAGGGAATTAATGGGCCGAATCGTCTGAGGATTGGCAATCATTGTTGGATTGCCGCTCCGCTCCTATCTCCTTACCCTACACCAGAGGTCCACATTCTTGGCCAGGCCTCCTGAGAAATGTGGAGCGTACCTGCTCCTGTAGTCCTTCCCTCGTACTGTAGGAGCTTCGGGGGAAGCGACGTCATGCCTCCTTTTTATGGCACTAGCTGCCTGTATTCTGGGACGTTTAAACGCGCCCAAAGCTACTTTGAGAAACTACAGAGAGAAGATAAGGTTAAGTGGGTGAGGGAGAAGGGTGGGTTGCAGGTGGGTGCAGTGTAGTCGGCGGGGTTAGGGTTGGTATTTGCGGGGGGTCGGGAGTGGTATTCAGGTGGTGAGGTAGCTGGGGGTTAATCGGGGTTGGGGTGGGTAGTCGGGAGAGGGGGGGGGTGGGGGGGGTTTAATAATATAGTTACGTAGGACTTAGAGCTGCTTTTAAACCTTCTAACTTTTCCTGGGTAACTATTCTGCTAAGTAAGCCCAAACCATCTCAGTCTCTGACTCTAACTCAGAATTTTGGAGGGTTCCAGAGGCACGGTAATTGTCCATCGAGATTCCAAACTTCCCAGGCAATTCCCGCATAGTCAGTGTGCCGGGCTTCCGAGGGGTTCCCCAGCATATTTTGGGGGTGATCTCCGGGGTACAACTATCCGGAGAATGGAAGTTCTGGAACAATGACTTGCCATTACATAACATTAAAAAATTGTTTCCAAGTATTAAAAATGGGGAATAATAAATAAGAAACTCAGCCTTGTGCTGCGTTTTCTTTTCAGGGAGATGACTACTAGCAATCTTATGGGTGCAGCAGGCTTGAAGGGCCGAATGACCTACTCTTGCTCCTAATTTGTAAGTTCATAACCCAGTGGAACGTCAGGGACTCCACTGTGCCTTGCCAAAATCACTTGGTAAGTTAATTTAATTGCAGGAGTCAAACAGATGTTTTCACGTAAAGCCATGAAGAACCTTTGTTAGTGAAAAAACAGCAGAACGCTGAAGTTCCATTTGAGTGTTCGGAACTGTTCTCCACTGGGCAGCAGGTCTAACCCTATCATTGTAACCTCCTCCAGTCCTACAATCCTCCAAGATATCTCAGCTCCTCTAATTCTGGCCTGTTGAGCATCATCGACTTCCATCGCTCACCAAAGGTGCCTTCAGCTGCTTAGCGGCTAAAGTTCTGGAATTCCCTTCCTAAACCTCTCTGCCTCTCTCTTTTCCTTTAAGGTGCTCCCTAAAATCTCTCTTTATGAGTAAGCCTGATCCAATGTCTTATGTGGCTCCATGTCAAGTTTTGTCTGGCAGCATAGCTGTGAAGCTAATGGGGCTGCATTCATTGTTACATAGGATATACAACACAGAAACAGGCCATTTGGCCCACCAATCCATGCCAGTGTTTATGCTCCACTCGAGCCTCCTCCCATCTTTTCTCATCTCCATCTACCATCGTAAACATTTATTCCCTTCTCCCTTAGACCCTTGTCTTGTTTCCTCTTAAATGCAACTACATTATTCACTTCCACCACTCTGTATATCGTAACGAGTTCCATATTCGCACCACTCTTTGGATAAAGATGTTTCTTTTGAGTTCCATATTGGATTTCTTGGTGACTATCTCATACGGATGGCCTCTAGTTATGCTCTTCCCTACAAAAGGGGAATCCACTCTAAAATTATGAAAAGTTTTGATAAAGGTCCCTATTAGGTCACCCCTTAGACTTCGTTCTTCAAGGGAGAAGGGACTCAGCCTTTCAATTCTTTCCTGATAAGTATACCCACACATTTCTGGTATCACCATTGTAAATCTTCTCTGCAACCTCTCCAATGCTGCTATATCCTTTTTATACGGCGACCAGTACTCATAAGTGTGGCCTAACCAAAGTTCAATAAAGGTTTAGCACAACTTCCCTACTTTTCAATTCCATCCTTCTAGGAATAAACCAAGGCCGGGATTTCTTGGTCCCACCTGCGGTGGGAATCATCGCGGGCGGGATGGAAAATTTGATTGACCATCCAAATGTCCATGGACTTCGGGCAGGAATTTCTGGTCCCATGGCGGGCAGGATCGAAAAATCCTGGCCCTAGTGTCTGGTTTGCTTTTTTTTTTTAAATGGCCTTGTTAATCTGTGGCACAACTTTCAGTGATTGTAGTATTTGTACTCCAAGATGCCTTTGTTCCCCTACCCCACCAAGACTTGCCTCTTCCTGTCTTGCTTGTTGCTAGTCCGACCAGAAGATCTTCTGTCATTTAGTATATCACATTTGTCTGCCTTGTGCCATCCTCACAATTGCATTATATTGTGTCTGCAACCATTTTATGACGTCCATCATCTGACATTGCCTAGGTTGACCCCTCCTTTCTGCTGCCCTCCACTTTGCCCTCTAACAGAGATCTCTGTAGCTTTTCAACTCTGATAAAATGGTTGAAAGACTGACATTTTTCTTCTCTATGTTGCTTTTTAGAGTTCTTTTTGCTTCGAAATCTCAAACTCCCCTTCATTTGTCTTATGGGCTATATATGGAATTTTATGCATACTTCTTAGCATTCACATTTCAAAGATCTTTATTTTCTTCCATAGATCTTTACTTATTGTCCAGCTTTCTGAGGAATGACTTGCATCTTCCGAGTAATAAGGAACCTCCCTGTTTTTCCTACTAAAATGTACTACCTCCTCAAGATTACCCATCTCCCCCAATTTGGTGTCATATGTAAATTTAGAAATTGTGTTTCTGATTCCAAATAATTAATGTAAATTGTGAACAGCAGTGGTCTCAGCACTGATCCTTGTGGAACACCACATCCCACCTTCTGCCACTCGGAATAACTAGCCTATACTCACTCTACTTTCTGTCTTGAAGCCCCAGCTAGCAATCCATTCTGCCACTTGACTTCACATTCTCTGAGCTTATTCATTAGTCTATTATGGGGCATCCGATCAAGTGCTGCTTCAATCAATCATACCATTAAGCTCATTAAATAGCAGTGATGATTTGTGATTATAAAACACAACAGGCTTTTTATTGAGGGTCCGACTTACCCGTTGTAAGTCATTGTTCTTTACTGCGTGGAGAAGGTGCTCATCTGCACAAAAAAAACAACGGTTACTACTGAATACTGCAACAAGAGAAAATAAAACAAGTGTATCCTTCAAAAACATGGCTCCCTGAAATTCTGCTGACAGTCTATTGATCAGCTGCCATAACCCCCAGAAAATGTTCAAAATAACTATTTTCAGCCACTCACTGGGAGGGCTCGGATAGCCTCCTTTGGCATTGTGGGGGAAGATCAGTAAAACCAATGTGGAATTTTAGGACCCTCTTTTTTGAGCCAATCGTTCAGTTTTCTGAACTCCAAATGCCTTATACCACATAGGCACATTTTCCAATTCTTAAAAAAACCATGCAAATGTTATTTGAACACCAAAAACATTTCTATTCACAGTATTCTAAATGCTTTTGGTAGTATGACATTATAATGTCCGTTCAGTACATTGGGGCTAAAAGTGGATTGTGCAGGTGGTAGCACTCATGCCTTTGATTCAAAAGGTTCTAGGTTCCAGTCCCGCTCCAGGACTTGAGTACAAAAATCAAGGTTGGCACTCCAGTTCGGTACTGAGTGGGCTGCACTGTTGGAGGTGCTGTCTTGCGAACGAGATGTAAGGCGAGGCCCCATTTGCCTGCACTGGTGGAGGTAAAAAAATCCCATGATACTATTTCAAGAAACAGTGGGAGAATTATCCCCGGTGACCTGGCCAATATTTAACCCCCAGTCACCATCACAAAAAGCAGATTACTTGGTCATCATCACACTACTGTTTGTGGGAGCTTGCTGTGCGCAAATTAGCTGCTGCATCTCCTACATACTTCATTGGATGTAAAGTGCTTTGAGAGATCAGGTGGTCATGAAAAATGTAAGTCTTTCTTTTTTTCAAAGCCATGTGATGACACACACAGTTATATCAACATGCCGAAACTGAGTGGCTGTCATCGAAAATACAGACTCAAAGGGCAAGATAGAAAAGGGAAGGAAATACTAAACATTACACTAAAACCTTTGTTTCGAACTCCTCCCCAGCACTGTAAGGGATTGAAATTGCATTGTGTGTTATTTTTAATATATTGGGTAACACTTCTTCATGCAATTACTGTCTTAGCAGCTTTTAACCTGTTTAAAACAGATTGCTTAAAATAACTTGCCAATCTTACACAGACCAACAACTTTATTAAATGGTGCAGGCAAGATTTTGATGCAAACATTTAGCAAATGTGCAGATTTCAATTTGTCAGAGTTGAATGATATCAACATCATCCAACCTGGAACATTGAGAGCTTTGTAAACAGTAGCTTAGATTTTCTGATAGAGTTGCAATTTCCTACTTAAAAAATAGGTGATCAGTGGCATTAAACAATGTTGATTGAAAAATCTCCATTTGTATTCTGTGTGGCTGTAACATGCTTCCAGCCGTATGCTACTGCTGTGTTAAAGGCAAAAATGTTCTACTAAACACATGCTATTGCCATATTACTGGATATAACATGTTCCTAGACACATAATGCACTCCTAGACGCATTCTATTGACATGTCATTGGCTGTATTTCAGTCTGTAAACCCTTCCCATTAACATACTGCTAATGTCTTGCAATCTGTAGGCTTAAACCTCGGTTTACAGCAATATGCAGTTCTGTAGGTCCTATCTTTACAACAATTTCACTGAGTTCAAGGGTCTGAATGTCATGGAGCACGTAGTAGCAATGGGCCCAATGCTGCTAGACCTTGGTCAGGTTCAGGCATCCCCGAATACCTGTGGTTTTCAGTTGAGACAGTTCATTTTCTCAGGTGTGAGAAACGATCCAAACAATTGAAACTTGCTTTTAAGATTACAGCTCAGAGCTTGCTGGAAATGTGCTGTTAATTGAGGTGATATTTAGATGCAACAAGCTGCACCTGTGAAACTCAGCGAGCCAAATCCAGTTTAAAAATCCCTTCAAAGCAGGCTACGAGCCAAAATAAACAAGACAGTTTTCCTCATCTTGGTTTCTTTAGATTGGTTTTCAAAACATAGAAAATTCTTCATTTGGGGAAACTGAAGACAGGACCCATTTTTCCAGAGGGGATTACAATAGAAAACAGACCCACTTTATTTAACTATTTGTGCCCTAAAACACAAATTATCTAGTCATTAGTTATTTCATTTCTGTTTGTGGAACCTTGCTGTGTGCAAATTGACTGATTTTCTATGTTAAAATAGTAACTGCACTTCCTAAGTACTTCATCGACCATAAAGCACTTTGGGATGCCCTGATGTCGGGAAAGGTGCTATCTAAGTATAAATTCTCTCTTTACTGAATCTCCAAGTCCATGATACCAACATTATTTGAACAGTAAACACTGGGTGAATGGCTGTTGGGAAAGCAAAGTGGCTCTATGCATTGATAAAAGCTAAATACTGCGGATGCTGGAAATCTGAAACAGGAAAAGAAAATGCTGGAAAAATTCAGCAGGTCTAGCAGCATCTGTGGAGAGAGAAACAGAGTTAACGTTTTGAGTCCGTATGTCCATATTTTGCTTTTATCACAGAATTTGCTTTTAGCTTAGTGTGCTCTGAAGAAGGGTCATATGAATTCTAAACATTAACTCTGTTTCTCTCTCCACCGAGAGAGACCTGCTGAGTTTTTCCAGCATTTTCTGTTTTTGACTCTCTGCACTGGATGCCTCAACAGCTGTTTTCTGTACCTCAGCTACCAACTTCATGAAAAGTGTGCCTGCAAGTTAGGCATATTTAATGAGTGTACAAAACAATAATGGTATGAATTCCAAAAGTTCTATGGGTAGCTTTTCTTGTCTCAGTAGCCCATTCACATTTTATTTTACAACAAGAACAAATACTTATATTTATATAGCACCTTTAATGTGATAAAACATGTCAAAGTGCTTTAAAGGAGCATTAATATGACACAGAGCCACATAAGGAGATTCTAGGTCAGACAACCAAAAGCTTGGTCACAGGTAGGTTTTAAGGAGTGTGTTAAAGGAGGAAAGTGAGGTGGAGGGAGGGTATTCCAGAGCTTAGGGCCTAGGTAAATGAAGGTGCAGCCATCAATGGTGCAGCGATTAAAATCAAAGATGCTCAACAGGCCAGAATAGAAGAACAAAGATAACCCAGAGGCTTGTCGGGTTGGATGAGATCACAGAGATAGGGAGGGGTGAGGCCATGGAGGGATTTGAAAACAAGGATGAGAATTTTAAAATCAAGATGTTGCTTCAACAGTAACTAATGCAGATCAGTGAACACAAGGGTAATCAGTACTTCGTGAGAGCTAAGATGCGGGAAGCAGAGTTTTGGATGACCTCAACTTTCCAGAGGGTAGAATGTGGAAGACCAGCCAGGAGTGCACTGGAATAGTCAAGTCTAGAGGTAACAAAGGTATGGATGAGGGTTCCAGCAGCAAATGAGCTGAGGTAGGAGCGAATGCAGGTGGAAATAGGCAGTCTCAGTAATGACCTGAATATATACCACCACTATGCATCAGGGCACAGGAGTAGAGTAGCCCAACATTGCCTCATGATCAGCACCTGAAGTATGTCTATAAAAACATTGGTCCTGGTGGAACATATGGAACCAGAAGTGCTTAAAGGGTCCATTCACCATGCCAGATTCAGCAAAGTCCGCTCGCCATTCAATCTTCAGCTGTAGAATCCATTCAAAAATTAGTTCTCCTGGACTTTCTGTCTCATCTTTCATCCCTCATTCAAATTAGGTAAAGTGACTCCCATGGGAAAATAGCGCGTGGTTGACCCCTGAGCTGCTGGCACAGGCCAGCTCAGCCATCAAGGCTTGAAAGTGGGAACTGCTTACACCTGGCCGTTTCAGGATGTGAACTAGAAATTCAAAGCTGTGACCTTTGACAGATGAATGCACACAGTCCAGCACTGGGCTAGATTGAACACTGACTTCATGCATGGAATCCTTTGTGCTGTCCTTTTCTGTACTTCATGTCAGAGGAACACATTTGTAGAGCTGAGAGTTTGCACAGTCAGCACCTTCAGAAAAGCAGACCAGGATTTCATGGATAAAATCCAAAACGTCACCAAAACATATCTTAATAATGATCCGGTACATCCTTTGAGATCCACTTATTGAAAATCTTCCTTACAGGCATAGAGCGGACACAGCTACTATAACCCAACTGAACATTGCTTTTCTTATCTGTTGACACAGTTCTAGTTTAATGTTGATTAAATTATAAAACAAAATGTGCAATCAAGGGTACAACAGGCTCAGTTTGGCCGACATCAGGTATTTCCCCCTTCTGCTTCAGTGCCAAGGTTACGACATAAACCAAACTCTTGCAGCACAATATAGCTTTGTTACACATACAGATGTTAAATCTCTGTGAAACACTACCTGTGACATAGAGAATCTTTTATGTAATAGTGTTGGACTCCTGTTCATTTATTCATCTCTGTAAAAATGGTGCATTAATTATGCAGTTACATAACCCTGTAAAACAGTGAGATCCAATAATCTTATGCATAATTTATGCATAATGAAGTAAAATGGCTTTACCTAATAGATCTGAATATGAAGAAAGATGAAAGAGCATCAATTTTTAAAACTGATCCATTCTTTCAAATCTAATTCTCAAACAGAAAAGAGTAATGGGCCGGCCTACCTCCTTCTCTGTTTTCATTCACAATTTTATTTCTTTCTGCCAAATTATTTTTGTTATTCATTCATGGGATGTGGCTAGGCCCGTATTTATTGCCCACCCCTAATTGCCCTTGAGAAGGTGGTGGTGAGCTGCCTTCTTGAACCACTGCAGGCCATATGGTGTAGGTATACCCACAGTGCTGTTAGGAAGGGAGTTCCAGGATTTTGACCCAGCGACAGTGAAGGAATGGTGATATATTTCTAAGTCAGGATGGTGTGTGGCTTGGAGGGGAACTTCCAGCTGGTGGCATTCCCATTTGTCTGTTGCCCTTGTCCATTTAGGTGGTGGTGGTCGTGGGTTTGGAAGGTGCTGTCTAAGGAGCTTTGGTGAATTCCTGCAGTGCATCTTGTAGATGGTACACAATGCTGCCACTGTGCGCCAGTGGTTGAGGGAGTGAATGTTTGTGGATGGGGTGCCAATCAAGTGCTTTGTCCTGGTTGTGTCGAGTTTCTGAGTGTTGTTGGAGCTGCGCTCATCCAGGCTAGTGGAGAGCATCCCATCACACTCCTGACTTGTGCATTGTAAATGGTGGACAGGCTTTGGGGAGTCAGAAGGTGAGTTGCTCGCTGTAGGATTCCTAGCCTCTGACCTGATCTTGCAGCTGCAGTATTTATATGGCTAATCCAGTTTAGTTTCTGGTCAATGGCAAATCCCAGGATGTTGATAGTGGGGGATTCAATGATGGTAATGCCATTGAATCTCAAGGGGTAATGGTTAGATTCTTTCTTGTTGGAAATGGTCCTTGCCTGGCACTCGTGTGGCCCAAATGTTACTTGCAGCTTGTCAACCCAAGCCTTAATATGGTCCTGATCTTGCTGCATTGGGACATGGGCTGCTTCAAATGGTGCTGAACATTGTGCAATCATCAGCGAATATTCCCACTTCTGACCTTATGATGGAAGGAAGGTCATTGATGAAGCAGCTGAAAATGGTTGGGCCTAGGACACTACCCTGAGGAACTCCTGCAGTGATGTCCTGGAACTGAGATGATCGACCTCCAAGAACTACAAACCATCTTCCTTTGTGCTAGTTATGACTCCAACCAGTGGAGAGTTTTCCCTCCGATTCTTCCCTGGCTCCAGTTTTGCTAGGGTTCCTTGATGCCACACTCGGTCAAATGCTCTCTTGACGTCAACAGGATGGAGGGTATCCTGGATGTGAAGACGGGACTGTGTCTCCATAAGGACTGTGCGGTGGTCATTCCTACTGATACTGTCATGGACAGATGCAGCTGCAGGAGGCAGATTGGTGAGTGTGAGGCCAAGTATATTTTTCCCTCTTGTTGGTTCCCTCACCACCTGCCGCAGACCCAGTCTAGCAGCTATGTCCTTTAGGACTCGGCCAGCTCAGTCAGTAGTGGTGCTACCGAACCACTCTTGGCGATGGACATTGAAGTCCTCCACCCAGAGAACATTCTGTGCCTTTGCCACCCTCAGTGCTTCCTCCAAGTGGTGTTCAACATGGAGAAGTACTGATTCATCAGCTGAGGGGTAGCGTTACATGGTAATCAGCGGCAGGTTTCCTTGCCCATGTTTGACCTGATGCCAGAGACTTCATGGGGTCAGAAGTCAATGTTGAGGACTCCCAGGGAAACTCCCTCCTGACTGTATATCACTGTGCCACCACCTCTGCTGGGCCTGTCCTGCCGGTGGGACAGGACACACCCAGGGATGGTGATGGTGGTGTCTGGGACATTATCTATAAGGTGTGAATCCATGAGTATGATTATGTCTGGCTGTGAGACAGCTCTCCCAAATTTGGCATAAGCCCCCAGGTGTTAGTAAAGAGGACTTTGCCGTGGTCATTTCTGGGGCCTAATTTCAATGCTGGGTGGTCCGTCCAATTTAATTTCTCAGACTTTCTAACGGTTTGATACAACTGAGTGGCTTGCTAGGCCCATTTCAGAGGACAGTTAAGAGTCAGCCACATTGTTGTGGGTCTGGAGGAGTAACGTGTAGGCCAGACCAGGTAAGGACAGTAGATTTCCTTCCCTAAAAGATATTAGTGAACCATATGGGTTTTTACAACAATCGACAATGGTTTCATGGCCATCATTAGGCTTTTCATTCTAGATTTTTATTGACTGAATTCAAACTCTACCATTAACCAGTAAGTTCTGGAGATTCACAACGAATTATCACATTCCTTAGATAATATCACCACCTTCAACACCCACCTTTAAGCCAGCTTATATTTCACCTCTCTTCTATTTTTACTTAGTTCTGTTGAAGGGTCATTCGGACTCGAAACGTTAACTGTGTTCCTCTCCGCAGATGCTGCCAGAGCTGCTGAGTTTTTCCAGGTATTTTTGTTTTTGTTTTGGATTTCCAGCATCCGCAGTTTTTGCTTGTACCTTTCAATCTGCTGAATTTGCTGACCAATTTGTACATTAATGATGGCATGCACTGCTAACACACTGTTATTTTTCCAGCAAGATCTGTTCTATTATATATTAGAATGCAGGCTGTACTTCAACAAACTACAATATCAAGCAGGTCATGTCAGCTTAAGCGAAAGAAAAAGAACACTGTTGGTCTTCTAAATGAATGAAGCAAGCCAGGTCTGAGTGTAGGATATATCAGCTATAATCATCATTTCTGTGGGCCATTGGCCCAGATTTAGCAGTCAGCAGCGAACGAACGGTACTCATTGTTCACAACCCACAGGTTTTTAGTAGGATTTTGTGCAGCAACTTAAGCTATTAGAAATCAATTTCTCATTCTTTCTAGGGACCAGAGACCTATTTGAACAGTGTCAGCAACAGTGTGCCTCTTCAATCAGTGAGGTTGAAGAAACCTCAATGAGACAACAGAGTCTAAGCCTGGAAGTGTAAGTTAGAAGATTTAATTCAATGTAAAATGATGTGCAGACATCAAAATCAAGAGGGAGAAATAAATATGCGATTAAGATTGAAAGATAGAAGAGACAGGAAAAGAAAAAATAAAAACTTTACATTTTAAAAATCTTCAACAATAATTAAAATCTGAAGGAATGGGACTCCACACTTGCCAAACTTAATTTTCAGTGCCAGAGAAGTTGTTTGGCAATAATTAAGACTTATCATACTGTTAAAGGCTCACTTTTATTTGAATGGACTAACATTAAGTTCTTCTGGTATGTTTACAGGGCAACAGGTGGTTATGTATCACAACCTCACACCCTTCAGGCTGGATTTTACCAATCCTCTGGGGGAGAGTTGGGAGGCAGGGTGGACCAAAAAATGGCCAAGGAAGGCAGAGTTGGAGTGCCCAATGTCTTATAGCTGCCATTCCATTTTGCCAGCAGTGGGGAAGGTGGAGGACAGCCCTCCTGCCCAGAGACAAATTGAGTCACTTAAGTAGACAATTAAGGGCTTCTTCCTGCTGCTGCTGGCATTTTAACAGCAACAGGTCAGTCCGCCGCCCTACGGGGAGACTGCCTGGTGAACCCTCAGGTTGAGGCCCCTCCGAATCAAACATACTTTGGTTCATGACAGGGCCCACCAGTGGCAATGGCCACCCAGTGGTAATGGCAGTGCTTGCCCTCACCAAACCACTCCACCAAAAGCATGCCAGGGCCTGCCTGACTGGTCCCAGTGGCCTCAGACCCCATATATCTGGTTGGCATCCAACCATGCTACCCTCATCTGAAGTGGCCATCGCCTGGCAGTGTTACTGAAGCTGAACTGCCAGCCATCCAACTGGCCAGCAGGCTCCTGAGGAAGACTGCCTATCCTTTAAGAGCCGGCAGCAGCCGATTAGTTGCTTGGCCCCTGTAAAATGAGGCTGAGTGCCCCGCAATTGGCTGAGGCAGAGTCACCCCCACCTTCCGGGCCTGCAAGATACTGGTGTAGCAAAGTTTGTAGAGGAACAGTGTAAAGTGGATTCCATGTTAACAGTGTACGTATAGATGCTGGAAGTCGCCATTTGATTTATTCCATATTAATGTCATTTCTGCCACAAAGTCTGGTTTATTATATGTTCCTTATGTTTTCTTAAAAGCCATGTCAAAGGTCTTTGACACAAAAAGCAGATTTTTGATGGGGAGCTGGTGATTAAGCTTTAGTGAGTGCACTTCACTTTCTCATGACCTTTGAATTGAAATATGTAAGAGCTGTCAGTTTTATTGTGCAGGTAAATTTTAGCTGTGCCTTTCAGTGTCCCATATGAACATGGCCATTTTAAGAAGGGAGTGGCCAAACTCAGGACTCCACACCGAATCTGTTTCAGGTTGAAGTTCTGGCATTCTTAAAGGGACAAATTTCTTTAGCCTGCGTCTTCTTGGGCATGGACAGGACAGAGTGGGCAGCCTGCCCCCACCTGTCTGCCTCATCATTCATCCTCCGATACCAAAGACGACAACCAGAATATTAGCTTATTGTTTGTAGTGAGTTCGGCTGATGTGACCGAATTTTGCTCAGAATGAGTGATAACAGTTTGTGTAGTGAAATCTTGATAATAGCTGGTTAGGAATCTTGATTTTTCACCCAATACTTCCACAGCTGCCTTTTATATTCAGCACCTGCAATGTAACAAACCTCGTAGTGCAAGGTGCCTCGATGGATAACTTTTTGCCATGCTTTATGTTGAACAAATTGTTTTAACCGATGGATGTCTATTTTGCATTGTTTTAAAGTCATTATTAAGCAATCTTTCTCTCTTCTTGCTGGCAACCACAAAATTGCTTCAATATTGTCAATGCAGCATCAAAGGTCCTCTTCAGGATTTGCTCATACGACATTCGCACCACATGACCTGACAGTGTGCCAATGCCACTCTAAGGAGCGTGCACAATGGTGACCCAAGGAGGACTCTACCTGGCCACCACTGAACACTGATGGTGGCAAGATTGAGATTGGGGCCAATGCGTGAGGGTGTGGGGTAAGGGGAAATCATGGCTGTGAACCTTATCTGTGCTCTGTGACATAATAGGCTGGAATTGAAGGGGCAGTGTACCAGTCTCTGCCCATCGCTGGGTGAATACCAGCAGTTGTGGATGAGGCCCATAAGTGGGCCAGAGACTTAATCAGAGCAGTGGCAAAGGCAGTGGGCTCCCCACCCATCCAATCAAATGCCACCCTCCCCCTGCCATCAAACTCGCCACGTGGGAGAGCATTAAATTCTGCCCAAAGTGTGGATAGTGGGGGAAGGGAAGCAACACCTCTGGCTTTGGCATTGTGACCTTGAGATGGGGGCTGTGGTCCATGATGAGATGAGAGAGGCTATTATATTTACCATTTAAGTTTCATCAAAGTGACAAGCACACTGATTACTGTTTGGTGTGGAAGGCCATTCCTTCACCAGATGTTTAACCTTAGGCTATCTATCCTCAGTTGACATCCATTTTCAACCAATTGCTGCTGTGATTTGACAGCAGGATCCTGAACAGGCAGTGGGGGCTGGGGAGGGAAAGCTGGCAGTGGGGGCTGGGAATGAGATGAAAGTGCACAGAATTCAGTCAGTGACGGAGGGAGAAGGGCACTACACAAAGGAAGGAAGGGAAAGCTAGAAGAAAGACAAAGGACAGCAAGAGATTGTTTCAGAAGGTATTGATCTCTCCAGCTTATCTACAAATTCTGACTCTGTGCACTTGAATTAGCATTTATCACACTCAATAGAAAAATGCACTTTTTCGCCATTACTTCATCACTTTGTTACCTGCCTGGTGACATAATTCAAAATCAAAGTGTCCTCAGAGTGTATGAGGTTTTCAATGCCTCTTACACATTGAAGCTATCCTATGTACTTTCGCTGTGCAGGAGAATAAACTGCATAACACAGTGGCTAATTTTTCACCTGAGCCTCAAGAACGGGTTATTTAAAAAATTCATTCACAGGCTGTGGGTGTCACTGGCAAGGTCAACATTTACTGTCCATCCATCATTGCCCTTGAGAAGGTGATGGTGGGCCGCCGTCTTGAATAAAGCTGAGTGGCTTACTAGGCCATTTCAGAGGGCAGTTAATAGCCAATCACATTGCTGTGGGTCTGGAGTCACATTACTGTTTGTGGGAGCTTGCTGCGTGCAAATTGGTTTTCACGTTTCTTACATTGTGACAGCGACTACAATTCAAAAGTACTTCATTGACCGTAAAGCACTTTGGGATGTCTAGTGGTTGTAAAAAGTGGTATTATAAATGCAAGCATTTCTTTTTTGCAGCCACGTTATAGGCTACATACAAGGCTGCCAGATTTCCTTCCCTAAAGGACATGAGTGAACCAGGCGAGTTTTTACAACAATCTATAGTTTCATGGTCATCATCACTATTACAAACCTTTTATTCCAAATTATATTTTTTATTAATTGAATTTAAATTTCCCAGCTGCTGTGGTGGGATTTGAATTCACTTCTCTGGATCATTAGTCCTGGCCTCTTGATTACTAGTCCAGTAACATTATAACTATGCTACTGTACTCCAGATGGATCTGCAGTGTTTACCTCACATTTCTATAGTGCCTTTTATGGCCTCAGGACATTACATAGAACCAAAGAAAAGTTACGGTGCAGGAAGAGGCCATTCAGCCCATCATGCCTGCACCGGCCAAAATGAGAAAAAAGAAACTAGCTACTCATTTTTAATCCCACTTTCCAGTGCCTGGTCCGTGGCCTTACAGCACTTCAGGTGCAGATCCGAGTACCTTTTAAATGAGTTGAGCGTTCCGGCCTCAACCACCAACTTTGGCAGTGAATTCCAGACGCCCACCAGCCTCTGGGTGAAAAGGTTTTCCTCATGTCCCCTCTAATCCTTCTACTAATCACCTTAAATCTATGCCCCCTGGTAACTGACTCCTCAGCTAGGGGAAACAAGTCTTTCCCATTTACCCTTTCTAGGCCTCTCATAATTTTGTACACCTCAGTTAGGTCACCCTTTAGCCTCCCCTGTTGTAAGGAAAACAATCCTGGCCTATCCAATCTCTCCTCATCGCTGCAATTTTGAAGCCCTGGCAACATTCTTGTAAATCTCCTCTGTACTCTCTCCAGAGCAATTATGTCCTTCCTGTAATGTGGTGACCCAAAGCAGTACACAAAATTCCAGCTGTGGCCTAAACAGCATTTTATACAGTTCCATCATTACATCCCTGCTTTTGTATTCAATACCTTGCCAAATAAAGGAAAACGTTCTATGTGCTTTCTTCTGAAGCTCTTCAAAGTGAAAGGAAATTTTGTAATGTTTAGAAATTATGATGACTAATTTGTGCAGAATAAATGAGATAATAACCGGTTAAATAGATACTGCAGTGTGCAACTGAGTTATACAGACCAAAACAACCTCAGGTTCAGTAGCTAGACTGTGTTCAGTTAGCTCATCTGTAAGATCACACATGACAGAGTTTGCCAGTTTCAGTAACTTCAGGGAACTGGGAGGGGGAACAAAAAGTGGAAAATTAAATTAGCAAAAAGTGTCTTTGATTACATCATGAGGTGAACTCCAGAACCACTAATTACTACTGAAATTACACTCACAACATATCCTTCCACTCAAATTTGTGCCTCTAGATCACTAACTTTATTTCTAATGCTAAGCACATTTAGTATTCATCATCAATCTTGCCCCAGTTCGTACTGCAAACAGCCAATTTTTTTTGGTGGTGCATTTAGGGTTCTAGAACTCTTCCGGCTTGGATTTGAGAGCACCGGTATTGTAGTGTGCATTCTGGAACTGCACAATCACCACATACACTATTTCCCACTCCGTCATGATGGCTAATCAGCCACTACCACTGAAGGCTGAAATTCCAACAGCAACTCACTTCAGCCTCATTCTCATGGCTTAAGGCTTCACTCTGAACACACTCAAATACAATGAGTAATAGTTGCATACAGTAAAAGCTGGCTAATTATATGAGGTTAGAACATATTTTACTTAGCAGTTATGATGATCTGGAATTCACTTCCTTAAAGGCTGGTGGAAGCAAATTCAATAGTAACTTTCAAGAGAAAACTGGATAAATAGTTGAAAAGGAAGCATTTGCAGGATAATGGGACAGCGCACCCCAAGAGCAGGCACAGGCACGATGGGCCAAAGGGTCTTTTTCTGTTCTGCATCATTCTATCATGGAAACAAAATCATCCCATTTACTTGTCTGGAGAAAATGAGGAATAGATCAGTGGCTGGACAAATATGCCCATTATTTCAAGGGCAATACAGCGCAAATATAGCAGGAATTTAACTCTGATGATCAATTGACATCCTGCCTGGGAGCTTTATCCATCACTGTACACAATTATGGCCTTGTCCATATCATAAACCTAGCTCACTTCTTCAAACAATGGAGGTTTAATGGCAAAACTAATTATTACTTTTAAAAAAGCTCCAAATTGTCACCCAGATGGGATGCTTGTAATTACATGGAATAGCTGAGCTCATTGATCAGTTTCAAACATGTCAAATGATTCCAAGTTGAATCTACATCAAGGACAATTGCAGCAATCAACCTCCATACATCAATGTCTTGTCCTGAGATGTGTACATCTGGCAGGTGATATATATTCTCTTCAGCTTGAAAAATTAGATAATAGTGCCAGGACTTTTACTGTATTCACCAGCAAGAAAGAATCCAACAAATAATCCATCACAGGAAAATCCTTCACCTTTGTCACAATACCATCATATTGCATTTACCCATTACACTTGCTGCACACTTGCACCACTTTGCAAGTCTCACACCCAAATTTGAAGGTCAGAATAACGTCTAAAATAATGCAATCATTGTCCTGGGCTCTGTGGTTGATAATGATGTAGAATTTGAAGCCTAATTGATTTTCTCACATAGAACCAGAGGGATCTGTAAAGTCACATCGGACATTTCTTAGGCTAATATTATACGAGTTGAAGTTTTACCAGGCTTATTCATAATGAATGCATTCCCCTGCGCATTTGGTATGAATGTGGCCATTACCAGGTTTCTTACTGAGTGATATGTGGGGTTCTGAATAAACACGTCACTGATAATTTGCTTTATTTTTGGCAGTCTTTGAAGTTTTCTGTCAGTAGCTTTGTGCTCTTTGATGGGAGTCCCTGTGGACTAGAAAGCAATGCTTATTATTTATTCCTCTGGGAGACTTTCAGCTCATGTTCAGCTTTGGTAACTCAGCGGAAAGCTGTAGATCAGGCTGGTCTGCAGTGAAGGATATGTGCACACAGTTTGATTCAATTTCAAAAGCACATTACCCAAAAGCTGCACGATAGCCAGGATCAGCACATCCTGATCACTCATTCACCAAAACACCCCTTTGTAGCTTCAAAACATTTCTCTCACTATACAGTCAAAAGGTGAATGCAGTAGGAAAGAAACGCCCCACAAACACTACATTAATGAAGCTATGTTCCCAAAAGATAAATTAACGCCTTACTTTTTTTTGTGTGAAAGAAAAACAAAACCCAAATACTGTGGAAGCTGGAAATGAAAACAAAAAGATACTGGAAATACCCAGCTGGTCAGATGGCATCTGTGGAGAGAAACAGAATTAAGGTTTCAGGTCAAGATGACCTTTCATCAGAATCCTTCTGAGGTTCAGAGTACTGATGGAAGGTCATCTCGACCTGAAACGTTAACTCAGTTTCTCTCCACAGATGCTGCCTGCCTTGCTGAGTATTTCCAGCAGTTTGTGTTTTTGGGACAGAAAGACAGACTTGTATTTTTATAGCCCCTTCACACACTTTCCAAAGCACTTCACAGCCAATTAAATGTAATGTAGGAAACACGGCAGCCGACTGTCGCACATCAAGGTCCTACAAACAGCAAAGTTACAGATAACCCGCTTTAGTGATGTTGGTTGTCACCGTTAGCTTTCAAAGTTAATTCATACATCGAGAAAATAACTGATTATAGGTAACAATACAGGTCAGGTGACGCCCCGACAACAGATGTGACTAGTATACCTGGTTATTCCACTGATTTGGTGATCAGTTGAGTTTGAGGTAGACAACAATAGCCATAACATCACAGTCTAAACTGCAAAAAAACCACAATTTCTTTTTCCCAAGACAAGGAAAATCAAGGGAGGAGTCTCCACAGGTTTATTTTGCAAATCAGCTGGTGGCTAGTTATGGAGCAGCAAGAGCCGAAAGCCAGTCCCTACCTCAACCTTTTGTGGGGGAAACTGACACAATGGAATGAGGAAAAAAATTACATTACGAAAGAGAAACCTAGTAGGTTTATTAGGCTGTAAACTGGTGCTGACCCACCTCCAGCCCTCTCCTGACCTGAGCTCTCATCAGGAGATGCTACAGTAATATCTGGTCACACTGCATGATGAATCAGTTCAAGACACAACTCTACATGAAGTCAATACATCACCATCACCACAAGAATGTAAGAGTATTAGTAAACCATTGTAATGCAGCAGCATTAGCATTTCAGTCATCAAAGTGAAGTGGCATGGGGGTGTGTAACACTTTCACACTTTACTTTCACTAGCCTCACAGGAAAAACTCCTCAGCGGTATAATTACAGATCTTCTCCTCCTTAACGTGGGTTGCCTCTACAGAGGGAGTGTTTTAAGCTGTGTAATGCCATGTTGAAGTACTCTGTGATTACAGGTTTTGTTACTGGCGGTGGTAGCGGTGGGAGCAGTTTGCGGTCATGTATTAGGAGCATGGCACTAGAAGCATCACACATAACATTAACATGCACTATGTTTGATTTCTCCCTGCTGTGTGAATAAGCCAGGATGACAACTCTGTAATCCATCAGCTAAATAAATGTTGCACAACTTGAGAGTCCTGCAGTTGCTGTTAATTGGTAACTTATTTTCCATTACTCCCTTCCCATATAAAAGAAAACTTAAAAGATAGATCTCTGTCGCCTGCTATGCTTTAAGTCCATTAAAATTCCCATTCTCTACAATGTCAATTGGGCAAGGGCCAGCGTGTAGGCCCTGTCCAATAAAGATCAAGGAGACATCAGGTGCGACGGTGGCTTGTGTTGAATTAGTTGTCAGCCGGAGTAGCAGAGGGGGCACTGAAATAATTGTGTCCTGGAAATGGGAAGGGATCCAATGTTAGCCTTCTGACCAGTAACCCTTGCTGGAAAGTGTGTACAGTAACAATGGGTGAGAACAGGATTTGGGTTGGCTATGAAGGCAGGCTCCCCTCTAGCGAGTCTGTTACAAAACTATCATATTTTTCATTATAGTATTGTGAGATATTTTAAGGTAGGTTTATGGTTGAGAGTGTTGATGGTTCTGTCTGTGTGACTGATTTAACTGAATTAGAGTCAGATATGCTGCAAGGTTAAAATTATCGGAAGGGTATTTGAAAAGCTAGTGAGTGACCTAGAGTATAAGGGTCAGTAGATGAGGTGTGAATGAAATTTAAATTTTAAGGTAAGTGGGGAGTTGTTTGATTTTCAACGGGATGGTGGGATGTTTACAATTAACAAGGTAAATAGGGCAAGATTACTATAGTTATTGTTCCCAAAAGGAACAAGGGCCATATTGACAACATGAAAAGTTTTTTATATTATGAGAAAAGTAAATTTCCAAAGGTATGTAGAACTTTCCAGAAATTTCCCCCTGTTGGGGGGAGGAGTGGGGGGGGGGGGGGGGGGGGGGGGGCTTTGAGCAGGGGCGAACCCTATTGGCGCCCGATTGGGTCTGTGCCGCCATTTTACCAGGGTGGGCCAATTAAGACCCGCCCAGAGTGACACTCGCCCGGAAGCGCTGAGCACTCCCTGTGCGGGCGGGGGGGAGGGGGGGGGAGACATTCCCTGAGAGGTTCCCTGCGCTCTTTTGCAGAGGTGCTTCAGGGAGATTTGTTTCAGTGCTAAAGTTTTAAATAAAGGGTTTTAGCGCTTTTAAAACATGTCCCCTCATGTGACACTATCACATGAGCTGGGACATGTCAAAGAATAAAAGTATAAATTTTTATCAGACTTTAAAACACTTCATGAAACCTCATCCCGCCTGTGGATGAGGTTTCATGAAAAATGCAAAGGCTGCCTGGGCTCTTCGCCTGCCCACCAACCTTAAGGTTGGATAGGCAGCTCATTAAATTGAGTTAATTAGGTTTTAAATGGCCTTAATAGGCCTTTGACAGTTCGGCGGGTGCGCAGTCAACTCGGCTGTGTGCCCACCAAACTGAAAATCTAAATGACACGCAGTGACATCGGGACGCCCGACCGATGTCACCGCGCGTCATTTTACACGTCATCCCCACCCCCGCTCGCCGACGGGAAAATTCTTCCCAATGGGATTTTACACATTAGAGAGAGAAAACATATATCAAGAAGGATGGAAGGTTATGGGGGTGTGACTGTGTAATATCTTGAAAGGTACACCGTATAAAGCAGCCTTGGGGAAAATCCTCTAGCCACTTTTGCAGAAGTCTGCTGTGTCCAGCAATTAAAGTTGTGTTAAAAGCCTTTGGAATTCCACGGTTGGGTGGGTGCTGTGGTAACCTTGCTGGACTGCTTATTTAAATTTAAAATCTATTTTGGACCGTTGCCTTAAAGGGGGTGCGTAGTTTGGAGTCAGGTTAATTAGGAATTTTGGGATTTGTTATAGTATTAAGTAACTGTATTCTTATGTATGTGTTTGAATTTTTTTCTTTTGTTAATAAATGTTTAGTGATATTAGTGGACTCACTACTTCTGAATTCAGTATACAAATATTCTCGTAATACATACAATTTGCAAAACCATTATGATAGCATGGCAAAGTTTCTCTTGTGGATTTGGTCCGCCTGGCACATATCACCTGCCATGTCAGAACAAGTCTCATGATAGAACAATCTATTGACACTTACTTACATACCACACATAAAGGAAGGCCATTTGGGGATAATATATTTCTCTTGGTCCCTTGGATCTTCCTCTCGTCTCTTCCCCTTCCTGTCACCTAGTCATGTTAGCTTTGATTCTTTCCTCTTGGTACTTGAGCCTGTGCTAATTTCTACCCCAACCTATCACTATTTCTCTGCCTCTCTACTCTCCTGACACCTTTCCAGGTTTGAATGCTCCTCAAATAAGCCCATAGTTATCCTCTGTAACTCTCTTACACTCACTGAGGGTTAACATCATTAACTCCCTCCCATCCTGTTCACCACATGCACCACTACCACTGCCACCTGCTGGCAGATCAAACTCTGCCTTTCTTTAATGAATTAATTTTTAGGATATGGCATCATTGGCAAAGCCAGCATTTATTGCCCATTCCTTAGGCTGGGGTTTTCCGGTCCTGTTGCGGGTGGGACACACCGCGGGTGAGGTGGCACCCCAGCGAAAGTCCGACTTGCGGTGGGATGGGAAGATTCTGGCGGCAGTGGGTGCGGAAAATCCTGCCCCTAGTTGCCCCTGAGGAGTTGGTTGAAAGCTGCCTTCTTGAGTGGCTGCAGATTGTATGGTGCAGGGCCCCCCACAATGTGATTAGATAGGATGTTCTTGGATTTTGGCCCAGTGACAATTAAGGAATGGTGGTATATATCCAAGTAGAGGTGAAGTGCGACTTGAAGAACTTCTCTGCTTTTCCCTCCAGAATGTCCGTTCACTTGTGAACAAAGCCCATAGTACCCATAACCTTATAGCGATGACTGTTTTAACATTCTGGCTTTGATTGGAACTTGGCTCATGGACGGTGACACCTAGCGCTTTATCAAAGCATCCCATCCTAGCTGGAGTTTCCACCTACCCAAACCTCTGTGGTGATCTGATCCTCATGACCAACTATCTCCTCAGTCTCTCCCTTACTCCTCAGACTTCCCCTCAGTTGAGCACTTCGAAATAGGTGTCTACTCCCCACCCAAGGCACACCCAGTCAACACTCCATTATCATTGTATCATCAAACTACCAGGAAGCTAAAAAGAAAACTAGATGTTTGTTGGTCTTTCTTTGTCTCATAATTCTATGTTCCTCGGTACTGTCAATGCCATACCCAAATATTTCCTTATTACTTCACCACCCACATTGCTCTTCCAACCGCATTTCCCATGGAGTCTGTATTTAGAAAAACCACTCCACCAAATCACTCATATTTACACTTTCAAACTCTCAATTGCTCAGCCTTTTGCCTGCCATTTACCATGCAGCTACTCTTTGCTTCCTCTTTAATTCCATACTTCTGACCCTATATCCCCTCTATCACAAAGACTGCCAACTTACACTTCCATAATAGTGGCTGTCACCGCACCTGCCTCAGTCCATCTGCTGCAGGAACCCTCATCCTTGGCCTTTGTCCAACCTAGACTTGGCTATTCCAATGCTCTACTGGCCCACTACAGTAAACTGGAGGACATCCAGAACACCGTTGCTCATATACTAACCTGCACTGAGTCCTGCTCACACTGCACACCTGGCTTCACTGGCCCCTACCAACATCTCAAATTTAAAATCCTCATCCATGTGTTTATATTCCTTTGTGGTCTTGCTCCACCCGCCTGATAACTTCTTCCAACTCACTGGTTCTCTGACTTTGGTCTCTTGTGCATCCTCAGCTCCTTTTACATCACCATTGGTGATTGTCAAATCAGCTGCTTTGGTCTGATGCTTTGGAATCCCTTCTCTAAATCTCTCCACCTCTCTCCCCCTCCTTTAACATTATTCTTCAAGCCAACCCCTTTAACGAACCTTTTGGTCCTTTTTTGGATCAGCATTCATTTTCTCCTTGAGCTTTTTGAAGCCCTCAGGGATTTTCTTCCTATATTAAAAGTACTTTACGAATGTAAAAAGGTGCTGTACATTAGCAATTTTAGGAGAAGATTTTGAATTTAAAATATTGTTAAAATGGCACATTCTATAACAATTAAATTGATGACCACTGTGGGCAGTTCAAGTTGCACAATCTTGGCTTCTGAAATATTGCACAACTCGCTCCCTCAAGCTGCACCACATGTTCAGTGTACTCTTGCTTTATACAGGACTCTTCCCAGAGTTACCTGGAATGGATTACAGTGCTCAAACTCCCTCATACTCAGGTGCAGACTAAGAAGAAAGGATGTTAATTATACTGTCAATCACTGATGCGATTGCGGAATTATTCAGCTGAGCCATGCTTGTCCAGAAACAGTCAAAATCCCCCTAGAGGCCGTGATCTGTCAGCTATGATAGAAGAATTGTTCATTGCCTGTAACTACTCATGTCTGACAATACTGCCATGCCCATATCTGTGACGGGAGCTGACAGACTGATGTTCCTGAGCCAGGCAGAAAGGCCCAGTCTGGATATTATAGGATTAAACTGAGTCAGAAAGATACATCTGAAGTAGTTTCTTCAGTTACCTACTGAACTCACTTACCGTTGAAAGCAGGAATTTAAAAAGAGAATTTAAACATTTCAGCACATTGGAGTTCCAACAATATATGGTGCAATGCACTAGGGGATAGGCACAAGTTTGACAATTGCTTTGGTTCTGTGGTAGCAGATTCGATTCTGAGTGAGAAGGCTGTGGGTTCAAGTCCCAGTCACAAGGACTTGAGCACCAAATCTAGGGTAACATGCCAGTGTAGTACTGAGGGAGTGCTGCATTGTCAGGGGTGTCATGCTTCAGATGAGACAATAAACTGAGGCCATGTCTCACAGGCTTATGTAAAAGAATCCAAAGCACTATTCAAAAAAGAGTGGGAGTTACCCCAGTGTCCTGGCCTATACTTATCATTCAACCAACATCGCTAAAACAGATTATATGATCATTATGTGGGACCTCGGCTGTGCACAAATTGATTTCCAGGTTTCCTATCTTACAGCAGTGACTATACTTGAAAATCTACTTTGTTGGCTGAAAAGCACTTTGAGACATCCTGAGATTGAAAAAGGTGCTACATAAATGCAACTACTCTCTTTCTTTCAATTCCACTGAAACCTGAATCCGAGCCGTGGCATTGTGGGGGGCCACCAAGTGGAAGCAGGGCAGCACCTCATCGACAGGGAGGAAAAATGGGATCAGCAGATACGTGCGAGCATGACTAAAATAATGTAGTTGGAAAATCTGGATCCACTGCCTAGGGTCAAACAGGCAGGGGCTATAGGAAAAGAGTGGGACGAATTGCATTGTTCCAACAAAACTATGTTCCATTGCAAACAAAAACTCAGCAAGAAAGATTCATCTGTGGCTTGCTAGGGAAGTATTAGGTTAAAAGAAGAGGTTTATAATGTTGCAAAGAATAGTAGTAAGTCTGAGGGTTAGGAGAATTTCAGAAGCCAGCAAGAGGTGACCAAAAAGTTGATAAAAGTAGAAAAAAATAGAATGAGTGTAAACAAGCCAGGAATATTAAAACAAATTGTAAGAGCTTTTACAAGTATGTAAAAAGGAAGAGAACTTAATGTAAACATTGGCCCATTCGAGGCAGACACAGGAGAAATAATCACGGAGAATGAGGAAATGACAGAGACATTGAACAAATATTGTGTGTCCATCTTCACAGCAGAAGAGACTGGGAATCAGGGGGGAAACTCTCCGCTGGTTGGAGTCATACCTAGCACAAAGGAAGATGGTTGTGGTTGTTGGAAGTCAGTCATCTCAGTTCCAGGACATCACTGCAGGAGTTCCTCAGGGTAGTGTCCTAGGCCCAACCATCTTCAGCTGCTTCATCAATGACCTTCCTTCCATCATAAGATCAGAAGTGCAGATGTTCGCTGATGACTGCACAATGTTCAGCACCATTCATGACTCCTCAGATACTGAAGCAGTCCATGTCCAAATGCAGCAGAACCTGGACAATATCCAGGCTTGGGCTGACAAGTAACATTTGCGCCACACAAGTGTCAGGCAATGGCCATCTCCAATAAGAGAGGATCTAACCATCGCCCCTTGATGCTCAATGGCATTATCATCACTGAATCTCCCACTATCAACATCCTGAGGGTTACTATTGACCAGAAGCTGAACTGGACTAGCCATATAAATACTTTAGCTACAAGAGCAGGTCAGAGGCTAGGAATCCTGTGACAAGTAACTCACCTCCTGACTCCCCAAAGCCTGTCCACCATCTACAAGGCAAAAGTCAGGAGTGTGATGGAATACTCCCCAACAGCCTAGATGAGTGCAGCTCTCAAAACACTCAAGAAGCTTGACACTGTCCAGGACAAAGCAGCTCGCTTGATTGGCACCACATCCACAAACATTCACTCCCTCCACCACTGACACACAGTAGCAGCAGTGTGTACCATCTACAAGATGCACTGCAGAAATTCACCAAGGCTCCTAAGACAGCACCTTCCAAACTCATGACCACTACCATCTAGAAGGACAAGGGCAGCAGATAGATGGGAACACCACCACCTGGAAGTTCCTCTCCAAGTCACTCTCCATCCTGACTTGGGAATATATCGCCATTCCTTCACTGTCGTTGGGTCAAAATCCTGGAACTTCCTTCCTAACAGCACTGTGGGTGTACCTACATCTCATGGCCTGCAGCGGTTCAAGAAGGAAGCTCACCACCACCTTCTCAAGGGCAACTAGGGATGGGCAATAAATGCTGGTCCACATCCCATGAATGAATTAAAAAAAGAGAAATTACATACCAGAAAGAGAGGGTAACCAAGAAGCCAATAAGATTGAGGGGCTGAAAGTAACTAATATTAGCAGGAAAAAATGTACTGAAGCAACTTAAGTGGCTAAAGCTGACAAATCCCCAGGACATTATGGTCTATATGCTAGGGTTCTAAAAAAAAACACTGGTTGTAATTTCCAAAATTTCTTAGAAACTTGAATGTTCAGAAATGTAACACCGCTATTCAAGAAAGGAGAGAGAAAACCAGGCCAGTTAGCCTGACATCAGTCATCAGGAAAGTGCTAGACCCTTATTAAGAGTGTTTTAACAATCTTAGAATATCAAAGTATGATCAGACAGAGTCAATCTGGCTGTATGAAGGGAAATCGTGACAAATTAATTACTAGATGTTTTTTTTCTGGATGTAATTAGTAGGATAGGTCAAGGGGAACCAGTGGATCTAGTCTACCTGGATTTCCAAAAGGGATTCGATAAGGTGTCACACCAAATCTTACTTGAAAAGATAAGGGCTCATGGAGTTGTGGGAATATATTAGCATGGACAGAGGGTTGGTTAATGGTACAGGAAGCAGAGAGTAGGGATAAATGGGGCATTTTAACGTTGGCAGGCTTTGACAAGTGGAGTGCCACAAGGATCGGTGCTGGGGCCTCAGCTATTTACAATCTATATTAATGACTTAGACAATGAAACAGAGTAACGTATCCAAGTTTGTTGATGATACAAAGTTAGGTGGGAATGTAAGTTGTAAGGAGGACACTATGAGGCTGCGAAGAGATATGGACAGGTTAAGTAAATGGGAAACAAAGATGACACGGAGTATAATGTGGGTAAGTGTGACGTTATTCACTTTGAATAGAAAAGTAGATTATCTTTTAAAAGGTGTGAAACTTCGTGTTGACGTTCACAGAGACTTGGGTGTACTTGTACGAACAGTACTGAAAATTAGCATGCAGGTTAAGTAAGGAATTAGGAAGGCAAATGGCATGTTGGCCTTTATGAAAGTGGACTGGAGTACAAGGATAAATAAGTCATGCTTCAATTGATAAGAGTTTTGGTAAGACCACACCAGGAAGACTGTGCACTGTTTTGGTCTTCATACCGAAGGAAGGATATACTTGCCTTGGAGGTGGTACAGCAAAGGCTAACTAGATTGGTTCCTGGCATGAGGGGATTGTCCTATGATGAGGCGCTCAGTAAATTGGGCCGATACTCTCTGGAATTTCGAAGAATGAGAGGTGACATGGGAGACACTGAGGCTGTTTCCACTAGCTGGGAAATCTAGAAAAGGGGGCACAGACGCAGAATAAGGGGCCGATCATTTTAGGCCTGAAATGAGGGGAAATTTCTTCGCTCAAATGATTATGAATCTTTGGAATTATCTATCCCAGAGAGTTATGATTCTCAATTGTTCAATATATTTAAGGTCAAAACAGACAGACTCAGTCTCTTAGGGAATCGAGGGATATGGGGAGCGGACAGAAAAGTGAAGTTAGGCAGAAGTTCCGCCATGGCTGTATTGAATAGCAGAAAGGCTTGAGAGGCCGTATGGTCTAATCTTGCTGCTTTTTCTTATGTTCTTAAGATAGCTCTCCCAGCACAGGCATGATAGGTTGGATGGCCTCCTTCTGTGCTGTACGATCCTATGTCACAAGAGAACTTAATTCTTGTGCCTTCATTTTTTTCCACAAATTACTTGCCCTCTCCCTGTAGCCACCATCACCAACCCACCCTCCCTCATCCTCCCCACCACCCCCTCCCCCCTCCAATCCACCAAGCTTTATCTCCATCTTGCTAGTCAGACTATGTACTGTAGCTGATTGGTTCCTAGATACCTTCCAGTGATGTTATAACTGGCTCTCGGACAGATGGGTGGCACAGGGTACAAGGTGTGGGGCATAAGGCAAGGAGCAGGAGAAATCCAGTTTTTCTCTTCCTCTGACAAAGATCATTAATGTGATACCTTGCTTATTTTATTCATTCATGTGATGTGAGCTTTGCTGGAAAGTCCAACATTTGTTACCCATACCTAACGGCCCTTGGGAAAGTGATCTGCCTTCTGGAACTGTTGCAGTCTATGTCGTGACAACACTACAACTGTGGTGTTAGTAAGGGTGTTCCATGATTTTGATCCATCAGCAATGAAGGAATGATGATATAGTTACAGGTCAGGATGGTGTGTGGCTTGGAGGGGAACTTGCAGGTGGTCATGTTCCCATGCATCTGTTGCTCTTGTCCTTCTAGGTGGTAGAGGTCATGGCTTGGAAGGTGCTGCCGAAGGAGCCTTGGTGAGTTGCTCCAGTGTATTTTGTAGATGGTACACACTGCTGCCACTGTGTGTCAGTTGTACTGGGGGTTAACTTTTAGGATGGTGGATTGGGCTGCATTGTCCTGGATAGTGTCAAGTTTCTCAAGAGCTTCACTATTCCAGGCAAATATAGAGTATTTCATCACATTCTTGACTTGTGTCTTGTAAATGATGAACTGGCTTTGTGAAGTCAGAAGTTGAATTGCTTCCCAGAGAATTTCTTATTCTTGTAGACATAGTATTTATATGGCTGGTCCAGATAAATTTCTGGTCAATGGTAACCCCCAGGATATTGATGGTGGGGAATTTAGCGATGGTAATGTCATTGAATGTCAAAGGGAGATGGTTAGATTCTCTCTTGTTGGAGGTAGTAATCACTAGATATTTGTGCAGTGCAAATGTTACTTGCCACTTATCAGCCTAAGCCTGGATGTTGTCCAGATCTTGCAGCCTGTGGGCACATTGTTTCGTTATCTGAGGAATTGTGAATAGTACCGAACGCTGCAATCATCAGTAAATGCCCCCTCTTCTGACATTATTTTGAAGGGAATGTCATTTGTGAAGCAGCTGAAATTGAGCCTCTGACACTACCCTGAGGAAATTCTGCTCTTAGCACTGTGCGTTGGTCATCAAACAGAATTGGTCTAACACCCTTGAATTGCAACCCAAAGAGATGAGGTGATAGCCCCACTTTCAGAACTTTATAAGTTAAAAAGGAACTGAGATCGGCCCATTAGGAGCAATGGGGTGGGTCGATGCTGCAACTATTTGTAGGGCTTCTCAGGCATTTGAGAACGAACCTGGATGTCTGCCTAAAATTCCAATCCCAACTCTGCGAGTTGGCAAACAGAAATCAAAATATCTGGATGACTGTTAGCTTCAGACTGACAGAAATGAGGATGGGTTGCTGAAAGAAATCAAATTCAGGTGTTGGTTAGGAACAAGGAACCTGAGCCAAAAATGTGACATTTATCACAATCATCTTAACATGCAAGAAATTGTCTTTTTTTCCTTCATGGCAGTGAACATGAATCTTTAACCCTTTCACTGTGACAAAACCTACATGTGCTTGCCTAAACTGATGTAGCAGCCTCGATTTTCCCTCACTCTGCCCTGCTTGATTTCTCCACTTTAGAAGATATATCACAGCCATCTAAGAGTTAAGCTTTGGAGTGGAATGAACAGAAAATAGATACAATCAAACAGCACATTCCTTCAGTTGTTTGTTATAGGCAGAGTTAACCAGCCCATGCTTGCAAAACATCTACTGTTAGATGTTTTTCCATGATTGAGCAGCACTTGCTGAACAATCCTGAGTGTGTTAATAGCTACACTAACAACCAGGTTAAAACAATCAGTTGAGCTCGTAACATGCTCATTTACATTTGCCAAAAGCAACACACATTTATATGCAGAGACCCATTCCCTACAAACAAAAGAAATATGTTCAAGCCTGACTCCTTTTTCTAATTACCCAGGAGCTAAAATTCCATGTTGCATTCTCCATGGCAATGCCTCAGCCAATCAGAGTTGACTTGTCAACCAATCAGCACTCTTTTCTCCTGCAGTATAAATTGTTGTGACCGTTTGAAATTTGGCATTCTTGTGTTTGTCTGGTGAGTGCAAGATGAAAAGCTTCAGCAATGTGTTTCTCTTTTCAGCAAAATACAATCTTGTTGCAAATTTTAACACAACTATCGGTGAATGAATGCTTGAACGATCGATGACAGCAACAGTCAAAAATAGCACACAACTAGAAGTGACAGCTGTACTGAGGCCTCCTGCGGTTACATCTAGATGGTAAAGAAATTATTTCTATGACTCGGTGGTTTTCCATAGGCAATTCCCCATTTTTAGCATTTATCCAACCAAGTTCCCTCATGTACCACAATGCACAGTTAGTGTTACTGACACAATAGCAGTATTGATATTGCATTTTAAACTACAAAATTGATCTGCTCCCACAGCAAGGGAAGGAATTGCATCACAGACAGAGCGCGGCTACTGATGCTCTGCTGTGTCAGTAGCACTGAAGTTATATTTCAAATCACTGACACAGCAAAACAAATTGCACTCAAATACACTGACACCATAGGGAATACCAATACCAAACAACAACATTGTACTAATTCAGTGTTATGGACACAGCAGGGGAAATGATATTCTACTGTAAATAATACAGCAGAGTACGTGATATTCTAGTATTAATGATTTTCCAGTAATACAGATACAACAGGGTAAGCGATGTGCCAGTGTTATAATGATACTATAGAGTAAAGGATTTGGTTATGTTAATGGATCAGTAATCCAGAAGCCTGGACTAATGATCCAGAGAGACAAGTTCAAATCCCACCATGGCAGCTGGGGAATTTTAATTCAGTTGATTAAATAAATAAAATGGAATAAAAAAAAGCTTTAACATAAA
This sequence comes from Cetorhinus maximus, assembly GCF_964194155.1. Taxonomy (NCBI): domain Eukaryota; kingdom Metazoa; phylum Chordata; class Chondrichthyes; order Lamniformes; family Cetorhinidae; genus Cetorhinus; species Cetorhinus maximus. The sequence goes on along the minus strand of NC_135887.1, from coordinate 75,473,866 downwards.
TGGAGACAATGAAACTACCAGATATTTACGAAAAAAGAAACAACTGATTTGTTAATGTCCTTTGGAAAGGGAGTCTGCCATCCTTATCTGGTCTGGCCCACGTGACTCCAGACCCACAGCAATGTGGTAGACGTTTAACTGCTCTTTGAAATGGCTGAGAAAGCCGCTCTGCTGCAAGTCAAAAGCAATTAGATTTGGGCATTAAATGCTGTCCTTTCCAGTGATGTTCACATCCCATGAATTAATAAAACAAAACTCCAGCGTTGGTGACAGTGCAGAGCAAGGGACACTCCAGTGTTAGTGACAGGGCAGGGTAAGGTTCACTCCAGTATTCATGGCAGTGCAGGGTGAGACTCACTCCAGTGTTAGTGACAGTGCTGGGTAAAGAGCACTTCAGTGTTAGTGACAGAGCAGGATAAGTTTCACTCTGTTGTTGGTTAGAGTGCAAGGTAAGGGACATTCCAGTGTTTGCGACAGTGCAGGTCAAGGGACATTCCAGTGTTAGTGACAGTGCAGGGTAAGGGACATTCCAGTGTTAGCGACAGTGCAGGTCAAGGGACATTCCAGTGTTAGCGACAGTGCAGGTCAAGGGACATTCCAGTGTTAGCGACAGTGCAGGGTAAGGGACATTCCAGTGTTAGTGACAGTGCAGGGTAAGGGACATTCCAGTGTTAGCGACAGTGCAGGTCAAGGGACATTCCAGTGTTAGCGACAGTGCAGGGTAAGGGACATTTCAGTGTTAGCGACAGTGCAGGTCAAGGGACATTCCAGTGTTAGCGACAGTGCAGGGTAAGGGACATTTCAGTGTTAGCGACAGTGAGGGTAAGGGACATTTCAGTGTTAGCGACAGTGAGGGTAAGGGACATTTCAGTGTTAGCAACAGTGCAAGTCAAGGGACATTCCAGTGTTAGCGACAGTGCAGGGTAAGGGACATTTCAGTGTTAGCAACAGTGCAGGGGGAGGGACACCCCACTGTTAGTGATAGTGCAGGGTATATTATACTTTAAATCACTGGCACAGCACAATAAATTATGCTTCAGTGCACTCACATAGGGCAAGTTGTATACCAAATTCACTCAGTAGGGTTTGTGCTACTTCAGTGTTATGGACACAGCAGGTGAATTAATATTCCTACTGTTGAAGATACAGCAAATTAAATAATATAGTAATGTTTATAACATTCCAGTTTGATAGATACACCAAAGAAAGGAATTCTCCAGGGCTAGTGATACAGCAAGGTGAAGAATAGACTGGTGTTTTTACCATCATAAGATAAGGGATCTCCAGTACTGGGAGCACTGTATGGAAAGGGTCAGGTGTTGGCAACATTGTCATGCAAAGGTCTCTCCAGTGTTAGCAATACAGCAGTAAATGACACTGGTCGTTTAGAATGATGTAGCAAAGCTTTGCAAACTTCAGATAAAGGTCTGTAAAAGAATCAAAGGGAGCAATAAAATCCTGCTGTCCTTACCTGCACTTGTACTGGGTGTGGCAAGTTTCTCAGGTCTGTAAAAAAATAAAAATACATCAATTTGAGAATAAAAATGACCAAGACGTTCTTGTTATACTTGATTGCACTTTGCTTCAAGAACAATTCCCAAAAAACCAAAGAAGCCCTCCATCTCTATCATGCCTGCACACCACATGAGAGAAATTTTCCTTCAGCGATAAAGCATCTTAAATCTGTAGATATTTTTCTTTGGTATGCTTGAATCGCACAAGGATTTCCAGACTTTATCAGTGTGTGAAATTTTGAGCAAGGGTGCAGGCTGCTATGAAATATCAATGCTACTGGCAAATATATGCATTCAAGGTCCTTTGGTAGTAATATAATGCTTCAAACATGAGCATGATTACTAGTTGTCAGGTTGGCTGAGGGCAGAGGGGGTTTTGTTCAGGCAGCACTTGATACTCTTAGGAGGTGAAAATGTTATGTTTAATAACTGGAACATTATAGCTTTTTGCAACTTGTCTCAGATTAAAACCAATATTAACGTCCACAAATTTAAATCTGTCCTTCAAGGTCCAAGCACACTGTGTCAGATTGATGTATGAAATAAACATAAGGTTTAGCTAAAGTAGGGCTGAGTATACATCACTCATGTCGGAAGAGGAATTCAGCCCCTTGGCCTGCTCTGCCATTCCAATAGATCATGATTGATTTGTGTCTCAATTCCATTTTACCACCTTAGCTACATATCACTTGATGCCCTTACGCAAAAAAATCTAACAATCTCAGTTTTGAAAGCATCGATCGAACCAGCATCCCATAACCTTCTGGGGAAGAGTTTCAAATCTCTACCACCTTTTGTGTGAAAAAGACCTTCCTGGTTTCTCTCAAGAATGGCCCTTGGTTCTTGATTCCCCACCAGAGAAAATAGTTTCTCTTTATCTACCCTTTCAAATCCTTTCAACAGTTTAAACAACACAATCAGATCACCCCTTAGTCTACAAGCCATGTTAATAAAACCTGTCCTCTAAGCCCTGGGATCATTCTGGTGAATCTGCACTCCACCAAGATCAATATGTCTTTCCTGAACTGAAAATAATACTCCAGATTGGGTCAGACTAATTCTCTACACAACTGAAGTGAAACTTATCCACTTTTGTAATCTATGTAGAGATAAGTATGCATCACAAGCAGTATGTATCCTGCACTAAAGGACTGATGTGCAGGTGAGTAGATATAATTTTCCCTCACTTATCGTTCTATGAATTGGGGCATAGTGGTAATTACATCTCTTCCAAGTGATAGCTTTGTACATTTAATATAACATACAGAAATAATTTCCCCCACAAAAGGTGCTGTACATTTAGAAAATCTCATATATACCCAAGGTAGAATGGATATGACAGCCATACAAGACAAAGTTAAAATCAATGACAGGTTAGGTAGGGGGTTCTCTATGATGAACGATTGAATAGCACCCCTGCAGGTATCAAATATGATCGACATTTACTGTTTGAAGTGACAGTGTCACTTAGGTAGTCATTACATTGTCAGATAGAAGCACAGGGATAAAAACCAACAACAGAACAAATTCTCTAAATGACTGACTGAATGAGAAAAGGTGAGAAAGAGGAGTTTGGAAGGGGAATATCCAAAATTCTTGATGATGTTGAAGGGATAGCTCATATCAATGATTTGCAGATTGCCATGGGAAAATTGTTTCAACTTCTAACCCTCCTGCACCCTGGCTGGAATGACCTTATCCTACTGTAAATCCTGGTTGGAGAGCAATGACATGACTCGCCTTTCCACAGTTCAAAAAGGTTCTTATGGTTCCCTGCAGACGCCTATCAAATTTCAGTACCCCTGACAAGACTGACTGTGAAAATACCTAATTTCACTTCAGTCAGTAAATTTGACAACCTTATCCAAGCAGGTATTAGAAGCACTGAAATGCCATATATGGAAACACTGAGCAAAGTCAATACCTTGGGCAAGAGACTGACAGCTGAAATGTTTTCGTTGTGGTGTGCCTGACCTCGCCAACTGAACCCATGCACATTGCAATAACTATTGCCCAGAAAAGCTACCAAAAGGGAACAGCAATAACTACCTCCATGGATTATCTAGGTAAAGCTGCCACCAATCAGACAGCGATGGAACAGCAGAATTAAAATGTACTGGATCCCTTTAGGGAAAAGAATGATTTCACAAACAGTGACCCACACCTCAATATCCACATTAATACAAGGAAGTTTGCAGGCCCATTGGATACGGATGCTGTGTCCTTTGGAATTAGGGCACGATTGTTACTATTCCCGTGCTGACCCGGTGTGGTGCAGTCCTGGTTATTTCAAACTCTATAAGCACAAGATCAGCTGGGATAAGCTAAAATGTGAGTGGTGAGAAAAATGTTCAGTGAAGATCTTTTATTAATATGGAATGCGGCATCATACTTCTTGCTAAATCACAATATCATTTCATGGGAGGATTGGGGCATAGTGGTAATGTCACTGGACCAGTAATCCAGAGGCCCAGGCTAATGGTCTGGGGACAAGGGTTCAAACCCCACCATGGCGCAGCTGGAATTCAAATTCAAGTAATAAAACTGCAATTGAAAGTTAGTCTCAGTAATGATGGCCATGAAACTACTGTCAATTGTTGTAAAAACCCATCCGGTTCACTAATGCCCTTTAGGGAAGGAAATCTGCCATCCTTACCTGGTCTGGCCTATATGTGACTCCAGACCCACAGCAATGTGGTTGACTCTTAACTGCCCTCTGAAATGGCCTAGCAAGCCACTCAGTTCAAGGGCAGCTGGGGATGGGCAAAAGGCTGGCCTTGCCAGTGATGCCCACATCCTATGCAAAATAATAAATTTATAAAAAACTATCACCACAGGGTCGCCATTGCCTCTATGACCAGATGGAATCTGTTGGGTGACCCACAGTGAAAGGAAAACTCCTCACAGACAGGTTTCTGTCAGCCTTGCAGGTAGATCCACCAAAGTACAGTCCAGAACAAGGTGGCATAAACATAAGATAGCTGCTAATCACAACAAAAATTAGCAGGAGTTAGAGAATTGTGCAGATGTGGACCTTGCTGCCACTTAGAGTGCTGCAGCAAATGGCACTGATTCATTTAAGGGGAGCTTGATACATCCACAAGGGAGAGCCAGTTAGGACGAATGGCCTGGTTCTGCTTGGTCAAAGCCATGCTTTAAATCTCTGAAATAACTCTAAAAGGTCAACGTATCAGGAATTTGTTTCCGGACAATCTTACTGAGGCAGCTTCGGGCATAAGGATATTTCTTCAGGTTGTAGGCTCAAAAATCATCTGGGTAGCTCTTATACATGGACTACAGAAGAATGAATGAGGTGGCTGTTAAAGTCAAATACTTGATGATTGAAAAATGTAACTCATTAGAGTTTCTGTCGACATGAGCACACAGCATTTGGCAAGTGACTGTCAGTAGGCGCAAGATGGTGTCTCACTCCAGCTGTGGGTTGCTCCAGTTCAAAGTTATTAAAATGGGGAATGCACGGCACTCCACTGATTGCTAATCTGGTTTACAATTGTTGTGTGGTATAACTGGGGATAGGAAGGCTGGAAGGACATAATGTGGTGTATCAATGTGACTGTTTGTTATGAAATAAATTCCATTCAATATTCCTACATGCACAACCATATAATGTTTGCCTGGAATATGGAGACGATCCCGTTATCTTGTTTTTACATGATAGTCCCTGGAGTAGGGCTTGAACCTACAAAGTAACAGTATTACCACTTAACAAGGTTGGCACTGCAGAGCGTCAAGGTTTCAATCCCTCATTCTCTCACAGAAGGCAATTTTATCAAATTTGAATACAAGAACCAGCATGGAGCTGGCATGTGATCCTGTAAAGATTGTTGCATAGGTGAATTACATAAATGAATGGTTACATTGGATATCGGAGGCATGCTCCTCACAATTTTCTGCCCATTCAGTTTAACATTACTCATTTCCTGATATGCACTCCCAGCAGGCAAGGTTCTCCACCAGGCTTGCGTGGTACAATATCAGCCATTATAATACCTCACGCACATCCTGACATGCAAAACCTGACTGATAAGTGCTGCGATTTGTAAAACATAGTGTGCTTGAAAATGGATTGTGTACAGGCTCTGTAGAATGTTTGCGTTACAGTCTCTGTGCACTCAGTTCTGTCAAGAGCTGGGCATTTCTAGTTAGTCAGTCACACATTCCAGCCTGGTGAGGCTTTCTTTTGAAAAGAGCATTCATAACAATGGCCCTACTCCTTTCTGCAAAAATGCAAGATCAAAAGTATTATTAATGGTATTAGTCACTTAAAGGTATAAGTCACTTATGTAATTCACCTAATCAACAATTTACCAGGATCATGTCATTGTTTGAACAATTACAGATTCACTAAGTCACACAGTAATAGGTTGGCACTGTTATAGGGTCAGTCAGTCACACACAAATAGGTTGGCAAGTTATAGGTTCAATCAGTCACACAGTAATAGATCGGCACTGCTATAGCGTCAATGAGTCACATAGTAATGAGTCTGCACTGTCAACCAATGCCTAAGACCAAATCCAGTCTTTTCCATTGTCATTCTATAAGTGACCTTTCATATTTATTTTGTTCAAAACCATAATGCCCAATACTGTGATCCGAGTACCTCTAATAATACCGGAAACAACTGTGATTCCATGCAGAAGTAGATTCAGTTGACTTTGCCCTTAAATGAAGGGACACCCAACACACACCAGACACCCAACATCCACACACACAGACCAGGCAGCCAACACACGCACGCGCGCGCACACACACACACACCAAACACCCAACACACACACAGGATACCCAACATGCACATTGCACAGATCAAGACACACATTGCATTGTTATGTGTGCAGCACCTAATGAGACCAAAGACCTTGTGGCATTGCCTAGCAGCTTCAAAGGATCACAGAATTTTAACGGCAAAGAAGGCCATTCAGCCCATCGTGTCTGCACCAGCTCTCCAAATGGGCATTATGACCTAGTGCCATTGCCCTGCCTTTTCCCTGTACCCCTGCACATTGTTCCTGTTCAAATAATCATGATGCCCTCTTGAATGCCTTGATTGAACCTGCCTCCACCACACTCCCAGGCACTGCATTCCAGACCTGAACCACTCGTCATGTGAAAAAGGTTTTTCTCATGTCACATTTGCTTCTTTTGCAAATCGCTTTAAATCTGTGCCCTCTTGTTCTTGATCGTTTTATGAGCGGAAGAACTTATCTACTCTGTCCAGCCCCTTTATGATTTGTAACATCTCTATGAAATCTCCTCTCAGCCACCTTCTCTCCAAGGAGAACAGTCCCAACTTCTCCAATCTATCCTCATAGCTGAAGTTTCTCATCCCTGGAACCATTCTTGTAAACCTCTTCTGTACTCTCTCCAATGTGTTCACATCCTTCCTATAATGTGGTGCCCAGAACTGTACACAATACTCCAGCTGAGGCCTAATGAGTGTCTTATATAAACTCAGCATAACCTCCTTGCTCTTGTACTCTATGCCCCTATTAATAAAGCCCAGGATACTATATGCTTTATTAACTGCTCTCTCTACCTGTCCTGCCACCTTCAATGATCAATTAACATATACACCCAGGTCTTTCTGCTCCTGCACCCCCTTCAAAATTTTACCCCTCAGTTTATATTGTCTGTCCATGTTCTTCCTACCAAAATGCATCATCTCACACTTCTCCGTATTGAACTTCATCTGCTACCTATCAGCCCACTCCACCAAACTTGTCCATGTCCTCTTGAAATTCCACACCATCCTCCTCGCAGTTTAGAAGCTTCATATCATCCGCAAACTTTGAAATTGTCCCCTGCACTCCTAGATCATTACTATATATCAGGAAAAGCAAGGGTCCCAATACCAACCCCTGGGAAACTCCACTACAAACCTTCCTCCAGCCCGAAAAATATCCATTGACCATTACTCTCTGCTTCCTATTTTTCAGCTAAGTTTGAATCCACATTGCTACTGTCCCATTTATTCCATGAGCAATAACTTTTCTCACAAGTCTGTTGTGTGGCACTGTATCAAATGCCTTTTGAAAGTCCATGTACACCACATCAACAACATTACCCCCATTGACCTTTTCTGTTACCTCTTCAAAAAACTCCAGCAAGTTAGTTAAACACGATTTCCCCTTTAATAAACAGCTTGATAGGTTATTAACTGGATCAACTTGATTCGTCACTTCATACGTATGTTACTGAGACAGCAGATTCAACAAGACTCTTGAAAAATTTGACAGGAGTTTTACAACACAATCTGGTGAAGTCCGGAAATATTTATTCACCTTTGTTCTTGTCAATGTATTGGATCGAGTTGTAACCTGCCAAAACAATTTGAAGTCCCTGGGTTGTGTACAGGCTCCCAGTGGTCACAGGATTGGGCTACAGTGTTGACTATAAGGCATGTTTCCTTCGAGCACAGCATCCAACTGGAAACGAGGGACTATAGGATTAACTCTACAGTTTCAATCATAAACTGGGACACTGGTGGAATTATCAAGGAAACAAAGAGCAATGTCAGCATCACAAAAACCACTTCTTTAAATAGTGATAAAAGCTCTACTTGTGATCACTCAACCCTGCAAGAAAGTTAACTGAGGCAATTAAATCAGCTGCCAACATTTGCCTAATTAATGCTTTACAACTCTCATGAGGTCTGACATTCCCAGGGTATTTTTTAACCCCTCAGGCTCCCCTTGTTAGAGACGATGCAACATTTTAACAGACTTACAAACATTGCTGGGAGCCTGCTATTGATTAATAACATTATAAAAACATACAGAGGCTGTGCCTGGGCTGTGTGCAGTGAGCCAGGGCCACAGGGCAACCTCTAGCAGTTTGGTTCAAACTCCCAATGCTAGGCCTGCACAGCTAAGGTAATCCTTCAAAACCTTCCACTTTGTTAAATTTAAGTTAGTTAACTCCAGATCTCACCTGGAGTAAAGCATTCACTGTTTGAATTGACAGCACAACTACGCAAGTTATTCAAGGCTGACTTTTATTTTGTTTCATTTAGTTTACTGACACATGTTTTTGTGTGTGGGATCCCCTAGTCAGTTCTGAAGACAAATGGCCTGGTTTTCTTTTATAAGTGAGTCTTGCGCATTGGTAGTCACATCTACTAACTCGGTTAAAGTATTGAACAGAAGAAATTATAGCCTGTGTTTGTTTGAGTGCTAACCGACAAGCCCCGTTGGAAGTGTCTGCATTCAGACACAAGGCGAGGACAGAATGATACTGGACTGCGAAGTCCTCCAAAGTTAAAATGTTTGCCAGCACTTAGTGCTAGTTCAATCATGGCAGCTGAGTGAGATAGTTGAGGGCAGAGCTGTATCTCAGCTAACTATTTCAGGAGGGGATAAAATTGCCCCGCAAATTAGGAGGGAGAGACAGCAAGTGATATCTTGCTGGGATAATCCAAGATTGCCAAGGTGGTGAGATAACATGTACAGATATATCTGTGAGCCAGTGACCTTCAAAGGTTATCACTTCAGCATGGGTTTGGTAACTCATTGGAAGTATGACTGGGAATGACAACATCCTCAGTTCTCATGCAAATGAAAACATGTTAAAGGAAAGGATTGACACACCGAGGGAGTGAAATTTAACTTTGGTGGTACTGCGAGATGGACAGTGGTGTATTGGCCCCCTGCCTGATTTACCTTCCCATTCACTGCAACCCCGCTGAAGTAGAATTCTACACTCAGAATGTACAACATGGAGAGGGAGGGGACAGGTCAGTACTCCGATGCTACCCTGCAACGGCGAAACTTTCTTTTGCAGGTTTAGTGTCACTAAATCATAAATCCATTCACAGTTTTGTTAATCCTCCCAAACAGACTTACACGTTTCAACTGTGCCATTGTGGAGATAGAGAGAGAATAAGTGGGATTGCGTACTTGTGTCTAGTTTTAGGCCGAGGTTATTGGAGCTAGTTTCAAAAAAATAAGTAGAGAAGCAAGGCCATTCAGCCTGTCTTACCATCCAGAAAGATCCTACAATCCAGTCTCACCATCCACTTTGTAGGGAACATATCTTTTTATCTCTGTTGGACTGTTGTAAGGAACATATTTTTTTTATTTTCTGTTGGACTGTGGATTAGAATTACAATGGCTGCAGGTTGAAAGACTTGTCCACTGGAACAAGATAAGAGATATATACAATGTTGCAGTCCTGGAACAGAGTGTGCCATGAAAGACAGGATGGTGCTAGAAAAGAGTCCTGGACCTGCCTGACAACAGCATTTTAATTGGCTCCTGACCAGGTTTTGTATGAGAACAGTGCAGCTGAATAGCCCCTAGCCTGAAATGAAAAAGACCTAAAACCTCTTGCCCCTGCGATTCCAGTAATTCCACATTAATAGCTACTTGGCTTTTTTTCTCTCATATCTCTATAATCTACTGTCTCTGAGAAAACCCCTGTCAAAGAGGCAAAGGGTCAAATCACTGTTAGAGACATTGAAAGGTAAGTTCTCAACCAGTGAACTAAATACTGAAAGCGTTAGAAGACCAACGTGTGTCATCAACGAGAGCTGAAAGGAATTTGGAAGACATCGATCAAAATAAACCCATCAAATCCTGTACTCTAGAATTGAAGCTATTGAACTGTTTTATCTTAAAATCCATGTTTTTGTGTGACTTGTGTGTTTCGTGTGTGTGCATAAAGATTTAAGAAGGGGTAGGAGTTTAGCTTGTAGAGTTAGAAATGAGCAGTTCATATTTCTTTTTCTTTTGCTACTGGTTAACAACAGTTTGTTCAATAAACAGTTATTTACTTATTAAGTTTACAAACCTGGTGCTCCTATTCTGTTAACCTAAATTAAACAGTTAGGTAGAATTGGGGCAATCTGGCGGTTTGGTCAAACTTTTTCACGGCTCAGGGAGCGGTGGGGCTTGACATTACAGCGCACTATCCCTAGTGAGTTGTGACAACTTGTTTCCTAAATGATTCCTGGGTTTTCACTTCCTTTACTCTATCCAGGAGTTCCTAAATTCACCTTTTACTGGTTTAAACAGTTTTCCCTCTTGCCCCTCTCTAAAAGTTTAACATTCCAGATTTTTCTTTTTCTGTCCACCAAGCTACAGCTTATAAATGACCTCTCACTGACGTTCTTCTTTTCAGCCTGGAGAAGGAGAATGAGACACAGGCAGAGACAGTCCTGCCATATTACTTCAAGTGCAACTGACTCACCCTAGTTTAACAATCATGCAAAAAAGATTTTTAAGGACGGCACCAGAACTGATAGATTATCGCTATCGGGGAAGAACGTTACAAATTCACAGTTCCTCTGTCTTTAAAGGGGAAGATACAGCAAGTGGGTCGAGGCAGTCTGACCTATGAATACATTGTAACACATGTTGACAATACACTTATTAAAAAAAAATGGACTTTTTCCCTTTACAATTGGCCTCTTTAAGGAGTGAGCCAAGGAAAGAGGGTTATGTGCAAAGTTCCAGCTAAGTTCCATGGGTTGGGTGTGCGGCAGTGCAGCAGTGGGAAGGTACCATGTATATTATTGTGCTGTTGGTTTGGAGTAGTTTCAACATTCTCAAAGACTACTAGCTGCGAAACTAACTTTATTGTAACATATTAACAGTTATGATAACACCTTACTGTAGCTTCTGATCAGGCATACTCTCCTCGAGTCTCAGATCACATGAGCGTATTGAAAAAACTGGCCGCAGACTATCCCTCGCAAAGGTGCCCATGTGCCAGAGCTTCCAGCAGCATGGGCTGGGTGGGCACCGAGATGTTGCCTATATCGCAAATGAGTGTGTCAAATAGCCTGTTAATACCCACTGCTTGAGACTCACCTGTAGGAGTTATCAGGTTATTTGTTTGCAAAGTTGTCATGCCAAACTCAGCCCTCCCCTTACCTGATGTCCACATTTCCTGCAAGCCTCATAGGAACCCTGGTCAATTTTTTCCTCTTCTCTAAGCCCAGTACTCAGCACAAGTATGACCGTACCTTTTCCTAATGTTAGCTGGGTTCAGTTAACTCAGCACAGATTAGCAATTAAACAAAGCATGGTTCTGAGTCGTACGGTTCAGCTCCTCAATGGGTAACCTTACTGAGATATCAAGGCAGCAAATTACAGTTGCACTCGAATTAAATTTCCTGTGGTTGCTGAGACTACGCATCAGAAAACCAGTCTGGTTAGGCTCAAACTTGTCGATAAATGTGTCATGAAATTAGCGCTGCCTATTTCTATTGCCTTGTTAAACATTTATTTTTGGCTCAATTTTGATCTTTATTGTGGCTGTTTTAGAAGTTTAAAAACTGTTACTCTAGATACTGATCCAAAACCCAGCAGCAACAGTGTTTGGAATAGCTTGGAGCTGCTGTCTTTGTGGCTGTTGCCTGACATGAACTCACTTTTGCAGCAATAACAATGATTGAACCAAAATGTTACCTTTTAGAAGTCATTTCATGGATTCATTCATGATGAAGATATTTAAACATGCATCTTATAATGGGGATTTTTTTTGTATCAAAAGGTTTTCTTTTGGGGATCAGTAGGTGTAATATTTTTCTTCCCCCATCCCACCCACCCAACATTCAATCCTAAAATAACAATTAGAGAATTTCTATCTCCATGTTTGAGTTGCTGCTTCTTGTTTGGCCTAAATGCAAGTCCTGACACCAATGTGCAATAATTAATAAATGATCTGACGGGCTAAGAGATATGCCATTAATGTGTCGTATTCTTAAAGCAGGCATGGTTGAGCAACCCGGGAATTCTTCAAGGCTAGCAGACTACCACATTGTAAGGACGGATTTTGAAACCATCTACCAGCTAGTAGACATAGGGCGTAGTTTGACCATGCTTTATGGTGGCATTGACATTTATGTCTTATGTTTTAATCACCTCTCTGTCCTCTTCTTCACAGAGATAGGAACATTGACTATAAACTGCAAAAAGCAGTTTGCATATTTGCCATCACCATCACTTGGATACGCCTCTGTTATGTTGTACCTCTCTTGCTGTGCTTTTGCATTCTCTCTATTCAATCAGGTCTGAATTTCAATCCCACCCACATGCTCCAGTGATTAGGTTTTCCACACAATACACATTCATGCAATATTCCAGACATACCTCTCATGCAGAGCATAATTTTTATGATCATGCCCGAGGGAAGAGCTTGCTCAATAAAATAATGACCAGAGATCATTGTCCTCGTCCCTCAGCCCCCCGCACTTAATTCTTAATAACAAGTGGTGATTGAATCCTATTGATGTTAAATCAAATAGACAGACAGGATTGGAGAACAGCAACGCCTGCATCAATGCAGGCTTCATCATTCTGGGTGGCGATGATCTGATTCCCACCCTGTGCTGATGCTCCTGGAATAATGCACAATGCTGGGGGAGGCTTCAGGGTTTGATGACGCCATTCTTGGAGTAACAAAAGGTTAAAAGAGACTAGGTTCTATGTTTTCCTTTAGTCACATTAAGTGCGGATTGGTATCAAAGCCTCTTCCAGCATGGTGCCCTATCCCACAAAGGTCTGAAGGTAGATTCCTATGAGGAAATGGGGTGCAAATTGTCATTTTTCCTATTCACTTTTGCCCCGGTGTCTCCTGGTTTTTCAATCTCTCTCTCTCCCCCTCAGGGTGAGTTGTAATTTAACCTGTCCTGCAAGGTCTTTTCCTTCTCTCGTTGATTTGCAGAGGAAGTGAAACAGTGTTCAGACAGCCCGGTTCGCTCCCTCCTGGTTGTCGGTTCAGGCTGGTAGGGACTGCTCTTAGGGTAGTTAACTCTCCAGGATTAGCCTGCAGTCTCCAGGAACTGAAGATTAATCTCCAGGACACTACTGTGTGCAATCCTGGAGAAAAATCATCAGGACATTAAAAAATTTTTTTTAAAAAATCTTTGAATATTTCTCTTTACCAGATATAAAAATGCTGAAAATGGTTGGGGGCGGGTGAAGGCTGTTTGGCTGACAGTCAAGCATCATCCAATCGGGTAATGAGACTCTTTTGCTTTCCAATTGGCGTAGGAAAGTGGTACATCACAAGGATGGATGTGTTGGCCAACAAATGGCTGGTGTGTGGAAGCAAGTCATATGATGAAACGTTTCATCAGAGTTGGCAACTCTAATTGCCCTCCATTATTGGTTTCTCACTTAAAAAGGGCAACAGTCCTGGCAGCAGGTTGCAGACAAAACTAAGTGGTCCTGCGACCAACAAAATCAGAGCAAAGGACACAGGTGTCAGGCAATAGTTGCCAACAAAAGGTGGTAACGGTCATCAGTAAAAACACAGCCTGATGAGCTCTCACCAGGTCTGTTCACTAAGCTGGAACCAGCTGGCTTAGCTGGTGCATGTCCTGTGAGAGGATCAGCAGTCTTCTTCGTCAAGATGGATCTCCTGCCACTGGAAACCCTGAACCTTTTTGGCAGCTTTATGGGTGGGAGTATTGGGCAGCGAGCGCCAGGACCACAGCCTGTCCTCAACAGCAATTACATAAACCTAACGCCTATTTCTGGTCAAGAGAAATCACAAGGAGCATTTCCAATTATTTTATCAGTAAAAATGCAGCCAGGGTATCGGTTCTCAGGTGGGAGATCGTTCCCCCAGACAAACAAGAGCATTTCAAGGCTGAAAATAGATCATTAACATAAATGTAAAAACAATAGGTTGATATTCAATTTGAGAGTGTCTAATGAAGCAGCAGAATGCCTGATAAAATGAGCGCTGTCCATTTTGCACCTGACACGTATTACTGGCAGACATTTAAACTGGGAACAGAAGCTCTTGCCAGGCACAGCGAGGAGCTTTGGTGGAAATATGCTAATTGAGGGGATGAAGTATGCATTTCAACATCCCCCAAGGTTTTGGGTCACTTGTCCTCGTTCCAGAGGGATCATATCCACATCCAGTCACAGCAGACATCCAGAAGTGTCAGACACCATCAGAAGGAGGCAGTTTAAGGACTGCAAAGTGAGAGATTGAAACACAGAGAGATAGGTACAAGCATCCGAGTGTTTTTTTGTACTTTCTTTTCCTATTTGTTTTTAAACCACTGTCCTTATTGTGGCCACTTCCCTTCAAATTGGGCCTGCACTGCATTTTCCCCTCCCTCCACTCCAAGTTAGGCTAGTGCCCTACATCAGGCAGAATCTGTCCTGGCAGTGCTGAATAATGATGCCAATGAGCCAACCTAAGAAAGCTGTAATGCCATTTACACCAGGATTTCTACCAGTTCTAAACCATCGTGACTGATATCACTAGACCACTGAAATCTATATTGTTGCCTCCAATTATCAAACCGTACTACTCTGCACTCTCTAAAATATTATCTCTCCTTCTAGCTCTCTCCCTTAAATAAATATTCTCCTTGCAGACCACTCTAAGACACCGTCAGCCAAACTGTGTGAGTGCCTCTCCTCAAACAAACATATTCTCAGCTGGGACAGTTTTTTGTGCCTTGTAATGAGTCGCTGTTTTAGGTCTGATGAGTTATTGGAACCGCATCATCCTGTCAGAATGGATGAAGGTGCAAAAGGGTTCAAGCATCAGGTTGTTTCAACATCCAGCCATAATGCGATTAGCTTCAGACATGTCAGAGAATCTCCCGCCATAGCCTTCTGCCCATAGCATGTCTGCTGGTTACTGTTCAAATTTAATTGATTCGACGACCCGGCTTGGTCATCCAGAGAACACCGGTAATACATGCGGAATCCATTTTGTTACCTGTCGTGCTTCTGAATCATAATCAGATCAAATATGTCAGTGTAACCTCCAGGATTAATGATATGTGACATTACATCGCTTTTTGCTTTTGACCAGAAAGATCCATGACAACTCTCAGACATCCGGGAGACTGGATGTCTGCTGGATTTCTTTTCTTCAGGAAAAGTGTAATTTCCTTGTTCCTTTACTCTGTGAAGTTTGCTTGAGAAGACAGGCTGGAGAACTACTGCCAGGTCTCTGCCAATGCTCCTCAGGGATGTATGTCAGAGTCGTTTAAATTTATTGAACATTCAATAACTCGTGGCTAGGGGCTAGAATTCAATTTGTGAAGAACTGGTGCAAATCACTTTGACCTCAGCTAGAACCTTTTTCATTCTCTCTCTTGTATACACACTTTTTCACAAACTCACTTACACATCTTGCTCTCTCTCTCTGACAGGGTGCTCAGTGTGTGGTGATGCTCTCTCTCTCTATGACTGGGTGTTCACTGTGTGCAGCGACTGTCATATACCTGTACAATAAATCTATATATTGTCTTATTATCGCAGAGGGGCTTTGTATTTTAGCAGCTACTTAACTGCACAAGTCTGACCACTGTGGACAGAATGCGAGCCACACGCATATTCCGCTGGTCCTTTCCAGAATTCAATTCTTTCAGGACTTTGTGTGCACTGCTGCAGGAATCTCAGCTGATATCCAGAAGACTCATGATTAGTAAGAGTCACTAGTCACACAGGGGACCAGGACAAGCTCTGCCAGTAATGAGGCAGGAGTTATAATCGTCTGGTTGAAATGCTCACTGTAGAAAGCACCAGGCAGACAGAGGCAGAAAATGAACAGAACCCCCTCACTTTATAACAATGAACATCTTTCCTTTTCCACTGCACCTTTCACGTCCTCGGGACACCTCCAAGTACTTCATGGCAATGCATTGCATTTGAACTGTTGCTGGTGATTCTCCATTGTTTGTGTCACCTTCTGCCAAAAGTTGTGGTTGGAGACTGGGAGCCCACCCTCCAATAAAATTCTACCACTTAGGTGTCAATATTTGTTTGATTCGCTTTTGTGAAGCGACTTGAGGTGTTTTAATATATTAAAGATGCTATATGAATGCATGTTAGAGTCTCAATAAAATCTATTAGAAGTTCTGGGGAGTCTGTTCCACCTGGTTCACTGCTGAGGTCGAGTTTTGTCCACTTGATGTTAAAATTAGGGACTTATTAGCACGGGCAATTCAGCCCATCTAGCCCACACCTTTTAACAAAAAAATAAGCAGCTTGTAGTGTCACAGACCCATTCCCAAGGAAGACTTCCAATGAAACCAAACTCTGCCGAATCTGGCCTTAGTAGGAAATCAAGCAAGGGGATCTCCAGGATATCACTGGGATGTTTCTTCAGCCCTGGCCACTTGGGTTCCATGGATGATATTCCCATGCTCTAATTAGGCCTGAAGCCAGTGCTCTACAGCTCATTTAAATTTACCCCCATAACCTCAATCCTTTTTATAGACACACATGTCCGCCTTTTTCCAAGGGGTTAGTCATCACTAGCTGTAAAATTGATTTTATTTCATGTTTTCAGGTCTCCCTGAATAATTTTCCAGCTAAAAGGATGAGTTGGTTTCAGTCTCCGTCAATGTTCTAAGTAGTAACACAGAAATGCACAGGAATAGCCTGGGGTATCCATTGTTCCTCCCTTGCTGCCTCCCTTGGGGAAACAATTTACTCTTTACCTCCATGCACCTCAAACAACACAGGTGAGATTTGGAACGAATACATGGAGAACTGTCGGTTTGACCTCTTGCCCTTCTACCTTTGGGCAAAGTAAACTGGAATGTCAGCATTCCGTCTCTTGGGACGCACACCGCTCTGAGGAGCTGCTGATTCCGGTTACCATGGAAACAATGAGCTGACCGAACTAGGTACTGTTTCTGACATAGCTGGAGCCGAATAGTGAACAGAAAAATATTTTTTGCCTCTCTCTCTTGCCCGCAGTTCATCCATTATCACTTTCCCAGCTGTTTCCATCACTAAAAAGGCTAGAGAGAGAGCAAGACGGCAACACAAAACAGTATCCTGCGTGCACATACACACAGACAGACACACAGGAGCAATGAAATCACTCTTTTCCCACAAGCTCTTAAACACAGCTGTGTAAACATGAGCAGGCCCACCTGCTGATACCTGCACAAGAGCCAGCAGCAACATCACACATGCTCTGACTTTTAATGCTTGTGTCTGCTCACACGTTCTTATTTCATGCAGCACTGCCTCAGGGTTACTAAGATCTGTCAACTCAGTGTAGTTACATGATGTCCAAAAATACAGGACTTGATTATTTTTCCAAAAATCACTTTCTTGCTGCACAATAGAATAAGCAATTATCAGAGGCCCAGATAAAGCAAACAGAGGGGGGGGGGGGGGGGGCGGGTGGGATCAGGGATTCTGCTCTTGCTCTTTATGAAGCATCAGAAACAGCCAAACACATATCTTGAGCACAAGAGCAAAATATGTAGATGCTGGAAATCTGAAATAAAGGCAGAAAATGCTGTGAAGACTCCAAAGTCTGGCAGCATCTGTGGAGAGAGAAACAGAGTTAACGTCTCAGGTCGATGACCTTTCACCAGGACAGGTCACAGGCCTGAAATGCTACCTCTATTTCTCTCTCCACAGGTGCTGCCGGACATGCTGAGTTATTCCAGCATTTTCTGCCTTTATTGCATATCTTGGGGACAATGGGAAAGGCTAGAGTAGAAATCTAGAGTTTATCTATCAGCTCCTGGAATTCTATTTAGTAATCTGGAGGATGGTATGGACTGGTCAGATTAGGAGAGCTTTTGGTCAGGTAAAATCCCTAAATAAACCATGAACATCCTGCTGTGCTATGTTGTCTGGCGCAGCTGAGAAATAATAGCCCTTTTTTAAAAATTAGAACAAAACTCTCTATGTTCAAAGTGTTTATTTTTGCTCCTTCCCCAATATTGGCACCCTCACATCACAGCTGCTCTGCCATTCAATAAGATCTGATAGTGGCCTCAGGTCCATTTGTCTGTCCATTCCCTCGTTGATCAAAAATCTGCCTCCCATATCTTTGAATATATTCACTGTTCCAGGCTAAACCGCTCTCTGGGGAAGAGAATTCCCAAAGATTAAAAACACTCTCTCTGAGAGAAGAAATTCCTCATCTCCATCTTAAATGGGAGACCCCTTATTTTTAAATTGTGTCCCCCAGTTCTAGATTCCATGATGGGAAGCATCCTCTCAGTATCTACCTTGTCACGCCCCCTAACAATCTCATCTGTTTCAATCAGATCACCTCTCATTCTTCTAAAGTCCAATGAGGAGTGGCCCAACCTGCTCAACCTTTGCTCAGAGACAACATCTTCAATTCAGGAATCTTTTCTGAACTGCCACCAATGCAAATATATCCCTCCTTAAATAAGGACATTGAAACTGTATGCAGCACTCTAGGTGCGGTCTCACCAATGCCATATAAAGTGTAGCAAGACCTCCCTGCTTTAATATTCCATCCCCTTTGCAATAAAGGCCAACATTCCTTTTGCCTTCCTAATTACTTGCTGTACCTGTATGCTAACTTTTTGAGATTCATCTATAAGGACACTCAGATCCTTTGGTAATGCAGTGGAAACTCTGACCAACAGACCTCCTCTGGTAGACCTATCAAAGTCAGCAGACTACATTACAACAGTGACTACGCTTCAAAAGTACTTAATTGACTGTAAAGCATTTTTTGACATCTGGTAGTCATGAAAAGCACTATATAAATGCAAATATGTTTCTTTCAGTGTGAAAAATTCACATATTTTCCCTCTGTATTAACATTTCAATTTTTGAAAAGCATGTTCACCACATTGAAAGACTCAAAGTGCAGGGGAAGACAGACCATCCTGGGAATCATTTGCCAACTGCTGTTCTTATCAACATCCTGGGGGTTACCATTGACCAGAAACAGAACTGGACTAGCCATGTAAATACTATGGCTACAAGAGCAGGTCAAAGGCTGAGAATTCTGCGGTGAATAACTCACCTCCTGACTCCACAAAGCCTGTCCACCATTTACAAGAAAAGTCAGATTGTGATGGAATATTTGTCTAGATGACAGCAGCTCCAAAAACACTGAAGAAGCTTGACACCATCCAGGACAAAGCAGCCCGCTTGAATGTTACCTGATCCAACACCTTCAACATTCACTTTCTTCACCACCAACACACAATAGCAGCAGTGTGTGTCATCTACAAGATGCACTGCAGGAACTCACCAGGGTTCCAATAACAGCACCTTCCAAACCATGACTTCGGCCACATAGAAGGAAAAGGGCACAGCAGACACATGCAAGCACCCCCACCAGCAGGTTCCCCTCAAATCTGCACACCATCCTGATTTGGAGCTATATCACCGTTCCTTGACTGTTGCCAGGTTAACAAAGTGGGACCCCCACCCTAACAGCACTATGGGTGTACCTACACCACATGGGCTGCAATGGTTCAAGAAGGCAGCTCACCATCACCTTCTCAAGGGCAATTAGAGATGGGCAATAAATGCTGGTCTTACCAGCGATGCTCACATCCCAACAACAAATAAAACAAAACGAAGCTCAATGTAAGCTGGAGGACAGTGTCCTCACTTTTTGATGAGGCAATTTACAGCCTTCCAGAATCAACAATACGATCAATAATTTCAAATCCACAGCCCTAGTTTTGTTGGATGGCAGCTGTTGATGAGGAGTCTGCTATTCCCATTTACACCTCACCTGAACCTATCTCTCATTCCTTTACTTGTTCCATTACCATTTTCTTTTGCCTTGCACCATCATTCTTTTTGCCATTTAATCTCTCCTGGCTTCCAGCCTATCACAGACCTTGTCTTTTGCTTGTTCCTTACTTCAACCCTTTCCCTGCATCAGTACTTCCTTAAAACCCATTCACTTTTTCCAGTTCCAACAAAGGTCATCAGCCTGAAACTTTAACTCTGCTTCTCTTTCCTCAGATGCTGCCTGACCTGCTGAGTATTCCCAACATTTCTGTTTTTAATCTGTGTAACTGGTATAGACAGCATGCAGTTAAATATAATTAGCACTATCCCTCTGAAGCCAGGTACTTGCTGTCTATGATCAAGTGGCAACACAAAGGTTCATTTTAAGGCTAAAGGAAAGTGAAAACTCATCATTGTGACCGAGGCCATTAATGCTGAAGGCCAATGATTTGAATCCTCAGGAGCAGGGTCATGTGGGGATGTCAATCATGCTCTCCCAACAACATGCCACTATAACTGAATGATTATCTGGCAGCTCTGAACTATAGCACTGTCTGTTGTATACTCACTCACAGTTACAATGTTATCCCAGTTATAGAAACACTGTGCCCAATGTTCATCTCTCAAAAACAGATCAACTGGCTATTCATCTCACTCGCTGTCTTGGCAATCTTGCATAATGGCTTCCATACTCGCCTACATAACAACAGTGACAGCACTATTAAGCGATCCATTGTAAGTGAACCATTTTGAGATATTTCTGAGAGCAGTAATAGACTTTATTTTCTTTTTTACTCTCTCTTCAATACACCCACTCTCATTGTGAGGTTACAATACTTTTGCTTTGATGAACAACTATTAATGTAATTCTCAGTAGTGCACACTCTGTTGTAAATCTACCATCATTTAGAATCTCTCAGTTAAAGCAGATGCTTTCTATACAACTGTCCTCATTATGATGCTCACTGCTGTAATACACTCTGTTCTATATCTATTGTTATTATAAAGCTCTCTCAGGTATAACACATTATCTGTTATACATGTAATTATATAGCTCACAGTTATAATACATTATTGTTATACAATGCAGTGATGCACAACACATTGTATTATATAGATTTAGACTCAGTATAGTGGCTTCAATGGAAAGGGAGAGATAAAGAGTGATCAATCTGATATCACCCATTTAACAATATTGTCCATAGTTAAGTTACCCCATAAATATCGGCTCTCAATTCTAACATTCTGTTCTTCATGTGTACTCATTAAAATGCTCTCAATTACACTACCATCTCTGTTATATTCTGGACTCAAAAATACTGCCATTTATAACCCGCTTTCTTTTATAAATCTATCCTCATTATAACACACTCTCCGTTCAAACACATCATTTTAAGCTTTCAGTTATAATGCACTCTCTGATACATATACACCCTCATTGTAGTGGAGTATAGCACACATTCTTCCACATATGTTTCATTTTAATGATCTCAGTTATAGTGTACACTGTTATATTCTGCCCTCAGGTATATACAACTTTCTGATAAGGAGTTTGAACTTTGTCCCTCAAACTTATTACATTAAAAGGGATTAACAACAGTATACATTTCAGATAACTCAGCAATTTATTGCATTTATATAAATTTAATGACAGTTTTTCCAATTAGTTTTTCTCTCTCTGAAAACCATGGATAAGCAAACACTGGACCCACAATCAGCAAAATGGTTTACATACTGTTTTGTACCTATATGCAAATGGTGAAGATGTGACTGGCGGGACATTACTGCTGCCTTGTATACCATATTCCCAGGGTAATGCCTTTAATAGAGCTCGAGTATTGCTGAAAAAAGACATTTTGTCAAAACTTTTCGTCTTGCACTCATCAGGACAATCACAAGAATACCAATGTCAGGAGAAGCAACAACTTTATACTGTATGAGAAGGGTGTGTTGATTGGTTGGGAAGTGGACTCTGATTGGTAGAGGCATTGCCATGGAGAATACACCGGTTATTGGTGACTGACAACTGCTGCCAAGCATTGTTTGAAATTTAAACCAGGCAACTTGACTCTGATTGGTCAAGGGATGACATCACGCTGCCTGGTTTAAATTTCAAACAATGCTTGGCAGTTAAGAGTCAACCACACTGCAGTGGGTCTGAAGCCACATGTAGGCCAGACCAGGGAACGACAGCAGGTTTCTTTCCCGAAAGGGCATCAGGGAACCCACTGAGTTTTTACAACAATAGTAGCTTGTTATGGTTACAATTACTAGGAGAAGCTTTTGAATTCCAGATGTATTAATTAATCGAATTTAAGTTCCACCAGCTGCCATGTATACCATATTTCCAGAGTATTAACCTTGTCCTCTGGATAACGAGATAGTGACATTACCATTACACCATCAACTCCCCATGAAAAACTTGGTAAAAGTAGTAAGTTTTAAGGAGCATCTTAAAAGAGAGCAGGGTAGAGAAGTGGAAAGATTTATGGAGGGAATTCCAGCGCTTAAGAGTCTAGGGGCGAAATTGTCCCAGAATTGCACGAAGTGCAGTAGCGGGCAGGTAAAATGACATTTTACCCGCTGGCCGCAATGACGGCTTTTCACGCCATATCGTCCTAAACCCGCCGCGTTAATTATGCATTCCCGAGAAACACACTGCTTCCGTGGTGAGCAGGCTCTCATTCGCCCGTAACACCATCACCTCGCCGCTTCATCATGCCGGGCACACACACCTCTCAGTGCTTCCAGCCACAACTGCTGCATGGAAGACATGGCCCCAAAAAGCAAGAAGACTGCAGCCCCCAGGTTCAATGACACATCCCTTGAGCACCTATTGGATGCAGTCGAGGCCATGATGTCCTCTACCCCAGCTCTAGCCGCAAGGTGGACTCTGAAGAAGGGTCATACAGACTCGAAACATTAACTGTTTCTCTCTCCACAGGTGCTGTCAGGCCTGCTGAATTTTTCCAGCATTTTCTGTTTTTATTTCAGCAACATCACTAATCTGGCTTGGGAGACAGTGGCTGCAGTGGTCAGCACCAATGCCCTGCAAAAGAGGACAGCCACCCAGTGCCGCAAGAGGATGAATGATCCCCTCCATTCTGTCAGGCTAAGTCACTCGTCTCATCACTCTCAACTCTCTCACTCACAAACCCTTCACACATCCACAGGGCCCTCACTCACTGCCAGTTCAAGGGAAATCACCATTCACACTCTCACACCTTCATTTTCCTCATCCCGTCCATGAGACCACTCACCACTCACACATGCCAGGCATACTTATCATATGGCCTGGCAGACATCCTACTTACACTCTCTCCATCTCTATCCATGCAGAACAAACTGGCACACAAGAGGGAGAGGTCGCAGACTTGTGGAGGAATGCATGAATCAAGCTCCTCGCGGACCTTGAAAACAGAGCCATCCAGCTGGCCGGCGAGGGTCTGGACTGGTCCTGTGCTGACGGTGAGGTCGGCAGTGCTCTACCAGCAGTGCGATGTCCATCAGATAACCATGCCATGAGTGATGTGTCCTGTTTCACAGGCCACTGCCATGCACTAAATATCTCCCCTTGCTTTCACAGGCACATCTGGGAAAATGCCAAGAGTGTCCACGACCCATCACAGCACACACCCACACCCTCCACCAGTGCAGAGACACACACCTCGGTGGGGACCTAGCTTTAGAGTAGCCTCGGGATCACAATCTGGTGAGCACATCGCACTCTGTCACCCACAGAAGGCGGAGGCAGGGACTCCCCAGGTCTCCGGCACTTGAGGGACAGCTGGAGGCCAGAAATTTGCTGAGTCTGAGTCAGATGACAAGCCTCTGGACTCGGTCATGTTACAGTTGCTGGAGCTGCAAAGGCAAGCTCGGGAACATCAGGAAGGGATGTCTGCTGCATTCCTCAGGTTGCAAGGCACGATGGAGGAGACTGTCCGCTTTCAGGCTGAGTTGATAGCGTCAGCATGGCAACACACCGAGGTCAACACTGGCAGGATGGTGACCGCCAGGGGAACCTTGGTCCACGACATCGCTCCTGCACTGCTGCGTGGGTTGAACTCCATCGCTGATGCCATAATTGACCTCGAACAGTGTGTACACGAGAGGGGTGTGGGGCAGCCTGATCTCACTCCAGCTTCCCCTTCTCCTCAGGGAGTCAGCCAGAGGCCCTTGGGCACCCATAGGGAGGAGGATCAGCAGGTGTACCCCATCTGAGAGAGATGTGTGGGTTAGCTTGGGCATACTAAGAACCTCTCTTGGTTAAGTCTGACGAGGCCCCTTAACGCATCCTGGAGAGTGCTGGCCAGAGTTTATTGCGCTGCATGGCTGCTTAAAACTCCAACCACCTCCACCCTACTCTACCCGACCGATTGACGGCAGCTTTTCCCACTGGACTTCATGCTGTGCTCTCAGCTCAGGCACAGGCATTCTCCTAACCCACACTGCAAGGCTGCACTGTTAGCTTGAACCATGGGGGAGACTGATCCAAACCGGGATGATGACATTGTGAGGGGCTGTGAGCACCTCCACCAGTGACTGCTCCATCGCCAGTTTTAGCAAGGAGATTGTACAACGTGCCCAGTCGTCCAACTGTTCTGCAGTCCATTAAAATGCTCATTAGTTTGCAGTCTGTGCCCAAGGGGTTAACTTGGTGGCACTTTGATGCCTCTGTGTTGCTTGAGTGGGTAGATAAGCTAGAGAACCAACTCCAATCATATCAATGTGGCTGCATCTGAACTGTCTCAGCTGCAGAGGGATGGTCACTTTACACAAGGTTTCCCTAATGCGTGACCGCTTCCCTCTCCCAAACCCCCAGCACATGCTTGTGCACTACCTTCAACCTCAGGGCAGTCCTTGCCCCCTCCTCCAACATGTCTCAACCGCAGGGCTGCCCTTGCGCCCCCCCTCCCTATCCAGCAGCGCACCTCAACCTTGTAGACCAACAGGCGACCCGAGAGTGCCATGCAAAATATTACTGTCTACTCACCTCCCAGTTCCACTCAGGGTACAACCCCACAAGTGCGCGCCTTGTACATGCTGTTGTGAAACACGTCAGAGTGGGCAAAGGATCCATAGAACCATAGAACACTACAGCACAGAAAACAGGCCATTTGGCCCTTCCAGTCTGTGCCGAAATATTATTCCGCTAATCCCATTGACCTGCACCCAGTCCATAACCCTCCAGACCTCTCCCATCCATGTATCTATCCAATTTATTCTTAAAACTTAAAAGTGAGCCCGCATTTACCATGTCAGATGGCAGCTCGTTCCACACTCTCACCACTCTCTGAGTGAAGAAGTACCCCCTAATGTTCCCCCTAAACCTTTCCCCTTTTACCCTAAAGCCATGTCCTCTTGTGTTTATCTCTCCTAATCTAAGTGGAAAAAGCCTACTCATATTTATTCTGTCTATACCCCTCATAATTCTGTAAACTTCTATCAAATCTCCCCTCATCCTTCTACGCTCCAAGGAATAAAGTCCTAACATGTTTAATCTTTCCCTGTAACTCAACTCCTTAAGACCCGGCAACATCCTAGTAAATCTTCTCTGCACTCTTTCAATCTTACTGATATCCTTCCTGTAGTTAAGCGACCAGAACTGCACACAATACTCCAAAGTTGGCCTCACCAATGTCTTACACAACCTCACCATAACATCCCAACTCCTATACTCAATACTTTGATTTATGAAGGCCAGTATGCCAAAAGCTTTCTTTACAACCCTGTCTACCTGTGACGCCACTTTCAGGGAATTATGTATCTGAACTCCCAGATTCCTTTGTTCCTCCGCACTCCTCAGTGCCCTACCATCCAGGGGTTGGGTGGGGAGTTGATTCCGGCAGGCCGGCTTTATGATGATATGCAGATGTATTACAATGAGGTTCCCGACATCTGATGGCGGGAAACGCGACCCACCATCTACGGGCTGAGCAGACAATCGCAAACTGGTTTCACGACGTCGTGAAACTGATTTTTGGCCTTCTGGCCATAATGCCCACTCATGCTGCCAAGCACCCCCAACGCCAGTGGGCACAAACAATTGCGCCCTAGGTAGTCAAAGGCATGGCTGTCAATTGTGGAACAATTAAAATCAAGGATTTGCGTGAAGGCAGAATTGGAGAAACACAGTGACCTCAGAGGTCCCTATGGCTGGAGTAGATTACAGAGATGGTGGGGGAGGGTGGGCAAGACCATGGACAGGTTTGAAAACAAGGATGAAACTTAAAATGGAGGTGTTGAGGATTCGTATGTAGGTCAGATGAGCGAATTTGGAGTGGAGCAAGTTAGGACATAGGCAGCAGAGGTTTGGATGAGCTCATGTATCGTGTACGATGACGGGCCAGTCAGGACAGCAGTGGAACTGTCAAGTCTACAGGTACCAAAGGAATGGATGAGGGGTCTAGCAATAGATAAGCTAAGGTGGGGGTGAAGCTGGGCAACATTATGGAGGCAGTCTTGGTGATGGAATGGATGTGTGGCTAGAGGTTCATCTTAGGGTCAAATATGACATCAAGGTTGCAAACAGTCTGGTTCAGCCTCAGACATCTGTCTGGGAGAGGGATAGAGTTAGTAGCTAGGGAACAGAGTTTGTGGTAGGACTGAAAACAATGGCTTCAGTCTTCCCAACATTTAACTGGAGGAAATTTTTGCTCATCCAGTACTGGATATTGGACAGGCAGGCTGGCAAATCAAGAGGCTGTGAAGGGGTTGAGGGAGGTGCCACTGTACATTTGGAACTTGACGTGTTTTTGGATGATGGGACAGCATACAGTTGAGAATGGGGCATGGTGTGACAGGGGTCAAGGATAGTTGCTTGGGGTATTCCAGAGGTAACAGTGTGGAAGCAGGAAAAGAAGCCATTGCAGCTGATTCTCTGGTTATGACTCGATGGATAAAAATGAAAGCAGGCAAGAGCAATCCCATCTGGCTGGGCAATGGAGGAAATGCATTGGAGGAAGATAGTGTGGCCAACCACGTCAAAGGCTACAGGCAGGTCAAGAAGGAAAAGGAGAGAAAGTCTACCTTTGTCACAGTCACAAAGGATATCATTGGTGACTTTGCTAAGAGCTGTTTCAGTACTGCAGCAGGGACAAAATTGGAGGCATTCAAACATGGAGTACTGGGAAAGATGAGCATGAATTTGGGAGGTGACAACAGTCAAGGACTTTGGAGAGGAAAGGGAGGTTACATAGGAACATACGAATTAGGAGCAGCAGTAGGCTATTTGGCCTCTCAAGCTTGCTCCACCATTCAATAAGATCATGTCTGATCTGATTGTGACCTCAACTCCACATTCCCGCCTATCCCTGATAACCTTTGACTCCCTTGTTAGTGAAGAATCTATCTAACTCGGTCTTAAAAATATTCAATGATCTTCCCTGCACCATTCTCTGGGGAAGAGTGTTCTAAAGACTTATGAGCCTCAGAGAAAAAAATTCTCTTCGTCTGTATTAAATGGGAGACCCCTTATTTTTAAACTATATCCCCTAGTTCTAATGTCTCCCACATGGGAAACATCCTTTCAGAATCCACTCTATCAAATCCTCTCAGGATCTTATATGTTTCAATACAATCACCTCTTATTCTTCTAAACTCCAGTGGATACAGACCCAGCCAGTCCAACCCTTCCTCATTAGATAACCCACACATCCCAGGTATCAGTACAACGAATGGTCTCTGAACTGCTTCTAATACACTTATATCCTTTCTTAAATAAGGGACCAAAATTATATACAGTACTCCAGAAGCGGTATCACCAGCACCCTGTACAACTCTAGCAAAACTTCCCTACTTTTATATTCCATTCCCCTTACAATAAACAATTCCATTCGCTTTCCTAATCACTTGCTGCATACTAACTTTTTGTAATGCATGTACCAGGACATTCAGATCCCTCTGGGCCTCAGAGCTCTGCAATTTCTCCCCGTTTAAATTATCTGCTGCTTTTCCATTCTTTCTGTCAAAGTGGACAAGTTCACATTTTCCTACATTATACTCCAATTTTTTGCCCACTCACTGAACCTATCTATATCCCTTTGCAGACTCATGTCCTCTTCACAACTTACTTTCCTACCTATTTTTATGTCATCAGCAAATTTAGCAACCAATCATTCGGTCCCTTCATCCAAGTCATTGATATAGATTGTAAATAGTTGAGGCCCTAGCACTGATCCCTGTGGCACTCCACTCATCACATTTTGCCAAACCAAAAATGACCCATTTATGTCTACTGTTTCCTGTGAGCTAACCGATCCTCTATCCATGCTAATATGTTGCCCCCTTTACCATGAGCTCTTACTTTGCATTGTAACCTTTGATGTGGCACCTTGTCAGATGCCTATGGAAATAACACATCCACAGGTTCTCCTTTATTAACGTTGTTTGTTACTTCTTCAAAGAACTTCAATAAATCAGTCAAGCACGATTTTCCTTTCACAAAGCCATTTTGACTCTGCCTGATTGTATTGAGATTTCTAAGTGCCCGCTATGCCCTCCTTAATAATGATTCCAGCATTCTCCCTATGACAGATATTAAGCTAGCTGGCCTGTAGTTTCCTGTGTTTTGTCTCCCACCTTTTTATGAATAGAGGTGTTACATTCACTATTTTCCAATCTGATGGGACCTTTCCAGAATCTAGGGAATATTGGAAAATTAAAACCAATGCATCTGCTATTTCAGCAGTTACTTCCTTTAAGACCCTAGGATGAAGTCCATCAGCACCTGGGGACTTGTTAGCATTTAGATATAATAATTTTCTCAGTACCATTTTCCTGGTGATTGTAATTGTTTTAAATTCCTTCCCCTCTTTCACCTCCTGATTCACAATTATTTCTGGGGTTATATTTGTATCCTCTACAGTGAAGACAGGCTCAAAATATATGCTAATTCATCCACCATTTTCTTATTTTCCATTATTCATGCCCCAAAGACACTCTAAAGGATCAAAGCTCATTTTACTTATTTTTTCCTTTTTTAGAAACTCTTATTAATTTTATATTTCTGGCTGGCTTTCTCTCATACTCTAATTTCTCCCTCCTTATTAATCTTTTAGTCATTTTTTGCTATTCTTTATATTTTGTCCAATCTTCTGACCTGCTACTCATCTTTGCAGAATTATGCATTTTTCCTTACAATTTATTATCTTTAACTGCCTTAGTCAGCCATGGATGGTGCGCCCTTCCCTTACAGTCTTTCCTTCTCACTAGAATGCATCTTTTCCAAGTATTCTGAAATATCTCTTTAAATATCTGCTACTGCATCTCTACTGATCTATCCCTTGACTAAATTCCAGTTCACTTTAGCCAGCTGTCTTCATGCCCTCATAATTGCCCATATTTAAGTTTAAAACACTAGTCTTAGATCCACTCTTCTCTCCCTCAAACTGAATGTGAAAATCAATCATATCGTGATCACTACTACCTAGGGGCGCCTTCACTATGAGGTCATTAATTAATCCTGTTTCATTGCACATTACCAGATCTAATATAGCCTGCTTTATGGTTGGCTCTAGAATATACTGCTCTGAGAAGCACACTTAAGAAATCATCCAGGCTACCTTTGCCAATCTGATTCATCCAATGTATATGTAGATTAAGATCACCCATGATTATTGCTGTATCTTTCTCACCAGCCCCCATTGTTTCCTTCTGTATACCCCATCTTACAGTTTGCCTACAGTTTGGGGACCTATACACAATAGAGACGGGGCAGTAGTTTGCAGACAGAGAAGTCAACTGCGGGCTTTTTGAGGAGGGGTAATGACAGAAAATTCAAAGTGGAAGGGGACAGGGCCAGGGGAGCAGTAACAGTTAACATGGGAATAACATGAGGGCCAGGAGGGGAAGTTGTGTGATCAGCAGCTTGTTGGGAATAGGGTAGAGGGACCAAGAGGTGGGTCTCATGGGCAAAATGAGCCCAGAGTGGGCAGAGGGGAGATAGGAGAGAAACTAGAGAAAGGTGAGAGTTCAGGGCTAGAGGGGGAATCCGAGATAAAGTTTAGTCTGGTGGGCTAGGGGAGGAAGGTAAGCTGTAGACACAGCTGAATGGATGGTCTCAATCTTATTGACAAAAAAAAACACAATCTCCTCACACTTGGAGGTGAGGGAAGGGGAGGGGAGTTTAAGACGACTTTATAGTGGAGACAGGAAGCTGGGTTCTTTGGGTGCCAAGATGATCCTGGAATAGCAATTTTGGCAGAAGAGAGTAGGACCCAATTGCCACATTTGGCGATGAATGTTTAAACCAGTTGCCCATCATACATGTTCAAACCTGTGTCCCTTAGACTTAAGGGGGCATACGATGAAGGATTCTGAGTACAGTATATATGAATTATTACACAAAGCATGAAATGTGATTAAAATATAACTGCTTTAGCAGAGTCAACTCCAACAGCTCTTGTGCCAGTGCCTCAAATGAAATTCAGACATAAAATCATAAACATTAGTAACATTTCGGTTCCAAAATAACAGTTTTACTGCATTATACTTCACTCAGCTTGCAATAAGGAGTTTGAATTATCTTTCCTGTGCACATGTGCTTATTGGGTAGATTGCTGCACAGATACTGAAATGGAACACAGTGGCATTGCAATGTGCCATTCTGAGATGTTCATTCCACGGATTTTCATTCTGCTCTGAGGAGATTTTAAAATCTGCTAGTATGGAAGTTGACTAATGAAAAATCTTCTTCTATTTGATGATCTTCCCATTTATGGGTTTCGCCCCATCTTACACTATGACCTATGACACAGATGGGCAGATGCCTTTCACAACCTCAGGCTGTCCAATGAAATACTTTTGAAATATAGTCAGTACTGTAATGTAGCAAATGCAGCAGCCAATTTGTGCACAGCAAGCTCCCACACAGCAATGAGATTATAACCGAATAACCAACATCCTGAAACATTGGTCAAGGATAAATATTGGCTCGGACATGAGAGAGAACTCCCTTGCTCTTTTTAAATCTGAGAGGCCAGATGGGGCCTCAGTTTAATGCATCATCAAAAATATAGCACCTCTGACATTGCAGCACTCCCTCGGTACTGCACTGGAGCGCCAGCCTGGATTACATGCTCAAATCTCTGGGATGGGATTTGAACACGGGAGCTTCTGACTGATGTGAGCGTATTACCACTGAGCTACAGTAGACACAGATTGCTTTTTAATTAGTAAGATCTCAGTTTGAAATTTTCTTTCAGCCTTTTCATTCGGGCTCCATTCTTGTGTCCTCAGCTGAGGCCAGAATGAACAATTCTTCAACAGATAACAAAACAGGACGATAAATCTCAAGGCTGTCAATCTGGTACCATTCATTTGTTGGATAATGGCCACCTAAATTCTTGCTCGATTTAAACTCTTTATTAATGCTACAGTATCTTTTCAGAGCTGAATTCTCTCACTGATGAATGATCAGGTTTCTGTGAAGTTATGAATTATTAATGCATTTGAAAATTGATTAATGAATAATTTTGTGGATTACTTGAATGACAGCAAATAAATAATTCGCTGTGCTGGAACAATTTAGCAGGGCCATAGAATCATATCACACAGGAGACCACATGCTGTTGCTAGCTCTTTGAAAGATTTATATAATCAGTTCTACTCCCCTGTTCTTTCCACATTTACCTGAAAATCTCAGGACAAGGGGCCGATCATTTAGGATTGGGTCAAAATCCTGGAACTCCCTCCCAAACAGCACTGTGGGTGTACCTACAGCGGTTCAAGAAGGCAGCTCACCACCACCTTCTTGAGAGCAACTAGGGATGGGCAATAAATGCTGGCCCAGCCAACGAAGCCCACGTCCCGTGAACGAATAAGAAAGAGGGACTGAGATGTGGAGAAAATACTTCAATCAAAGGACTGTGAATCTTTGGAATTCTCTACCCCAGAGGGTTGCGGATGCTCCATTGTTAAATACATTTAAGGCTGGGATAGACAATTTTTGGTCTCTCAGGGAATTAAAGGATATGGGGAGCGGGTGGGAAAATGGAATTGAAGGCCAAGATCAGCCATGATTGTATTGAATGGCGGAGCAGGCTCAACGGTCCATAAGGTCTACTCCTGTTCCTATTTCTTATGTTCTTAAAAGGGAACATTTTCAGGGCTACACCCAACTCCCTTTTGAAATTTTCTATTGAAACTGCTTCCGTCACCCTTGCAGGCAGAGCATTTCAGATCAAAGCAACTTGATGCATCAAAAAATTCTCATCATGTCCCCTTGGCTCTTTTGCTAATTATCTTAACTCTGTGTCCTCTGGTTATTAACTCTTCTGCAACTGGAACCAGGTCCTCTTAATTTATCTGCAAAATCCCTATTTATACAATTTCTCTATATAAATCAAGCTGGTTTATCAGCATTGAATATCAAAAACATCATAATGGTAGATTTAATGAAAAAAAAATGGCTCATTGGGATTATTTGTAGTGCATGTCCTCATTTGTCTTTAGGAACTACAAATAGGATTTTCTGATTACTAACAAGCCAGCCATTCCTGGAATTATAGATGAATAACAGTTAACTCGGGAGAGGAATTAACAGAACTCTGTGGGCATTAACCTGATCCCCTTTGCATCGCAGGAGCACAGAATAAAAAACACTAGGAGCTGAATCCCCAGCAACATGAAAGGTACAGGGTTTTTTTTATTGTAGTTAACGCCACAGGTTGCTACCCAACCTAAGCCATTTCAATATAATCGCCTCTTCCTATCCAAAGCACGCTTTCAACCTGCTTGTGGGGGAGAGGGAGAGGGGTGCAACATCAGCAAACTGGATTCAGTTAAACCACATTCCTACAACTTTGGTCTCATGCATTAGTTAAGACATCAATGTTGGGGACATAATTAAGAAGTTTATAGATGATACAAAAACTGGCTATTTGGTTGATAATGAGGAAGAAATCTGCAGACTGCAGGAGGATATCAGTGGAGTGGTCAAGTGAGCAGAACAGTGTCAAATAGAATTAAATCCAAAGTATGAGGTAGTGCATTTGGTAGAGGCAAAGAATGTGAGATGACACACAATAAATGGTAGGATACTGAGAAGTGTAGAGGAACAGAGAGATCTTGGAGTGCATGTTCATAAATCTCTAAAGGTGGTAGCACAGGTAGAGAAGGCGATTAAGAAAGCAAACGGGAAACTTTACTTTATTAGCAGAAAATATAAGAACAGGGAAGGTTTTTTTTTAATTCTTTGTTGGGATGAGAGTGTCACTGGCAAAGACAGCATTTGTTGCCCATCCCGAATTGTCTTTATGAAATTAAAAGCCGATTTTGAGGGGCTGGAAATTGAACTTGGCGAAAATAAAATGGTCAACTATATTGGCATTGAATGCCTTGACCAGATTCGACCTGCCAAATTTGAATTTGAACAATGCTGGACGTTTAACAGTTCCATGCTGCAGTCTCCATGGCAACGGCTCCACCAATCAGAATCCACTTATAACCAGAGGACACAGAGTTAAGATAATTAGCACTCTCTTCTCATGCAGTATAAATTGTTGTTCCCCTTTACTGTTGGTAATTTCTTGCGAGCTATCCTGATAAGTGTAAGATAAAAAGCTTTAAAAGTGTGTCTCTTTTTTCAGCAATACTCAAATTCTGTACTACCAAACGACTATTTGTAAACCACACCCATCTTTATTTGTGCCAGATATGACTCCAACCAATTGGGAGTTTTGCGTTTGATTCCCATTGACTCCAATTTTTATAGAATCAGAGGTGTACAGCACAGAAAAAGGCCCTTCAGCCCATCGAGTCTGCACCGGGCAAACAAGTACCTAACTATTCTAATCCCATTTTCCAGCACTAGGCCCATAGTCTTATATGCCACGGCATCGCAAGTACACATCCAAATACTTCTTAAAACTTATGAGGATTTCTGCCTCTATCACCCTTTCAGGCAGTGAGTTCCAGATTCCCACCACCCTCTGGGTGAAAACATTCTCCCTCACATCCCCTCTAAACCTCCTGCCCCTTACCATAAATCTATGCCCCCTGGTTATTGATCTCTCCACCAAGGGGAAATGTACCTTCCTGTCTACCCTATCTACACACCTCAATCATGTCCCCCGTCAATCTTCTCTGCTCCAGGGAAAATAACCCCAGGCTATCCAATCTCTCCAGCCCAGGCAACATCCTGGTAAACCTCCTCTGCACTCTCTCTAGTGCAATCACATCCTTCCTATAATCAGATTCCAGAACTGCACGCAATACTCTAGCTGTGGTCTAACCAGCGTTTTATACAGTTCCAGCATAACCTCCCTGCTCTTATATTCTATGCCTCAGCTAATAAAGGCAAGTATCCCACATGCCTTCTAAACCACCTTATCTACCTGTCCTGCTACCTTAAGGGACCAGTGGACATGCACACCAAGGTCTCTCTGATCCTTGGTACTTCCCATGGTCCTATCATTCATCGTGTATTCCCGTGCCTTGTTTGTCCTGCCTAAGTGCATCACCTCACACTTATCCGGATTAAATTCCATTTGCCACTGATCAGCCCATCGATATCCCCCTTAATCTAAGGCTTTCCTCCTCACCACCACCCCATCAATTTTCGCATCATCTGCGAACTTACTGATCAACCCTCCGACATTCAAGTCTAATTCGTTTATATATACCACAAACAGCAAGGGACCCAACACCGATCCCTGTGAAACCCCACTGGACACAGGCATCCAGTCACAAAAACACCCCTCGACCATCAACTTCTGCTTCCTGTGACTCAGCCAATTCTGGATCAAATATGCCAAATTGCCTTGGATCCCATGGGCTCTTACCCTCGTTATCAGTCTCCCATGTGGGACCTTATCAAAAGCCTTGCTGAAGTCCAAGTAGACTATGTCAAATGTATTGCCCTCATCTGCACATCTGGTCACCTCTTCGAAAAATTCAACCAAATTGGTCAGACATGACCTCCCCTTAACAAAACCATGCTGACTGTCCTTGGTTAATCCCTACCCTCTCCAAGTATAGATTAATTCTGTCCCTCAGAATTGCTTCCAATAGTTTCCCCACCACTGAAGTTAGGCTGACTGGCCTGTAGTTCCCTGGTTTATCCCTTCCTCCCTTCTTGAATAATTCTAAGGCTCCTTGATGCCACATTTGGTCCAATGCTGCCTTGATGTTGAGGGCAGTCACTCTTACCTCACCTCTTGAGTTCAGCTCTTTTGTCCATGTTTGGACCAAGGCTGTAATGAGGTCAGGAGCTGAGAGGCCCTGGCAGAAACCGAACTGAGCTTCAGTGAGCAGTTCATTGCTGCATAAGGTTATGATAGAACTGTATGAAACATTAGTTAGGCCACAAAGTACTGTGTACAGTTCTGGTCACTGCATTATTGGAAGGATGTGATTTTATTTGAGAGGGTACAGAGGGGATTTACAAGCATGTTGTCAAGACTGGAAAATTTTAGCTAGGAGGAAAGGCTGGACACGCTGGGGTTGTTTTCTTTGGAACAAAGGAGAATCAACAGGAGATTCAATTGAAGCGTATAAAACTCTGAGGGGCCTAGATCGAGTTGATAAGATCGATCTTTTTCCCTTTGCAGTTTGGGCAATAACCAGGGAGCATAGATTTAAAGTATTTGGTAGAAGGACTCAAGAGGAGTTAAGGAGTCATTTTTTCACCCAGGGGGTGGTGAGGGTCTGGAACTCACTGCCTGAAAGAGTGGAAGAGGCAGAAACCCTCTTTGAAAAATACTTCGATATGCATTTGAAACGCCGTAACCTACACGATTATAGACTAAGAACTGAAAAGTGTAATTAGGTTAGCTAGCTATTTTTCAGGCAGCACTTACATAATGGCCCGAGTGGCTTCCTTCTGTGCCATAAATGTCTATATTTCTATCCCTGTGCCTATTGCTGGAATTCCCTCACTAAGCCTCTTTGCCTCTTGCCCAATCTCTCCTCCTTTAAGACATAGCTCAAAGCTTTATTAAAAACTTTGGCCACCTGTTCTACTCTCTCTTTTGTGGTGTGCTGTCAAATTTTGTCTGATCTCGTGCCTGTGAAATGGCTTGGGGCTGAGCAGAAATCAGAGGGGCCACAGGGAAACTGGACAGCAAGTGACTAATTTCAGCTGTTCGTGTGCCTGTGAGCAACCAGTTACACAGCAACACAAGGAGAGCCTCACAAAGAAATAACCAGTGCTTCCTTGACCAGGAGGCATGCACGGCACAGCAAAAGGACTAGGAGCTGAGAGTTAAAAGGAATGAAAGGCTAAAAAAAAATCAATTGCTGATGTATTTTAAATCTTACAGTATTTTGCATTTTTTTAAACAATTTGAAAGCTGCTTCCTTCTGTCTCCATTAATTCTGTCCTCTGACCTCCAGCCTGACCCCCATTCAGCAAAACAATGATTAAATGCAGCCTGGAGGTTGCCCTAGGTTTAGAATGTGTGTCTCTTAAGGTCCTTCACTTTAAAAGATATTTCACCGGGTGAATGAGTGCGTGAGGGGATGGCAGTCTTCAGCTTCAAATGCCGTAGAGTTGTAAAGATAGTGAGTTACAAAGTGGTTAAAGGTCACAGAGATAAGCTTTAGTCACTGAAGACTGAATACTCTACAGTGGATCACTGGGTGTGGGATGGTGATGGGGTGGGGGGGCGGGAGCAGTGGGGATTGGTTTGCCTGTGAATACGTTAATCTCTCTTCAATGTGGCTCAGAGTAGCAGCACAAAGGCAGAGTAATCCATTGATGTCCCAATGTTCTGCGCCAGCAGACAGAGGACAGTCATATAGAGATCTGTACGGTGGTCCAGCTGTGCATCGTGTTGGATGGTGCAGTAACAGGGGTAGGGTTTAGATCTCACCTAGAGCTTCCTTCCCAATCCCAGCTGGTCCTGTGGGGCAAAGGAAAATCAAATCCAAGCAACGGAGGAAGGTAGGGAAGGTGAGAAAGTAAAGAACTAGACAGTCGGTCCTGGACCACACATGCAGCTGGTTCACAAATGGTAATGAGAGAAGCCTGTGAACAAGGCCGAGTAAAAGGCAGAGGTGGAGGTGGGGAAGGAAAAAACCCATAAATTTAAAGAACTTTGAATTTTAAGGAAAATCTAAAAGATATTCTGGAGCTTTAGCAAAAATTAAAGCTTTTAAAGTGTCATTTGTTAAATACTAAGTATTGCAGAATAAAGCAGAAAGCAATGGAGGACATATAACTATCCCGATCATCATCATTTCATCAGAATAGCCCTCTTTTGACTTGAGCTGCGGCAGGCTGCAATATTTACATAAATCGGATTAAACCTGGCTCCTGCACATCATAATGTTTAATTTTTACAACTCGAGACCTTTAAGACAAGCTCTGAGCTGCACAAAATGCAGCTCCCAAGGGCTTCTCATCATGAAAATTAACCGAAATGTTGAAAGGGATTAAAGGAAGCAGTCAGGTTTAAAGGATTTTGCGTTGTTGCCTCATGTATAAATGAGGGCATGGGGTAGGGGGTGGTGTGGGGGAGAGATGAGTGACAGTGTGAAGTAGCTGCATTAATATCAGTCCCATCTATGGCATGAGTCCAGTTTCAGGGCTGCTTTTCTCTGAGTCACTGCGCAAAAAACTGTCCAAAAGGATTCCATAGGGTGGATAGAGAGAAACTAATTCTCTGGTAGGAGAGTTTAAAACAAGAAGGCATAGCCTTAAGAATAAGCCGTTCAGGGGCAGTGTCAGGAAGCAATTCCTCACACAAAGGGTAGTGGAAATCTGGAACACTCTCCTCCAAAAAAACAGTTGAGGCTGAGCCGATAGAACATTTCAAAACTGGGGTTGGTAGAGTTTTGTTAGGCAAAGGTATTCAGAGATATGCAACCAAGGCTGTAGATTGAGTTAAGATACAGATCATACATGATCTAATTGAATGGTAATACAAGCTCAAGGGGCTGAATGGACTACTCCTGTTCCCAACTGAACAAGCTAAGGGTCTACCAAAAATATTAGTCCATTTACTTTATGTGAGTGAGACAGAGTGAGTGTGTGTGTTCTGGTAAAATCACTGGTGGACACATTATTAAAGTCACCTTGAAGTAGCTTTTGAATCTTATTTTCCCTTGAGATGGAGCAATGCTTAGTTACACACTCCACGACACTTTTTGTTCTGTATTACAGATAGAATAAAAGATTTTCCAACATGCTGCTGCTTGTTATATCTACTAGAATTGAAGGGTACATCAGACAATGGGATATCAAAGGCCATTTTGAGGAAATAATCTCTGTAGGTTACACAGAAACTATTATATACAGTATTTAAAAACTAATGCAATTCTTGTATATTACATAGTCTTAAGCTGCCTGTGCAGAGTACAGCTCTCATTTTTTTAAACCAAATCTAATGCAATCCAGGTATGTCATATAGAGTCTAAATATATGTTCTAAGTCATTCAGAGAGTAATGTCACCTGTGCACGTTATTATACAAAGGCAGCCCCTGAATGTAACTATAGAGAGTAACCTATACCATAAATTAAATAAATAAAAATTGAAAAATAAAAATCAGTAAGAAAAAAAAGGGAGGGGGGTGGTGGGGGTTGTCAAAAAAGGGGTGGGGATGGAGGAGAGAGTTCATGATCTGAAGTTGTTGAATTTAATGTTAAGTCCGGAAGGCTGTAAAGTGCCTAATCAGAAGATGAGGTGCTGTTCCTCCAGTTTGCGTTGCGCTTCACTAGAACAATGCAGCAGACCAAGGACGGACATGTGGGAATGAGAGCAGGGTGGAGTGTTGAAATGGCAAGCGACAGGGAGGTCTGGGTAATGCTTGCGGACAGACCGAAGGCGTTCCGCAAAGTGGTCACCCAGTCTGCGTTTGGTCTCTCCAATGTAGAGGAAACCGCATTGGGAGCAGCGAATGCAGTAGACAGTTTTTATTTATTTACTTTATTTTCCCCCCCACTTATTTTCATTATTATTATGTTTTAAATTGATTTCCATTTTTATTCATTGTTTTATCCCCAGCTTTTAGCCTTTTGGATCTTTTTTCCCACCACTGACCCCTCCCCCCACCCCACCCCCACTAGGGCCATCTGTCACTTTCCAGAGTGCTTACCCTGGTCCTGCCATTACCACATTCTGCTTTCCACTCTTAATATCACCATTAGCACCTCCTTTAGCTAGTACCACCACTACTAACAACCTTTGATCTTTTGTTTATGACACCTTCCACAATCTCTCCTTTGTCTCCACCTATCGCTGGCCTTCTATCCAGCTTCACCTGTTCCGCCCCCCTTAAACAGTATATATTTCACCACATTTCTACTGCCCTTTAGCTCTGAGGAAGAGTCATACGGGCTCGAAACGTTAACTGTCTTTCTCTCCACAGATGCTGTCAGACCTGCTGAGTTTTTCCAGCATTTTTTGTTTTTGTTATCTGGTCATACGTCTGATTGCTCTTTCTGGGACTTTTCTGTATGTAAATTAGCTGTAATGTTTCGTACAATACAACAGTCGCCATACTTCAAAAAGTACTTAATTGGCTGTAAGGTACTTTGGGCCAAATTGAAACCATGAAAGGTGGACAAATCTGGCATCACCAATTCACTCACTGTTCAACTGGTAGTAAAAAATAACAATGCTCACTGAATTAACAACTAAGACCATATACAGCAAAGAATGCATTTTCAATAAATGCAGCATTCTCTCTAGTTGACTTGCATTTGACAGTTCACTGGGCTTTAAAATACCATTGTTAATATTCTTCTTAATTCAATGAGTTCTTCTGGCCACCTCTTTGTGTATTAGAGTTCAGTCCCTAAAAAGACACCCACTCCCACAACACTGAAACTACGCCGTGTCTCTATGATGTAAAGTGTGCAAATAGAGAGCCGCCACAGAAGGCTTGAGTTATTGGGCGATAACTCCTTTTGTTTTTTCTTTCTCCCTTGTGTTCAGAGTACCAGATTGCAAGAGGTCAAACTGCCAGGAAGCTGGACTTCGCTATTTATTTGGATAATTTGTGAACTTAAGAGTATTCAACACCATGCATGTGGGAGCTCAGTTCTCACTGTGTCTATCTGTGAAATCAGGAGCAGAGAGAAATTCCACCATAAAAAGTATTACATAATTCATCATTGGATCCTGCAAAGACAGGACAGGATTAATGGAAAACGAGTCACGGCAATATATTTCAATTCTTTTCCTCGCTGTAATGGGAATTTACAGGAATAGCGGGTTAACTGCTGGAGCCAAAAATAATAACTAACCCAAGGAATCAGTGTCTTGATTATCACCAGGGGTGAAACAGAATAAACTTAATGGAATCTAGGATATAAGTGAAGAATGTCAAAACATGGAATTACATAGAATATACAGTTCAGAAGCAGGCCATTCAGCCCAACTAGTTTATGTTGGTGTCTTTACTCCACACATGCATTTTAAAATTATTAATATAAATAATAATAATAATAATAATAATAATAATAATAATAATAATAATAATAGAGGCATGGAAGAATTTTAATACATGTTAGCATTCACAATATGCCCCAAAGAAGAAACCAAATATCACCATTTGGTTCTGATTTAATAAAATATTAGTTTGAATTTGAGGATGTTGTTAAGATTAATGCAGGATGTACAACTGTTCTGCTTTACTCAGAACTTGGTCACGGCAGGAGACTCCCAGGAGGATAGTGGAAAAGCTTTAGGGATGTCCTCTCAGCTTCCCTGAGGAGATCAAACATCCTCGCTGACTCATGAGGAACCCTGGACTTTGACTGACCAAAATGGAGAAGGTTCATTCAGGGAGACACCGAGCACATCAAGAGACTACAATTGGAGGAGATCTCCCCTGCAAGCATGTCACAGAGTGATGTGACCATGGCTCTTGATAGCCTGAGTCTTCTCCTACATTGAATCTCTGACAACGGCAGTTAGCTCAATCTCTGCCTGTAGACTCTCAGGGTTGTAAAAGACCTTATGGACTTCCATGGAGGGTATCCAAGTGCCTCTTGACCCTCAGGGTCTGGCGCTACTCTGTCCTCTTCATGCACCACCAGTGTATCCTGGACCTCCTGCTCTGCCCTTCTTCCTCTCACTCTCCTTCTTCCCATCCTCCTCTCCTCTTCACTGTGTCTCCCACTGAGATCACAGTGCCCATCTGTTTCAGAGAATTTACAGCCCTGTGAGATGGGCAGGAAAAAAAATCTAGTACTCAGCAGAGCACTCCACAGCTGAGATAAGGCCTCTACCTTATATAACTTTCGAATGGATAGTCAACTCATTCAAATGATCATTCCCTGCAGTCACTGCTGTACTAACTGCTAAGCTGAGACTCTGGGCTCAGTTGCAGCTTTGAAGCCCGCCCTAACAAGCTTACCCATGAAAAAAGGGGATTCCACACATGGCGTGATTCTGACTCTAAAGGTGTATTATTGCCTTCAGAGCAGGCTGTTACAGTCAATCGGGTCAGTAATGACATAAATGCACATTAATTGCGATTAACATCACGTGGGTGGGGTTCTGACTTTTAAGTCGAAATAATACATGCTGTATTATTCGAAACCAGCATGATGACATCGGAAACGCCACCCAAAGTCATCACGTCCGATAAATGTGTCTCCTGATACGGGGAACGCTCCTGATTTGGGAGCGTATGATTCAGCCCTAAGAGTTGTTCACATCACCTTCAAAAATATTCCTCCCAGGTTTGATGGAAAAATGATGATAAACCCCTGAAATAAATAACCAGAGCTTCATGAACAATATTGCCACAGACATTCTATTAACACCTGTGCACCTTTGAGAGATAAAATCAAAGTTGATCAAGACTTGCTTACATTTAAAAATAAATAACATTTCTGGTCATTTGATGATGCCATATTATAACCTCTGGTAAACTGGACAAAATGAGAAAACTATCTCAACTGAAAAGAGCTAATACTTTAAACTGAAGTACCGAAACATCAAGGGTGATTGTAACCTGATCTGTCAGGTGAAAATCTGACTGGATTGGATCGGTTGCACCTTTCAATAGTGGATCACCCACTGGAGCTAAATACGTGGCCCAATTTTATCCTGTTGGTTTAATGCTGGTTGGGCAAGATTAAAGTCACTGCCACTATTCCAGACAGCTGTGCAAGTAAATAAACACTATCCTAATAGCTGCCCCAAGATCATTCATGTGATTCATATTTCTCAGTATGCCTTCGGATGCTATTTTCATCCCTTTATTCTTGTGGGCATCGCTGGCAAGGTCAGCATTTGTTGCCCATACCCAATGCCAATATGCCTTTGAACAAAGTGGCTTGCTAGGCCATTTCAGAGGGCAGTTAAGAGTCAACCACATTGCTAGGAGTCTGGAGTCACATGTAGGCCAGGCCAGGTAAGGATGGCAGATTTCCTTCCCTAAAGGGCATTAGTGAACCATGCTTATGATGTAACTATGGCTACAATTTATACAACATAGGATTTGACTGCAATCAATGTAAATACATTGCATCACACTGGAAGCCTCTCACTATACTTCAACTTGCCATTGACTTGGCTAAAATACTGGATATTTTTAGATTTGGTTCTTCAAAGAATGAAGCAGCATAAGTCCAGCTGCTACGTTTTTGACATGAAAACATTTTCAAACCAATATTACAATCTAACCCATGCCAACAACTGCCCAGATCTTCACTCAGCTGCAGACTGATGGGGACAATAGCATGATGGCAATATCCTGGACTAGCAATCCAAAAGTCTGGATGAATGGAGACATGAGTTCAAATCCTAGCGGGGGCGGGGGGGGGAGATTTAAATTCAGTAAATTAATAAATTGGGAAAAAAATGCTAATCTTCTTCATGAACTATCAGATCGTTGTAGAAGTCCATCCGCTTCACGAGTGTCTATGGAGAAATTTGCCACTCTTACCTGGTCTGGCATACATGTGACTCCAGACCCATAGCAATGGCCTAACAAGCCACTCAGTTAATCGTACATGGCTCAAGAGCAATTAGGGATGGGCAATAAACATTGGCTTTGTCAATGATGCTCACATCCCAAGGACAAATGAAAAGATTGAAGTGCTGTAGGGTAGTTAAAAAATAGAAAGACTTGCAGTTCACAACCTCACGACATTCCAAAGTGCTTTATAGCCAATTAGATGCTTCCGAAGTGTACTAGTTGTCATGCAGGAAATACCACAGCCATTTTTAACACAGCAAAGTCCCACAAAGAGAAATGGGATGAATGATGAGATCATCTGTTTTATTAATGTTGAGTGAGGGATAAATCTTGGTCGGGGACACAATATTTACTGCCAGCTTCTGCAAACACCTCGAACATCTAGTACCTCAGCCGGGAGCCGCCACAGAGGATGTGCCAGGTCATCCAGCAGTCCAGTGACTTGCGGCGAGCCCGGCAGCGGCGGACAGGGCCGGGAAACCCCAGCCGCACTCTATTCACATCAAGAACTGGCTTGTTCCTTTTACGTTATACCTCCAGCTATTTCCACACGATTACAGAGAGCTGTAATCATCCGTCCACATTTCTGTTCAGTGCCATCAACATTAAAATAGATGAGGCGCCGTAATGCTAACTGATTGCACGTGGAGAGGAATCACGTCTTGTCATCAAATGAACAATTACAAATAGCAGTAACTCCCCGATTTGAAAAGGAAACTGCATCCCGCGCGAACCTCAATTGCTTTGTAAAGTTCAGCATTCTTTTATTTCTTTAACAAAAGGCTCAAGGCTTCGAGAAGCATGCATATGTATTAGTTGAGTGAAAGGAAGAACAGATGCACTTACATTTCTGACCTTTCATGGCCGGAGGACATCCCAAAGCACTTCGCAGCCACTGAAGTACTTTTGAAGTATAGTCAATGCTGCAATGGTGGATGCAAGGCAGCCAATTCTGCACAGTAAAGCCCAACAAACAGCACTGAAACAGTGACCAGATCATCAATATAACCTACATGACACGGCAAAACCCCAAAAGGATACGTGTGGATATTGCAAAAGTGGATCTCATCAGAAAAAAAAACCCCACAAAATTTATATGCTATCTGAAGTGCAGTCTCATTAGATTCAGGCAGGCAGGAATTTAAATTAACATCTGTTTGAAAGATCAGAGATCTGAGATGCAACTGTAGTATATGCCAGGGACCGGGAGGTGGGGGAAGGGAAGGTACCTCGCTGTGTGAACATTAGTGGTTAGGGTTTTATATTTGATATTTTATGCATCATGCATACAATTAATTATTGAATGGTGCTGAGTACCTGTGCCCTAGTATGGCCGCAGCACATTGTAACAAGAGGATCTGCCGTTTTAGATGTGATATTTTGTTTATTTACTTTTCTCCCAGATGTGCAGAACACTCCCATAAGCATATCCCTCAGCTCCCTGTGGATTGTTCCTCCAACTGCCCTATCCTCCTGCTGCCTCAGCCTCTCTTTATTAAAAGGTGTGTAAGAAAGGCAAGGTTACAGTGATCATGGGGGATTTCAATATGCAGGTAGACTGGGAAAATCAGGTTGGTAGTGGATCCCAAGAAAACGAATTTGTAGAATGTCTACGAGATGGCTTTTTGGAGCAGCTTGTGGTGGAGCGCACTCGGGAACAGGCAATTCTAGATTTAGTGATGTGTAATGAGGCAGATTTGATAAGGGAGCTTAAGGTGAAGGAACCCTTAGGAGGAAGTGACCATAATATGATAGAATTTACCCTGCAATTTGAGAGGAAAAAGCTGGAATCAGATGTAACGGTATTACAGTTGAATAAAGGCAACTACAGAGGCATGAGGGAGGAGCTGGCCAGAATTGACTGGGAGATGAGCCTAGCAGG
Organism: Cetorhinus maximus; assembly: GCF_964194155.1. Taxonomy (NCBI): domain Eukaryota; kingdom Metazoa; phylum Chordata; class Chondrichthyes; order Lamniformes; family Cetorhinidae; genus Cetorhinus; species Cetorhinus maximus. The sequence continues at coordinate 75,429,105 of NC_135887.1, read as the reverse complement.
AAAGACAGTGGAACAGCAATGGCAGGAGTTTCTGGGAGTAATTTGGGAGACACAGCAAAAATTCATCCCTAAGAAGAAGAAGCATACTAAAGGGAGGACGAGGCAACCATGGCTGACAAGGGAAGTCAGGGACAGCATAAAAGCTAAAGAGAAAGCATACAATGCGGCGAAGAGCAGTGGGAAACCAGGGGATTGGTAAGCCTACAAAGTCCAACAGAGGACAACTAAAAAAGAAATAAGGAGGGAGAAGATTAAATATGAGGGTAAACTAGCCAGTAATATAAAAGAAGATTGCAAGAGTTTTTTTTAGATATATAAAGGGTAAGAGAGAGGCAAAAGTGGACATTGGGCCGCTGGAAAATGACGCTGGAAAAGTAATGAGGAACAAAGAAATGGCGGAGGAACTGAATAGGTACTTTGCGTCAGTCTTCACGGTGGATGACACGAGTAACATCCCCAAAGTTCAAGAGAGTCGGGGGGCAGAGGTGAGTATGGTGGCCATTACCAAGGAGAAGGTGCTAGGAAAACTGAAAGGTCTGAAGGTGGATAAATCACCTGGACCAGATGGAGTACACCCCAGAGTTCTGAAGGAGATAGCTGAAGAGATAGTGGAGGCGTTAGTGGTGATCTTTCAGGAATCACTGGAGTCAGGGAGGGTCCCAGAGGACTGGAAAATCGCTAATGTAACCCCCCTGTTTAAGAAGGGAGTGAGGCAAAAGACAGGAAATTACAGGCCGATTAACTTGACCTTGGCCGTTGGTAAGATTTTAGAGTCCTTTATTAAGGATGAGATTTCAGAATACTTGCAAGTGCATGATAAAATAGGGCAAAGTCAGCATGGTTTCATCAAGGGGAGGTCATGCCTGACAAATCTGTTAGAATTCTTTGAGGAGGTAACGAGTAGGTTAGACAAAGGAGAGCCAATGGATGTTATCTACTTGGACTTCCAGAAGGCCTTTGACAAGATGCCGCACAGGAGGCTGCTCAGTAAGATAAGAGCCCATGGTGTTAGAAGCAAGGTACTAGCATGGATAGAAGATTGGCTGTCTGGCAGGAGGCAGAGAGTGGGGATAAGGGGATCCTTCTCAGGATGGCGGCCGGTGACTAGTGGAGTTCCGCAGGGGTCAGTGTTGGAACCACAACTTTTCATTTTATACATTAATGATCTAGATAAAGGAACTGAGGGCATCTTGGCTAAGTTTGCAGATGATACAAAGATAGGTGGAGGGACAGGTAGTATTGAGGAGGCGGGGAGGCTGCAGAAGGATTTGGACAGGTTAGGAGAATGGGCAAAGAAGTGGCAGATGGAATATAACGTAGGGAAGTGTGAGGTCATGCACTTTGGTAGGAAGAATAGAGGCATAGACTATTTTCTAAATGGGGAGAGAATTCAGAAATCTGGAGTGCAAAGGGACTTAAGAGAATCCTGGACTAGGACTCCCAAGGTTAACTTGCAGGTTGAGTCGGTAGTTAGGAAGGCAAATGCAATGTTGGCATTTATTTCGAGAGGATTAGAATATTAAAGCAGGGATGTGCTGCTGAGGCTTTATAAGGCTCTGGTCAGACCACATTTAGAATATTGTGAGCAATTTTGGGCCCCGTATCTCAGGAAGGTGTGCTGGCCCTGGAGAGGGACCAGAGGAGGTTCACGAGAATGATCCCAGGAATGAAAGGCTTATCATATGAGGAACGTTTGAGGACTCTGGGTCTATACTCGATGGAGTTTAGATGGATATGGGGGGATCTGATTGAAACTTACAGAATACTGAAAGGCCTGGATAGAGTGGACGTGGGGAAGATGTTTCCATTAGTAGACTAGGACCCGAGGGCACAGCCTCAGAGTAAAGGGAAGACCTTTTAGAACAGAGATGAGGGGAAACTTCTTTAGCCAGAGAGTGGTGAATCTATGGAATTCATTGCCACAGAAGGCTGTGGAGGCCAGGTCATTGAGTGTATTTAAGACTGAGATAGATAGGTTCTTAATTGGTAAGGGGATCAAAGGTTACGGGGAGAAGGCGGGAGAATGGGGTTGAAAAACTTATCAGCCATGATTGAATGGCGGAGCAGACTCGATGGGCCGAATGGCCTAATTACTGCTCCTATATCTTATGGATTCTTGCAGAGCTCCAACCAAGCTCAGAGCATACGTTGCACGAGCCTGTTGGATTTAGTGTGCATCGGCTACAGATCCCACACTAACAGGGAATACTTGGAATTCTTCAAAGCCCTTTTATGTCGAGCATTTTGTCCAACTCCCTGAAACAGCCTTACACGAGGCCCCACTGCTTTTTAATGGAAGTTGTTAGCACATTCCCTGTGCTTGCCAGTTTGATGTTTGTGAGAGTTTTTAGTGCAGTCGTGTAGGTGTCAGTAATTATACACAGCGCACTAAATTTCAAATGCTGGGTGTGAAAGCCTGGCCATGGAAGGTGTGTCCACAGGCTGCTGATTGCCATCAGTGTTACTGATGTGCGATATGCTTGCCAGAGGAAGGCTCATTAAAAGACATACATTTAACAAAAAGAAAAAATCCTTAACAGTTCCTTCTGAAAGCCAGAGCTTGATGTGCATCAAACGAAATGAGGAGTTTTTGCCAGTTACTTTCAAACACCCTTGATCTTTAGGGATAAAACAGATGTCAGAGCTTTCATATTATGTGCTTCTCCAAATAAATGAAACTTTGTACTAAAGCTAACTGAAGCGTTGCAGCAACGATTCTTGGAATGAAAACCAACTGTTGGAAGAGTAGGTCTGTTGGTATCCTATTAAAGAAAAGGGAGGTCAACCCTATGGGTGTGACCCTTTTCTCAAAATTGGAAGCTGAGGGCAAGTGTGTCCCTTTAATGGAGCATAAAAGGGGGATGTGAGAGAAAAAAATGGTAAAAATTCTAGTGTATGCCACACCTGATATTCTGTTCTATTGGCACCTGTGGACAACTAGTAGGGAAATATAAAGTTACAGCTATGACCAACCCTTACCTGTGGTCAAATGTTAAAAGTTAGAAATTAAGGGCAAACTCTCCAGAGGCAAGTCAGGACCTGGATTCTGGGTATTTGACAAACCTATTACATTTCAAAACATACTTCATTGGCTGTAAAGCGCTTAGGAATGTCCTGAAGTTGTGCTATATAAATGCAAGTCCTTTGAAGTGGAAATTGATTCATGGCAAAGCAATTGTTGCAGTGTAAATGCACTCTTAAATGAGATGGAGGTTAGATTGAAGACTTTCATCAACAGCTTTTGCAAATGTAAATAAACCAACAAAGATGACATTTAGGGGAACAACATGGGGGCTTCATGATCACACCTGCAAATTCAGTATCATTTATCCTTATGCATAGAACCATAAAAGTCAAAATACAGCAGGAAACTTCACACATCTGAAAGTAGAGTAAATGAATGGCATTTTTCAAATTACTTTTTTTTAAAAAAAGTTGGTGTCTAAATCAGATTCAATTCACTGTTAAGCTGATTATTTGATGCACAGATTGCATGGTCTCTGTTCTTTACGAAAACAAGTGTTGAGCTAACCTTCCAAAAGCCCTCTTGATTTTTGTTTTGTTTTAAAGTAACTTTGCAGCTTGCTTGTGTACCTAGCTTGCCATCCCCTCAGATACCTCCTCCTACAAGGAAATGTTTTCATTCACTCACAGTCATGCTTGCCTTCTCATCTCATCTTGTCTGCATTTAAGCAGATTCACTGAATTTTCCAACACTCAAAATTCTGCTGCTGTCCTCCTCTCGAAAGAGGACAAACATCACCATAGGGAAGATTATCATTTAAATGTGAAGCATCACCTTGTGAAACACTGGCAAAATTGGATTTCAGGTGCTGTGTCCAATTTTAAGCAGGCCAGAGAGGAACCAGAAGGATGACCCAAGGGCATATAAATTTGAAGTTATGAATAGAAGTTCACAGATTAGAGTGGAGAAAACAGAACAATAACATGACCCTGGTCCTTAATGTGCCAAGAGGCCTGTGCCACTGGACCCGAGGGCCTTGTGAACTCGTGAGTGACCATGGCCAGACTTGATTGATGATGTGGGTTTGAATGTCAGACTGAGATTTATATGCAATGTTCTCATGACTCTCTCATAACATTTCCTCTTCCTGGCATAAGCTCTCACTGAGCCAACCAGCTATGATAGAGCCAGTGTTCTTTCGCAGTTATACGGCCAAATGGAAGTTAAAACTGTTGGATGCCGGATGCTGATCTCGAACTGTCAGTATTGTTGGCTTCAGCAGCACTTCCAAGTTTCCGCTTATTTTAAAGAAATTACACTGGTTAAATAAATCTGGCTGAGAAATATGATTTACCTTGTTAAAATCATTGACATCGTTAATTATCTGCTTGTGGAACCGTGAATCATTTTGGAATGGCTCAGTTGGACTTACACAAACGAATGAGCAGCTATACGAGATGGCATAGTATCAGTCCACTACAGATTTTGGTGTGCACTTCACAATAACTGCTTCAGTATCATTGAGAGAGGGTTACCAGAAAAAACAGACAAAACATGCTCAGAAGCAGTTGAAGTAAACATTAAAAGGTGCATATATTGATACCACAAGTCTAGCCAGGATAGAGATGATGGAGTTAACTCCCTGGGCAATCATGCATTGCTAAGTGACTGTGATTGATTTTACGCTCATAATTTGTATTATTTAACCATCCTCCACTCACTGCATTTAACTGGAGAAATAATCCTATTTTTATCAGGAGACTTTGCTGTAGTTTCAGACATAAATTTTGTTTGCTGTTACTTAGACGCCACCTGCTGGAGCGCAGACGCCGCCTGCTGGAGCGCAGACTCTACTTGCTGTAATTCTGCTGGAGGTCCCACTCCACCTCTAACTCAATGGCTGACACAGTGGTCTCAATACTCACTCCAATATTTAAACACCCTCATTTATTGCTGTCTATCAGCCACCAGGTGTTGCTCACCCATATATTTCATCATCATCCAGGGAAATGCTGCATGCAAACAATGATAATTATTCAATCTTGAATTGTAACAATATAATCAGGCTCTAATTTTCTGATCCATACAAATTATTTGCCCAGGTATTTAGGTTTTCCTACCCAAGAAAATTTTGCAAAGATTAGAATATATACATTAAGATATCTGTAGCGTTTTTACCAACATTTGCATCTCTACATATATCCACTTACCTTTAAGTGGCCACATTCCTTTAAATTTATGCCTCATCCATTGTATCAGCATCTTTTAAATTTATTATATGCCATTTCCTGGCACCCCATAGTGGGCTCCCAATGCAGACATAATGGGGGGCAGGGAGTCACCCAGACTATATAAATGAAGCTGGCCATGAAAGCTGGAAGGATCAACAGTAACTGTGGATGCAATAATGCAGTGTTCCACTAATGCCTGATCTGAAGGTCTGGTGGAAAACGTGCACATTAATCTTCCGAATCCAACCACTGAAAAAAAATGCTTACTTGTGATTCCTCAAGCCCATTTCCATACTGCCATAATTCACCATTAATAAATGAGATGGTGTTGTTGTGAAGTGCCTGTGTTCGCACAGTAAGCATGCAGTGGGAAGAAGGGGAATTGCACCCTCTGCTACTAAAATCTGTCAAAAAGGAAACGTCAAGCTCTCTCCACAGAGAGCCCCAGACTCAGACATGTTTTTTTGAGAATGAGGTTGTATTCCTCCATGGAGTAGGGATGCATCTTTTTGCAACTAGAAGCAAGACACATGCTATTCAACTAATTGTGAGGAGATTTTCTCTTCACTGGGAAGATAGCAAGCCCTCCAACAGTTACACCATTTAGAATAATACACCATTTTAAGGACACTTTCCTACAGTTGTCAACTACCTCAATTTGTCCACTCTATTTTGCCCCATATCCAACTAGGTTTGGCTATGATTCTTAAGTACTCACTCATCTTACTCTAAGCCCACTTGCTGGCAGACTTGGAAGACAGATTAGAGCTAATTATGGTGTGTGTGTCAAAAGCCAGACTGGTGTAGCACACCTGACGTATGGTCTGAGAAAGCCACATATCACCCAAATATCTGGCCTCAGGATGTTAGGGCTTTTTGCTTGGACCCAAGGGCAGAAAGAGGGGGGCCACTGGCATGCTGGGGAAGGTAAATATTTGCGGTACTATGGGGAAAAGTTGGGGGAGTGGGACAAGGTGAGCTGTTCTTGCAATGAGCCAGCACAGACACAATGGACTAAATGACCTCCTTCTGTGCTGCAGCTATTCTATGTTTCTAAGTCCATACCGTGACATTGCTGCTGCCTGGGTTGGTGTTGGCCCCTGTGCCACAGTCGGTACAGATGCTGGTTTAAAGTCCGCTGCCGTTGTATTCGATCGATGAACACTGGCTATCTTGGCGCTTGTCCTACAACAATGAGGAAACAGAAACAGGTAATAATTCATGAATATCCTTAGACTGAAGGCTGCATTCTGCTCTCTTTATTTGAGAATTCCCAACAATTTACTGCTATAGAAAGGCACTTAGAAAATCTCAATACAATCAGGCAGAGTCAACATGATTTTGTGAAAGGGAAATCGTGTTTGACTAATTTATTCGAGTTCTTTGAGGAGTTAAATATTTTGTTGAAGCCATTAACATGGTGGAAAGGGGATGCCTATAGGTGTAATCTTTATGGATTTCCAGAAGGCATTTGAGCAGGTTCCAAACAAGATTATTAGCAAACATGAAAATGTACAGAATTGCCTGTAACTTTGTGGTATGGCTTGGAAATTGGTTGCGGGGTAGGAGACAGGGAGTAGGGATAAAGAATACTTACTCTTAGATTGTCAGCATGTAAGAAGTGGTGTTTACCCAGAGATTTGTACTTGGGCTTCAACGTTTGATTTGAGTAAAGAAATATGGAGGTTTATATCCAAGTTGTACAGATGGGGGAGCAGGAAGTTGCATGGACACATTGATAGATTAAGGGGGGTCAACAAAACTGTGGCAGAAGGAATTCCACGAGGGTAAGTGCAATGGCATATACATCGAGTCCAAGAATGACAAATCAGAGTATTGCATTAAGAGTAAGAAACTACAAACTATGAATCAGCAAATGGGTGTTCACATACACACATCACTAAAAGCTAGTGCACAGCTAGAGAAAGTAATGAGATGTTGTCCTCTATCTCAATGGCACTGGATCACAATACTTAGGAAGTGATGTTTCATTTGTACAGAGCCTTGGTCAGGCCCCATTGGCAGTGCTGAAGACTACATCTCAGGAAGGATATATTGACTTTGGAAGTGGTACAGCCCAGATCTATCAGAATGATGTTGGGACTTAAAGGGTTAAATTCTGAGGCTAGCAGCTTAAGCTTGAGGCTCAAACTGAGGGGCTGGAAACTGTATAGAGGCCCTCAGACTGTATGACCCATATTGAATGTATACTGTAAATATTACATGTATCACAATTGTATTGAAGTACTTCAGAGTGCAACATGATCTATGTAGAAAAGTTGAATATCATTGCACTTTCTATAATGACCATTTTGAAATGTTTTGTAATGTTCTTTTAGATATTTTATGAATAAAAGTACAGTTTTGGAAAAAAAAATCAAAGGTCGAGGGGTGATCTAATCGAGGTGCATAAAGCAACAAAAGGATTCAATGGGTGGATAAGGAGAAACTACTTCTACTGCGGAGGGCATCCAGAACAATCTTAAAGCATTCAGGAGATCAGCAAGCACTTTTTCAGACAAGAGATAGTGCAGATCAGCAATTCTCTCCCAAGTACTGTAAATGCTGTGTCAATCAGAATTCTAAAGGCTTGAGATTTTTGTTGGATATGAGAACTGAGGGATGTGGATTAAGGATGGGCTAGCTGCACTGAGGTATTAATCAGCCATGATCTAACTGAATGGCAGAACAAGCTTGAGGGGCTGAATGGCCTCCTCTTTCTGTCTCCTCAGGTGCAAACAATTTTCTGAGAGTTGGGGCTTTGGGGAGCAACAGCAGCATCTCAGACTCCCCTCCCCCAATTCAGAACAGAGGTTGGGAAATATGGAGAAATTCCTCCATTTACATGCGGGCACAAACACAGGCTACTATGTAGAGGGATAGTGGAAGTGCCCCATAAACACAGAATCATGGAGAAACTCCAGCCCACCCACACATACATATTACAAATAAGACTATATGGTGAGGTGTTCTTACACAAAAATGGTTTAAATTTCACAAGTTTAAAATCTTACATCTATTGGGAGTGATTTTCAGCGGAGCTGTTTTTCTATGGGGCAATGAATGATTGATCGCATCACAAGCGGCCAGGGATTATGAATGGACTCAGGCTTTAGAACCAAAAGTGGGAAAATATTCTGCATGTTTACCTGATTTTAAAAAATGGATTAATCAACCATTAGAAACAAAGTGGCAAATGGGGTTTTGCAGTGAGGCCACATACCCTCAGTGGAGCCTGTAGTGGACATGCCAGTGCTAATGATGTTCACTGGCCAGCAACAGCAAGAATTTGAAAGCAGTTGGAGTGGGGAGACCCTAGTTGGTTTGCTCTTTTTGTAAGATGAAGACTGTAACAATCAAGAATGTGCCCTCTCAGTTTATCACACCGTGGTCCCAGGGGTTGCAATGTTTCCCTCTTTTCATTTCCTTCTGCCCTTCTCCCCATGCCAGCTGTCTCTTGTGGGTCAAGAGGAAGCTATACTCCAGCATTCCCCAGCCTCAAATGTGAATCCTGTTTGCACCGGAGCACCTCATCATTTTCCCACTTCTCACAGCTCCTCCAAGTACAGTTGGCTGGGGAGCTCATTCCATATATTTTCCTATGTCATTGTGGGAATGTACTCACTGGTGGGGATTAATGTGCAGGGAAAGGGCAGGGGAAATCCAACTCTTAGTGCATCTGTGCAACAACAACAACTTGCATTTATATACCACCCTTAACATAGTAAAACATATCCAGGAGCTTTACAGAAGCGTTATCGAACAAAATTTTGCACCGAGGCACATAAGGAGACATGAGGTCAGCTGACCAAAAGCTTGGCCAAAGAAGTAGGTTTTAAGGAACATCTTAAAGGAGGAAAGAAAGTTGGAATTGCAGAGAGGTTTAAGAAGCAGCTAAAGACACAGCCACCAATGGTGGAATGATCAATCAGGGATACACAAGAGGCCAGAAAGGAAGGAGAGCAGAGATCTTAGAGGTGAGTCTGGAGGTGAAATGGGGGAGTAGGGGGAGGGTGAGGCCATGGAGGGATTTGAAAATAAAGATGACAAGTTTAAATCTGAGGCACTGTTGAATCAGGAGTCGAGTTAGGTGAGCGAGGGCAGGGGTGCAAACAGATAAGCGCCATTAGGATTCAGAGCCTGTATAACTTACAATGCCCGCCACAATCAGGGAAACATTTGGAGTAATATTTAAGATTGGTAAGACTGCAAACCCATTCAGTAAGACTGCAAACGCACAGAACCGGGATTATTTTTCACTGTGATATATATTGAAAAAGGCGATTATTTCAAAGAGTGAATAAGCGTTGCTCACAACAAGTGGTGCTAGGCAAATCCGACAAGACGTCAGATGGAGGAGCCAGTGTTAGAGAAAAACACACTGCAGTTTTTTTGTTTTATTTAGAGCATTGGGATTGGTCACAGTCAGCTTCCGAGGAGCTGCAGAGGGGATCATGTTTGTTCTTCCCCTTCCAACAACCCCCACCCTCCTCGTCGATTGGGTTTAATTACAGAAGAATGCATGGAAACCCTTGAATCTGACATTTCTCCACCATTAATGTTCTACACAGGTCACTTCTATTTGAATTTGAACAATACCCACAAACCAATTGGAACAGTGGATTTGCTTGTTTTCGAGAAATGGGAGATGAAGAAAAGACGAATAAGAGCCACTTAAAGCAGGATAACTGCAGAGATGGATGGGAACCATGTGGTTCATAAAGAACAGGGAGTCTGGCCACTTTCCGTCCCATTTTGAAACTGTGCATTGTGCAGTGTTTCTATCGAGCTCAGCTCCGTGCACTCTCCCTGCGGTTTCCCCCTCTTTTCAGGCACTGGCATTTTGTTTAGGTTTTGTGTCCGTTTCCTTTTGAAGCTTTTCCTCACCTGCTGAGCAAAGGCTTTGAGACTCTGAGCGACTCACTGTGGGCGAGCGCCTCAGCAACTGAACTGTCGCTAGAAATACGCTTCCTCTGGGAGGCTTTCTGCAAATCCAAAATTCTGCAATGAGAAGGAAAAAATAAATAAATCAGCTATCAACTTAAGATAGGGCATGTCAGAAAGTGGGAGTGTGAGAGAGAGAGACCGAGCGAGAGAGAGAGAGAGAGAGAGGTACAGATAGGGAGAAAGGAAGTGAAAGGAAGAGCAAGACAGAGAGAGAGAATGCAAGAAAGAAAGATTGAGAGAGAATGAAAAAAAAAACAAGAGTGAGACTGGGAGAGAGTAAGCATGAGCGAGAGAAAAAGATAAGGGAGAGAGAAACAGCGAGAGAGAGTGAGAGGGAGACTTAGAGATGTCTACAGTTAAGAACTCAATGCAGAGTTTTGTGACACGTTTCTGGCCTCAAGCTGCTTTAGAGTTTTTGTCTATCTCCAGATTACTAATAGTTTTGAGAAAAAAATATTTCAAAAGCTCCCTCAGTGACCTTGCCTTAACCTCCTCATTTGCTAAATGCTGCAGTTTTCAAAAGTAGGCATAACCTCTCCCAGACAGTAATTGCTAGGAGTGTCTCTCCTGTTTCTTTTAAGGAGGTTTTCCCCTCTATCTTTCCCATACAGCGCCAGGGAATGCAGTATAATTAGAGTGAAGTTACATGGTATTCTTTAGTCAATCTCCCTGCACAATAGTCTGATAACTGACACTAGCAAACTCTATGCTCCTCATCACATTGTGCCTGGATTCCCACTCCCGATTGCCATTTTGAGATTCCAAAATGGAATTGGTCCATTGGTGGACAGTGGGCTATAATAGGACAGGGCATTGCTGTGATGGCCACCGTAGTCAAATAGGATGCTAACATCGCTTTCAAGCTCACACAGCAACACTGGAAACTTGGACAAAGAACGTGAAAACTGCCTGCATCCATGGCACTGCATGGGGGGGCGGGAGGAAATTAGACACCTGGAATGTGCTGCAGGCATCTCTGAACCACAAGAATGTTCTGTTTAACAAGAACAAGACGTCCAACCATTAGAGATCCTGTATAGCGATGAGTTGCAAGTCTAAAGTGTGTTGGCACGTCAACTTCCATTGCTTTAACACACAAATACCCATCAATCAGGTCATCCCTGAAGCGCAGGGAGCACTGAGGAGGGGGGAAAATAACCCCTTGTGACTCTGTTGGTAGCACTCCTGCCTCTAAATCAGGAGATTGTGTTCAAGGCCCACTTGAGGTACTTTAGCACCTATCTCAGGCTGACACTCCAATGTAGCACTGAGGGAGTGCTCCGCTGCCAGAAGTGCTGGCCTTCCAGTTGAGAGACTAAACCAAGGCTTTGTCTGCCCTCTGAGGTGGACATAAATGATCCCACGGCACTATTCAAAAACAAAGCAGGGAAATTCTCCCTCATGTCCTTAACAATACTTGTCATTCAACAAACATCCCTGAAAACAGACCATCACATCACTGTTTTTGGGACCTTGCCGTCCGCAAATTGGCTGCGGCCCTTCCTACATTACAAAAGTGACTATATTTCAAAAGTATTTTATTGTAAAGCACTGAGATCATGAAAGGCACTGTATAAATACTACATTTTTCTTTCTTTTAACCTGCATGGTGATGTTCTAGTGCTCGTACCTTGCTGCAATCCAATAAAAAAATACAGTCTGCACACAGGGCAAACTGGCTCCTGGGTTGCAGCAGATTATGCAAGTCCCATGCTGCAGGAGATGGTATCACTGGCATAGGTCTCAATTAATATAAAGGCAACAATAGGAAGAACTGGCACCATAAATCTAAAATGGAAGCAGGTTGCATGTACCCAGAGTTAACTTCCCATAGTTTGAAAGCCAGTTATCCTATTTTTGCTACCCTTCCACATGGTGTGGAAGTTAACCCATTCATCCAGCAAATCACCAAGGCCTCTTCGACAGCACCTCCTAATCCGCTACCTCTACCACTCCCTAGGACAAACACAGCAGCTGCATGGGAACACCATCGCTTTCAAGTCACACACCAACCAACCCAGCACATGTATCGCTGTTCCTTCATTTTTGGGTTAAAAACCTAGAATTCCCTACCCAGCAGTACTGGGAAACTCGTTCACCACAAGGACTACAACGATTCAAGACGACTGATGAAACCTTCTCAAGTCAGTTAGGGATCAGCAATAAACGTTGGTCTTGTCAGAAATTTCGACACCCCGAGAATGAAGTTTTCAACTTCCTAACACTGCCGATGCCCACAAGGACTGGAGCTCTGCAACATCATGGCACTGCCATTGACTCTTCCAAACAAATGTACCTGGTATAAAGAATGCCTGAACTGAGTGGAAAGGAGACACAGAAACACAGGCAAAAGAATGACAGTACCTCTTCTTCACAGGAAAAGGGAAGCCAGAGTGTGAGGAGAAGAGAGACTTCTTGTGACGTCTGGTAAGGGCTTCGCTGTCAGAGTGAGGACTGGTAGGACTGAGGTAGGAGGGGGAGAAGGGAAAGGATGACAGAAAGGAGAGAACACAGGAGAAAAACAAGAACATTTTAATTGGAAGCTTCAAGGTGCGACAGATAATCAGATAAAAGACAGGAAACAGGGATGAGGCTCAATGTCATTCGTAAACTTGGCAAAGGCACAGTTCAACATTCTCTGAATTTTCCTCCACCTACCAGCAGCCCCAGCCTTATTCAAACTCACAGGTTCCTGATTCATTTGCACACTGGTTATTTGATTTAAATGCAAGCAGAGACTTGTGACTGATTGAACTCGTATGCAAGATGTACAAAATGATAGGCAGGAAAAGGCCAGGTAGTCCATCAGGTCCATCCGCACTCCTGATGGTGGCAGTATCATGATGTCATACTTCCTACCCCCTCCTCCCACAGCAATGTAATCTCTTGGAAAAGGCAAAAAGAAAAAAAAATCAGCTAGCTAACTGTTCCATTTGGAAATCAGAAATACAGTTTTGGATAAGACGACCCAGTGAATCAGTGTTTGGAAATTACATGGCTCGGCCCACATCTCAGAGGAAGTTGCGCATTAAAGTGAAAGAGCATCACTCATTGGCCTTTTGACATGCCCAGCCAATGGGAAATAGTTTCCCTTGCCTCGCACTACCTTATAGAACCCCTCTGAATTTTGATTTCCTAAACATTTCTTTAGGTTTATATTCTATTCTGTGGTTGAAGCTGTCCCTGACCTTGAGATATTTTATATAACATTAGAACCATTGCCTTTGGCCCAGAGATAATGAGATCCCTTTGGAGCTGATCACCAATCTCAGCTGATTTCACCCAGGCCAGTCTTAAGTTTGATCTTGAATGTGTTTTTAAAAAATTTCAGCTTGCCACATCCACCACCAGTCTGACATAACAGCCACTTTATTTTCCCTTATCGCTTGCCCCTCCGCCCCTGAAGATGTTGAGTTTTTTTTATTCATTCACAGTATGTGGGCTTCGCTGGCTGGGCCAGCATTTAGTCCCCATCTCTAATTGCCCTCGAGGTGGTAGTGGTGAGCTGCCTTCTTGAACCGCTGCAGTCCATGTGGTGTAGGTACACCCACAGTGCTGTTAGGGAAGGAGTACCAGGATTTTGACCCAGCGACAGTGAAGGAACAGCAATATATTTCCAAGTCAGGATGGTGAGCGACTTGGAGGGGAACTTCCAGGTGGTGGTACATATCAAATCAGAGCCTGCAGTGCCTCTTGTGCTGAATTCCAGAAGGTGTTATGGGAGGAGAAGCCTAAGGCCCAGCTGATTGCCCTGCAGCCAGGGACGGTGGGGTGAATCAAAATGACCAGTGCATCTCACAGTGACCTGAAGCTCTGCAGAAGCCTAAGATTAGATCACTAATTGGTAACGTTTTCCACACCACAGTACCTTGATCAGAATCGGCGTCTTCAGAGGAGGAGGGGGTAGGGAATAAGGGAAAATGAAGTGGCTGTCATGTTGTCTGGCGATGGAAGTGACAAGCCTAAACTTAAAAAAAAATCATCCAAGATCAAACTTAAGACAGGCCTGGGCAAAATCAGCTAAGATTGGCGGGCAGCTCCAAGAAATCACAATGACAATGGTACTAATGTTATAAAAGCTATCTCAAAGTCAGGGACAGCTCAACCATAGAATGTTAACCCAGAATGAAAAGAAATGCTTTGGAAATCAAAATTCTGAGGGGTTTTATAAGGTAAATAGATAGCGGGGGTGGGGTGGGGGGAAATCTATTTCCCACTGGTTTCCCAGTTGGTGGGCATCAACTTAAGATCATCACCAGAAAAGCAAAGGGAAAGGGAAGTGGAAGGTTGTCAAAGCATGAAACACTCAACCAGAAATAGGGGGGTGGCAGAGGGGTAGGGAGTAGGATCCACTATAGCTTTCAAAAGAGAAGGGGGCAAACATTTGACAAAGAAGTATATGAAAGGCTATGGGCCAAGAGCAGAGGAATGGATAAGGTACAGGGTTTTTTCAGAGCTGGCCCAGGCAAAATGGGCCAAATGGACTTCTTCTGTGTGGAAAAATTCTATGCTTGAGTTTAATTATTTGAAATAAACTTAAAAGGAAAAAAGACTGAAAGGTGGAAACAGAGTACTCTTTGCGGCATTTTCTCTACAGAAAATGGGTTCTTGAACAACGATGGCAACCGCTCTAAAAACATATAGATAGCGTGAAGTTGCCATCCACTGTAGTACCCAATGCAACTTTGTCACAAATCTACACAAAACTGTCCTTTAATGGTCGAGATGCGACAGAGCTCTGCTATACCCTCCCCCGCACACCCCAAGCCTGCAAAGGCCTGTCACTCTCCTATTTTTATCTTATCAAGTGCTCACTCATTAAGCTCTCTTGATGGAAAGCATTGACTTTACTCATTTTTTTTCAGTAAAAGGGAAATAATTACCTAAAAATCATGCTTTTAATTAATGTCATCAACTCACATTACATGCCAGCTCCTAATCAAGTGCCTGATTTTAGGCTGGCATTAATCCACCAACTTCAAGAGGGGGCACTACAGGTGTCTGTTTCTGAATGGCTTACTGTCTATTAAGTTACAGAGGTGAGGGAAAAACACTGCTCCAGCTCTGCAAATAGAAGCTGGACCATTGCCTGTGACAGGCTGACAGACTGGAGAGAGACAGGCCATTACATCTCTGATATTGAGCTCATGACTGCTGTGTGTTTTGTTTGAAATAGCTGCCACTTCCCTCTGTCATTTTACCAGCAATACTGCAAAGTATTTTTCAAATAACCAACCCAAATGACAACTTTCAACAGGAACAAATAAAAGGGATGCTGGCCATAGATTCTGTGTTAATTCCTGGGTAACAGCTGCTTTCAAATAGACGTCCCATTCATATGTTTATGTAGCAAGGCACTGCAACAGCCAACTGCAAGTTCTCCCCAACATCCCCCCGTCATCCCTCAAATGGTGAGTATTGCAACATTCGAGGAAGGAATTCAATGTGCATAGGCCATGGGAGGAATTCCAAGCAATTAGTTATAGGACATGAGTGGCGTAGTACTTTTATTAACACTGTTCTGAGTTCCTTGAGTAATGTATATAGTGTATTGAATTGCATTGCGCACTTTGTCCACTTAAAGATACCACACCCATGTCCCAGCAAAAGGAGATTAAAGGAGTCCATGTTTTAACAGCACCTGCAATTCCAATTCTAAATGCTTCTTACTTAATTTTACTATTTTTTCCTAAGAGCTTCACGAAGGCGATGAAGAGGGTGAGAAATAGGAAACAGTGCTTTCAGGTATGAAACTTTTGGAAAGTTTGTCCTACTTTCTACAGACAGAATTTTAACTTGGAGATTTAGGGAACACATTGAGGCTGTAGCCTGTTGTTAGAAAGAGATTGAGGCACTCTAGCGTGTACACACTCACATCTCACAAAAATATCCATCCAATCAAAAAAAAATTAATCTCAGATCATTACAGAGAAGATTTTCTTTGGAATATGATCCCAAATCCTTGATCAAACACTATTCAAGGTGGCATTGTCTATGCCCAATCCATCACATTTTGTCATGCATTCAGGGGCATCATCTGTATTCCCATGTTGGCAAAAAAGGCTGAGACATTTTAACGGTGTGATGGCAGGTTTTGCAATCACAGATGACAAAAGAAAAAAAAAGTTATTACTTTGCCACTGTGGAGGTGAAGAATTGGAAGATATTTTTGAGACACTAATACCTGCAGAAAATGAAAATTACTATGATTCAGCAAAATATCCCTAATAACCTATTTCACACCCAAGAAAAATACAACAAATGAAACAACTGTCTTCCAACGTGCTAAGCAAGCAAGACAATTGATCAATATTGCCCACGATTTGAGGCAATCGGCAACCAAATGGAATTTTGGCAATGTTGAACATGTCAAGCCAGAAAATCAAAACACAAATAATCAAATTTGCCCCTCTAGTTGGGCTGGGAGAAGGTTTGGAGTGGAGTTCCCCAGGGGTCAGTGTTGGGACCCTTGCTTTTCCTGATATATATCAATGATCTAGACCTTGGTGTACAAGGCACATAATTATACAAAACTTGGAAGCATTGTGAACTGTGAGGTGTATAATGTAGAGCTTCACAAGGACTTAGACTAGTTGGTAGAATGGGCGGATAGGTGGCAGATGAAGTTCAATGCAGAAAAATGTGAGGTGATATGTTTTGGTAGGAAGAGACAATATAAAATAAAGGGTACAATTCTGAAGAGAGCACAGGAACAGAGAAATCTGGTGTATGTGCGTATAAGTCATTGAGACAGTGGTTAATAAAGCATACATTGTTCCAAGCTTTATTAATAGGAGCATAGAGTACAAGATCCAGGAGGTTATGTTGAACTTATATAAGACACTAGTTCAGCCTCAGCTGGAGTATTGCGTTCAGTTCTGGGCACTGCAATTTAGGAAAGATGTGAAGGCGTTGGAGAGAGTGCAGAAAAGATTCACAAGGGTGGTTCCAGGGATAAAGAACTTCAGTTATGAAGATAGATTGGAGAAGTCAGGGCTGTTTTCCTTGGAGAAAAGAAGGCTGAGAGGAGATCTGATAGAAGAAATCATGAGGGGTCTGGACAGAGTAAATAGAGAGAAACTGTTCCCACTTGTGAAGGGATCGAGAACCAGAGGGCATAAATTTAAAGTAATTGGCAAAAGATGCAAAAGCAATATGAGTAAAAACTTTTTCACAAAGTGAATGGTTGAGGTCTGGAATGCACTGCCTTCAGGTGTGGTGGAGGCAGGTTCAATCAAGGCATTCAAAAGGGAATTAGATTGTTATTTGAAAAGGAACAATGTGCGGGGTTATGGGGAGAAGGCGGGAGAATAGTGAGGTGATACACTTCGGTACAAAGAACAAGTAGACACGGTATAAAATAAAGGATACTATTTTAAAGGGAGTGCAGGAGCAGAGAGACCTGAGAGTATATGTACATAAGTCCATTGCGCTATATTGCATTGCACTAGAGAGAGTGCAGAGAAGATTTACCAGGATGTTGCCTGGGCTGGAGAGTTTTAGTTATGAGGAGAGATTGGATAGACTGGGGTTACTTTCCCTGGAGCACAGGAGATTGAGGGGGTCATGACTGAGGAGAATAAAATTATGAGAGGCATAGATAGGGTAGACAGGAAGGAACTTTTCCCCTTGGTGGAGGGATCAATAACCAGGGGGCATAGATTTAAGGTAAGGGGCAGGAAGTTTAGAGGGGATGTGAGGAAGAATTTTTTCACCCAGAGGGTGGTGGGAATCTGAAACTCTCTGCCTGAAAGGGTGGTAGAGGCAGAAACCCTCATAACGTTTAAGAAGTATTTGGATGTGCACTTGCAATACCATGGCATACAAGGCTATGGGCCTAGTGCTGGAAAATGGGATTAGAATAGTTAGGTACTTGTTTGATCGGCGCTGACTTGATGGGCCAAAGGGCCTTTTTATGTGCTGTAGACCTCTATTACTATTACTCTAAGTCATTAAAGGTGCCAGGACAGGGAGAGAGAGCTGTTACTAAAGCATACAGTATTCTAGGCTTCATTACTAGGGGCATAGAGTATAAGAGCAGGGAGGCTATGATGGACTTATATAAAACACTGTTTAGACCTCAGCTGGATATTGTGCACAATTCTGGGTGCCACACTATAGGAAGAATGTGAATGGACTGCAGAGAGTGCAAAGGAGGTTTAGGAGAATGGTTCCAGGGATGAGATAGTTCAGCTATGAGGAAAGATTGGAGTTGGGATTGTTTTCCTTAGAAAGGAGAAGGCTAAGAGGAGACTTGATAGAAGTTTTCAAAATAATGAGGGGTCTGGACAGAGTAGATAGGGAGAAACTGTTCCTGCTCGTAAACAGATCGAGAACCAGAGGGCACAGTTTTAAAGTGTTTTGCAAAAGAAGCAAATGTGAGGTGCGAAAAAACTTTTTCACACAGCGAGTAGTTCAGGTTTGGAACGCACTGCCTGGAAGTGTGGTGGAGGCAGGTTCAATCGAGGCATTCAAGAGGCCATTAGATGATTATTTAAATAGAAACAATGTGCAGGGTTACAGGGAAAAGGCAGGAGATTGGCACTAAGTTAAAATGTTCAGAGAGCCGGTGCAGACACAATGGGCCAAATGGCCTCCTTCTACACCGTAACAATTCTGTGATTGCTGACATGCCAGGAAACCACCTGCAAAGCAACAGCAGTCTCACAACGTTTCCACTGTAGTGGTGCTTATCCACACTGGACTGGGTGCCCTGTTTCTGGTAAACTGAATAAAGCTTGTGGAAAACTCAACTGCTTTGCTTGTGTTTGTCACTCATCCGCAAATTCAATGCTCAACGATGAAGACAAATGCCAACAGAAGGGTGCCACCGACACGTACCACAACAAAAGGATGAGAGAATGTAGCCAATGTAGAGGCAGATGATCCTGAATATACCTTTGTGCTCTCTTTCCGACACATCAACCAGCCGCATGTAACAATCTCCATTGGTTGCTCCATTGGAAGTGAATGCTCTCACAGATACAGGAGCATCTGTCAATGTCACAGGAAACAAAACATTCAAGAAGCTTCAGGATTGCCCCATTCTCTACAAACCAGGGAACATGAAAATTTTCCCTTATCACAGTGACAAACCACTGAAAGTTCTCAGAACTTTTGAAACACCAATATCATTCAAAGATATTAGAATTAATGTTTATTCTGCCATATCTGGAGAATGTGACAGACTTATTAGTTTCCACACAGCAACAGATTTGCACATGACTGCAGTTACATAGACAATAGTTCCTATGCATACCTAAAACGTCCTTGAATTGTATGCTGACTGCTTTACTGGTATCAGCAAACAAAGGTGTTACATGCAAGCTGCATGTAGACCTTAATATGCCCTCAGTCACACATCAACGGAGAAGATACTGCTTTATATCAGAAAGCAGACAGAGAAAGAACTTCAGCACCTACTTGACCTTGACATTATTGAGAAAGTTGGATCTGAGCCTACCCCTAGGTTCTCACCCATACAAGTTGTCAAGAAACCCGAAGAACGAGAACCACATTAGAATCTGCGTTGTATGTGGTCACCAAACCAAGCTATACAATGAGAAAGACACTTGACACTGACAATATATGACGCTATAAAGGAAGTGAAAGTGCTAAACACTTTACTAAACTTGACCTCAATACGGGATACCATCAAACCATCAAATCAAACTGGCAGAAGAATCGAAGTATCTTACAATCCTTTCCATTCACATTGGACTTTTTTATTACAAGAGGCTCAACTGTGGAGTCAATTCAGCAGCTGAGGTATTTCAGCACATGATTCAGTCTGCACTTCAAGGATTTGAAGGCACACTGAACATTAATGATGACATTCTCATCTACGGTCACGCTGAAAGTGAACTCGAGACATGTCTACATGCATGGCTGCAACATCTTACAGAATGTAACCTCATCTTGAACAAAGACAAGTTCCTGTTCAATGAAAGCAGAATTGAATTCTTCAGTCATGTGCTCAGCAGTGAAGGGGTATCATCTGACTCATCACGTACTTTAGTTGCTTCACTCTTGACCTTGCAACTTTATTTGTCCCCTTATGCGATCTGACATGTTATGAAAATTTGTTATATAAAATATTAATATATGTCATCAGCTGGACATACATATGTATTGAACTGTTTTGAAAAGAACAATTTTCCTAAGCAAAGGACACTGGTTTACAGCAGCTACTACCTTTCATTTGTGAAAAGCAAACTGCTTTTATGGAAACACAGGGTTTATGGAGCTCTCAAAGACAGGTCATGTGACCCAGGTCTTGTGCGTGAAAAAAATACTGAATTTAGAATAGTCAGAGATAGACGTCCACAGGTGCAACAGCCTTACCCCAACTCTCTCTCTTTTGAAATCACTCTCATCAAAGAGCTGTTTGTGATTTGAAAAACCCACCAGAAGACCTCATTGCAGTAAACCGAGCGTTGTTAAAGGAAAATTCCAAGTCGACCTGCCATGACTGAAGACCAACTGCTCCATTGTGGAAGGGGATCCTTCAGCTGTAAACAAGCCTCTAGACAATCCGTGAATATTTTTTTCTGCCTTTACTTGTTACTTGTCCAAGCTTTTAATATCTGACACTCTGCAGAGTTTTACTTCTTTTTTGCATGCTTGTTTGGCAGGGGGGGGGGGGGGTCTGTGTGCGCGTGCAAGGTGCATGTGTGTCTGTGTGTGCGAGGCGCATGTGTATGTATGTATATATGTGTGTTTTTCCATTAGTGGGTGGTTGGACATAGTACCTTTTAAATCTTTCATTACCTGAATGAGTTTTAGCAATTGAATTAATTCTTTACTTGTTAACTTAAGGAACCTGGCTGGCTTATTTCTTGCACTGAGCTATATACAGTTAAAAATATATCAAATTGGCAATATCACCTCCCTTTTAAATTCAAACTCTGTTATAACAAACTCAGGAGTGGGACAAAGAAAGGAGTCAGTTCACCCGTTAACCTAGTCGTAACACAAAAAGAGACCACCCTGTGTGAGTGGACTAAATCACACAAATGGGCTTTACACCAGATCAAATAACAATTGTCAGCTAGTTGCAGAAATGCCTATTTTGACCCTGAGAAAACCACCCAACTAGCTGTGGATGCAAGCCAGGTTGGCTTAGGTGCTGTTCTTGTGCAGAAAGACAAAGCAATGCCAAGTAGATTGCTAATGCCTATAGAGCAACTTCATTCACAAACAGAGAGCGTAGTACACTTAATTATTATTAGGAGTTTTACACTTTCATCTCTACTTGTACGGAAGTTAGTTTGAAGTCATAACCGATCATAGACCACTAGTAAGCATGTTCAACAATCCACATAGCAAACCACCCACTCGAATAGAGCACTGGATACTCAAACTACAAGAATATGAATTCCATGTTGAGTAACAGACAAGCAAACTCAATCCAGCGGACTATCTTCCATAATATCCATTGCCATTAGTCAGTCCTACTAGTCATGAAGAAAAGATCAATGAACAACACCTTAACTACATAAGCCTAAACATAGTGCCAAAGTCGCTAAAACTACCTCGCATCAAAGTGGCAACAAAACGAGGTGGCGCAACTATGCATGACGGCTAATGGAATCATGGAACTGGAAAGACATGATTGAGAAAGCGTCTACAAACAAAACTGCAGACATACTATAAGGTCTTAAAAATGAGTGAAATGATCTCACCCTTACAACCAGATCTGACCTTGTGTTAAGTAGTAACTGTATTGTCATTCCACAGTCATCAAGGGAATGTGTTGTAGTTACAGCACATGAAGGTCACCGGGGAATTGTCAAAACCAAACAACTCCTTCGGAAAAGGTATGGTTCCCAGGAATTGATTAGATGGTAGAACACAAAATCAATCAGTTTGCACCATGTCAAGCAACAAAAATGTCAAAACTACCTCCAAGGCCATGGATTGAAGTTAGCACTGATTTAGAAGACTTGCCCACTGGTGAACACCTGCTTGTTGTCACTGACGACTACAGCAGGTTCCCAGTCGTGGAAATAGTTATGTCTACTTCAACAGAAGCAGCCTCTCCTCACTCGAGTACTGGGAAACCTCCCAGCTACACTCATCTTTGCACATCCTATGTGCACAAGTCTTCCGGAGCTACCCCACGGAGCTAACGATCAACACATATCCGAAAGAGAACAGAGGGATCAAATGAAAGTAAATGCAGAGTGAAACATGAAATTTAGAGCCACACAGCTAAGGCCAGGAGATGGAGTGCTGTTGAAACATGATTATCATGTTAGAAAGTAAACAATCCAGCCATTTGTCGTGACCAACACAAAATCAATGATCACTGCTAAGCAGGGTTCGCAAAAGATCACACAAAACACATCATTCTTCCAAGCACTGAGAATAACATTCACAAGTATTGAATACAATTTAGATGTCAACTTCTCAGATGAAGAACCTGAATTAAATGAGACCACACCTGATATCAGACAATATCCTACACATGAAAGTCATTCACTATACTTAATTGATTACATTATGAAGTGAACTATTTTCAGTTGGTGAACAGATCTTTCATCTAATTGTATATGACTGAATGCATTGTTAAATTAACAGAAACGTTAGAATATGTATAGTGCTACTGGTGGAGTTAACTATTCACATTATGTGTAAGTTCACGGTTTACACTTTTGGAAACAAACCATTGAAACATGCTATATTTTTCATTTACTAAGATGGAGGGATGTAGTGTATTGAAAATTGCATTTTGCACTTTGTCCACTTAAGGCCACCATACCCATATAGCAGCAGCAGGACTCTAGAAGGAGAAGAGCCTGTAGAGTTCTGAGTCTGAATGCTTCTTGTTGTTTCACAATGTAATCACCCTATCTCTTTCCCTATACAAACATTACCACAACACTTATTCAGTTGTATGCAATATACAATGTTCTTACATACAGACACAGCATGCCTGGGGAAAAACTAATTAATGGTGTCTACAAGGAATTAAGGTCTTGTACATTCAGCATGGAATGGCGCAGCTCTCTTACCTTGGAACAGGTGATAATGGTGGCGAAGAGGAGCAGGATGGGAAGGTGAAGGAGTCAGATGAGCCAACCAAATCAGGCATTCCTGGGGATGTCCCCACAGTTTCTGTGATCACAAGTTCTGGATCCAGGATGAAAAGTTCATCTTGGGAAATGTCAGTCACATAATGCAAGTGTTCCTGAAAGGTGAGTGCAGAGGAAATAATCATTCAAGCTCATAACTGTGCCTAAAAGGAAAAGGAAAGAAACAATCACATTTATATAGCACCTTTCACAACCTTCACAATTTAGTATTTTTGAAGTGCAGTGATTGTTGTAATCTAGGAAATGCAGCAGCCAATTTGCCCTCAGCAATGAAATACATGATCTGATAATCTGCTATTTTTCACTGAAAATGGCTCTGCTCTTCTTCGAATAGTGCCACGACACCTTTTATGTACATTTAAGAGAGCACACAAAGGCTTGGTTTAATGCCTCTTTCGAAAGTCACAGCAGCACTCCCTCAGTACTGTGAAGAGTCAGGCTAGATTTTTGTGCTCAAGTCTCTGGAGTGAAACAAACCCACATCCTTCTGGATCAGAAGTGAGCATGTTACCCACTGAGCCATGTCTGAGTTCTGCTCTTAAGAGCCATTACAACTGCTTATAATTCATTCCATTTATAGTCATAGAATTATATAGCATAGAGGGAGGCCTTTCTAGTAAATCTCTTCCGCATCCTTACCAAGGCCTTGACATCCTTTCTAAAGTGGGATTCCCAGAATTGAACACAATACTCCAGCTGAAGCTTTACAAAGTTTTGTCATAACTTCCTTGCTATTGTACTCTATTCCTATTTTCTACTCCATTAATAAAGCCAAGGATCCAATACAATTTTTTAACAGATCCATTTCAATCGACCTTTACTTTTAATTGCATCATTGTTCTATCTTCCAGGAACTGGTATCACTTATCCCTTCAGTGTCCAGACTGCCGGCTCCTAGCATGATTTACAATGTACACTGCACCATTGCTGCAGTAGAACTTCTCTGGGTTTGGTCCTGCTAGTCTTCCCTATTCTCTCTTTAAGTGAACCTATGCTTTGCATTGTTTCACAGCCCTCAGCTCATTAAGATGGCAAGTTGATGACTTGCTTTCAGGGTTCAGATAACATTGGTCCAGGATGTCCAAGCCAGTATATCCTTTGTTATTGTGTTTTTCAATATTCCTCCCATTTCCTGTGGCTCAGGTATCCTGGTCCACTCGGCTGACCCTTAACACAACTGAGGTCAGGTGCATTGTACAGAAATAGGGGAAATGGATTTTGAATTCATAAACTGGAACTCTGCTGTGAGGGAGAGCCCTATGACCAACACCTGATGACCAGACTGTCAAATACATGGCCATAAACTAAACAAATGTTTATTACTATGAGAAGTCATTTTGCCTCAGCCGGTCTTTTACTGAGTAATTTACCAGAAGACATCAGATTGGGACCTATCATTTGCTTTTTTTAAATATTCAGATATATATTAAAATGTGCAAACACAGGCATACTAATTGAAAAGATTCCAGAAATAGTTCTACATTTTTAATGCCAAGAGCAGATCTGTCCAAATACTGATGCCCCACGTGTCAGCCCAATTGAAAATATCTAATTCACAACGATTGTGCACTACAGACGAGGTAGTAAAATGGAATTCCCTTATGTTAATTGAATCAATTGAGGTTAAGTTTAAACAGGTGGAAGGCAGTGACTGGATGGTTACTTGAGCACATAGCAGTGATACTAAGTGACAGAGGGAGAAAGTCAAGTCTGGGGGTAATGTTCCACTCAGTGAATAAAACTATTCCAAGTTTGGTTCTGGGTTCTTCCTTTACCAGCTGGTTGCCAGTATTAAAACGCCTAAACATCCCTACCTCTTTGTCCTCCTTTAAGACACTCCTCAAAACCTACCTCTTTAAACAAGCTTTTGGACACCTGCCCAAATATCTCCTCCTTTTGCTCAGTGTCAACCTTTGACCTGAATTTACCCTCCTGTAAAGTGGCTTGCAAATGTTGCTTTGTCAAAGGTGCTATAGAAATTCAAGTCATTATTGTTATTGCTACCACCTAAGACTGGAGTGGATAGAAGAAAAAAAATCATCTACTAATATAGTGCCTGATTACATTAATATGCACCTAAACACTTCTGACCCAGTGAAATACTTTAAGTGGTGGTGCGGCTTCACAAGCAATCAATTCTGCTTGTGGATTAGATGTGGGGTTAGAGACACAGTTTCAAGACCACAGAATACAGGAAAGAGGAGCTTGGTTTTTTCAGATTATTCTAATCTCACAGAAGGAGACATTTGCAGAAAATTGAGCCATTACAATTAGTGATACAGGGTCTCCACACTGCTGTTCCTATCAGTCTCCAAGATGTTCTCTCACACCTTATTGGCCTTGGCATCACTGACAGAACCCTCCAGTGGGGATTGGCTTGATAAATAAGACTAGCTGCTGTTGTCTCTGTCTGAAGATGCAGTTTCCAGAGAGAGTGCTGCCCTTGACAGTGATATAGTGGTCAGAGGCAGCCATATTCTCTGGTGTGTAAAAGGGGATCAAGCCCACTTTTAGTGCTTGGCGCTCTGCACAGATTTCATAGAATCGTATAGCACAGAAAGAGGCCATTTCAGCCAGCGTGTCAGCTCTTCTGAAAGACCGATCCAATTACCTTGTTTCACCCATTGCCTGGCAAATTTTGTCAACACAGGCATTTAGCCAATTCCCTCTTGAAAGTAATTGCTGAAGCTGCTTTTCAGGTAGTGCATCTCCAGCCATTGGAAGAAGGCATGTCAGGAAGAAATTAGTGGAAAAAGAACATGCGCTGGTGTTTCTCTGCTATTCTGGCTGGTGCAAAAAAAGGCTTCTCAAAAACCAACTGGGGTGACTAACACCACCACTGCAGAGCAACCTCTTGAAGCGGCATTGCTGGAGGGAGTGAGAAATTCTGAATGTTAAGCTCTGCAATTAAAAGCTGAAAACAAAAACACCAGCCGGTCAGAGCCACCCTGAAGGAGAATGTACTACCTGAACCGATTATTTCCCCACATACTGCTCTACCTAGCATCACTGTTTAATCATCAACTAGTCCAGCCTGCTTTAAGTACATTGTAAGCTGAGAACTACTTGCTAATAAACTAGAAAGCATTACTTTTGGGTGCAGCAAACACATCTTAAACACAGAGATAAAAACAAAAAACTACTGCGGATGCTGGAAATCCAAAACAAAAACAAAATTACCTGGAAAACACAACTGGTCCTTTTATTCGGGATAAATTCGGGATTCGGGAGTCAAAACATTGAGAATCTACACTAATAATTGCCTCTCAGTACTTTCATTACAGATTGAGAAAATCCAACAGCATGTTGAACTGGTATCAGAAACATGGTCAGCCAGGAGGTGCTGCTCTTTACCGTGACTGGCATTCTTTGTGCTCCCAGATGCCAGTGCTGAGCTGTGCCAGGTTATCATTATCTAATTTAAGACATGGTCAATCAGGAGTCAGTAGACATTCTCCAGGATTGTCCTGGAGTGCCCAATTAATTTCCCTGACACTGCTCTGAGCAATGATTTGGAGATGGAAAAGAGAAGGATTTTTGACAGGATGGGTAATTTAGAGATGGGAGGTCATGTGAGAAAACCTCCAGGGACATGTCCAACCAAAGCTGGCAACCAGAGTGTGAGATCATCAAGAAAGGTGGGAATTGGGACATGGGCTGCATTACATTGATATTTGTTGAAATGCTTGCCACATGCTCATCCAGGCTAAGTATATAGTGACTCAACAGCATTACACACAAAACCACACACCAAACACTCCCAGCTCAGGGAAAGGCAGAGGTCAGATACAGAGTAACAACCCAACATTATGCATTACCAAGCAATCCATGGTCAACTCTAACTTTGAATATGCTGCAATGTAAAGCTTTCCCTATACAAAATCGGCAGGAAATTCCCTCAGGTTGTGTATGATATAGGGTGAATGTGGAGTAAAGTTCATTGTGCTCTGACCCAGAAACGTACTTTAAAGACAATCGGAGAACAACAGCAACTTGAATTTATTTAGATGCTTGGAGAAAAAAATGCTCATGGCACTTCACAGAGTTGTAGACCAAACAAAATTGCATGCCGAGCTGAAGGAAATGACATTAGGAGAGGTGAACCAAAGCTGATTAAAGTGATATGTTTTAATGAGTGTCTGAAAGGAGGTTGATTTAGAGAGGAAAGCACAAGAGTCCAATGTCAGAGGAACAGAGAGCTGGGGTGGTGGGGGATTTGGATCTCTCTACGAGGTTACAGAGATAGGAAGGGGCAAGGTTGTGGGAAGCTTTGAAACATGGAGATAGAATTTTAAATTTGAGGTGTTGAGTCACCAGGCCATATGTAAATCAGCAAGATTGATGATGGGATGATGGGTGAGTGGAACTTATCATGGAACTGGATGGGGGCAGCAGAATTTCAAATGAACTGAAATTTTTGGAGGGTTTGGGAGGCCAGTCAGAACAGCATGGAAATCATTGCGTCTCAAAGTGGCAAAGGCATGGATAAGAGTTTCAGTGGTAGATGGGTGGAGGTTGGGGCAACCACAGGTGATGTTACAGAGGTCTTTGTAATGAAGAAAACATGAAGTTGGAAATTCAGTTCAAGTTGAGCAGGATTGCTAAGGTTGTGAACAGTTTTGCTTGTCCCAAGGCACAGAAGAGCATCCTATTTAACCAGCATGACATTTCTATTATACACACAACAGAAGACTACAAACTTAAGTGACAATCACCATCAAACTGTAGATATCTTTGAGCACCCTGCTGGAAACTGTCAGCCTCTTCTCAGTAGCAGCATGCATGCCTATGAGGCAGTAGATTGTAGGTTGAACTCCCTCTTCAGAGACTACTTTAACACAGAATTGAGAGAGTGCTGCACTGTCAGAGGTGCCATTTTTTGGATGAGATGTTAAATTGAGACCCCTTATGGCCTCCCAAGTGGACGCAAAAGTTATTATGGCACTATTCAAAGGGGAATCCCTACCAATATTTATCTATTTTTTTTATTTATCCACGGGATGTGGGCTTCGCTGGCTGGGCCAGCATTTATTGCCCATCCCTAGTTGCCCTTGAGAGGGTGGTGGTGAGCTGCCTTCTTGAACCGTGCAGTCCATGTGGTGTAGGTACACCCACAGTGCTGTTAGGAAGGGAGTTCCAGGATTTTGACCCAGTGTCAGTGAAGGAATGGTGATATATTTCCAAGTCAGGATGGTGAGCAACTTGGAGGGGAAGTTCCAGGTGGCGGTGTTCCCATGCATCTGCATCCCTTGTCCTTCTAGATGGTAGTGGTTGTGGGTTTGGAAGGTGCTGTCAAAAGATCCTTGATGAATTCCTGCAGTGCATCTTGTAGATGGTACACACTGCTGGAGGATTCAGTGATGGTAATGCCATTGAACATCAAGGGGAGATGGTTGGATTCCCTCTTGTTGGAGATGGTCATTGCCTGGTAATTGTGTGGCACGAATGTTACTTGCTACTTGTCAGCCCAAGCCTGGATTTGTCCAGGTCTTGCTGCATTTGGACATGGGCTGCTTCAGTATCTGAGGAGTGGCGAACATTGTGCAATCATCAGTGAACATCCCCACTTCTGACCTTATCTCTTAATTATCACAAAAATCTTGCTCCTGCTGATTCTGGAACCTTGCTGTGTGAAACTGGACTGCTGAGTTTCCTGTATTTCAACAGTGACAACACTTCAAAGGCACTTAACTGGCTGTGAAAGGTCTTGGGTCACCATGAGGTTCTTTTCTCCCCTTGCAGATTGAGGCTGCCTTGGCCTCATTTCATTTCGAAACCTGAAGCAAACATCCTTAATCTGGATTCAAACCCAGGAGCATTTTGATGAAAAGACAGCGTGCAAAACCAGTGCAGAGTTCCCTACCTTGTATTTCACTCCAGACAGACCTATACTATTAGCCAAGAAATCTACTGGTACCCTACTGAGCCAATGGCATTCCACATAACTCGCCCTGTGTTTAGTTCAGCAGGGGACAAGCGAGAGAAATACTTGGTAGCTGCAATCAAGGAAGCTGTTAAATCAACAAAAGCCAGCAAGTTAATCATCACTTGGGAGTCTATTCTTACCTGTGCTCGATCTATTCTGTAAAACCGGTCAGCAGTAGTGGCTGAAAAGAAAACAAGGAGAAATTAAAATGAAGGGTTAGGCTCCAATCAGGTTTCTCTCTAGATAAAAACAAAAAGCTAAAAGCTACTGCGGATGCTGGAAATCCAAAACAAAAACAAAAACAGAATTACCTGGAAAAACTCAGCAGGTCTGGCAGCATCGGCGGAGAAGAAATCAGTTAACGTTTCGAGCCTTCATGGCCCTTCGGCAGAACTGAAGCATAGTTAGAAGAAGGGAGAAATATAAATTGGTTTAAGGTGGGTTGGGGGGGGGGGGTGGGGGGAGAGAGAGAGACATTGAGGGTGTGGTGATTGTGGAGATGAGCAGATAATCAAAAGATGTCACAGACAAAAGGGTCAAAGAGGTGTTGAAGGTGGTGATATTTGTCTGAGAAAAGTGCTAATTAAGAATGGAAGACAGGATATTCAAAGTACAGCTCTAGTGGGGGTGGGGTGGAAAGACTAACAAGGTTTTAGTTTAGATTTAAAAATAATGGAAATAGGTGGGGAAAGAAGAATCTATATAAATTATTGAAAAAAAAACATCTCTCCCCACCCCCCCCCCCCCCCCGCTTTTTTTTCAATAATTTATAGATTCTTCTTTCCCCACCTATTTCCATTATTTTTAAATCTAAACTAAAACCTTGTTAGTCTTTCCACCCCACCCCCACTAGAGCTGTACTTTGAATATCCTGTCTTCCATTCTTAATTAGCACTTTTCTCAGACAAATATCACCACCTTCAACACCTCTTTGACCCTTTTGTCTGTGACATCTTTTGATTATCTGCTCATCTCCACAATCACCACACCCTCAATGTCTCTCCCCCCACCCCCCGCCCCCACCACCCACCTTAAACCAATTTAGGTTTCTCTCTACATTGTCGCAAAAGAGAGAATCTCACATGGCTTTTTGGAGAAGAATATCTTGCCTGATCAAATATTTCATGCATTGCACCATTGGTCAGAACTTGTCAGAAAATCAGGAGGTTGCTCTACCAAAGTTCTGACATTTTTCACGTGCTTTGTTTCAATCATTGTGATGGAGTGAGTGGACATTGGGAGGCACCAGTGAACAGAACATGCTAATGTGGTACCCCTATTTAAAAAGGGTGACAAGATCTATACAGGAAACTACAGACCCAATTTGTCTTACTGCAATTCTGCCTAAATAATTAGATCATTTGTCAGAGCTGGTTTTCCTTCAAGTCAAGAATTTTAAAGGGATTGAATAGAGGCATTCAGAATTATGAAGGATTTTGATAGAGTAGATAGGAAGAAACTGCTTCCACTGGCAGGAGGGTCGATACCGAGAAGGGACAGATTTTAAGTTAATTAGTAAAAGAACCAGGAGACTTTTTTCTGACGCAGCGAGTACTTATGATCTAGGATACAATACCAGAAAGGGTGGTGGAAGCAGCTTCAACAATAAATTTCAAAAAGGAATTGGATAAATTCTTGAAAAGGAAACATTTGCACAACTATTAGGAAAGAGCAGAATGGCGTCCTTTTGTGCCGCGACCATTCTATGATTCTATTCTATGACTAGGACAGGGACTAAATGCGTAATTCTTTGAAAGGGCTAGCACAGGTACAATGGACTGAACGGCTTTCTTCTGTGCTGCATAATTCTAAATTTATTTACGATATCCACAGGATAACCACCAAGGACTCAGAGTATACAGCAAATGCCTGATGCTAACTTGGGACTTTGTGACATAGATCTGTCTGTACTGATTGTCAGCATGACTAGTTTTAGTATGCATTAGAAGTTGCAATAGCCATCTATTAAATTCAATGAGATTTTCTGTCTGGACATGGGAATGTGATGTTATTTTTTTGAAATTGACATGTTTCAAATATACTTAGAACTTTAGTATTGCTGAAAAGAGACATGTAGAAGCTTTTCATCTTGCACTCATCAGGACGCTTCACAGGAATACCAATATAAGGGGAAAACAACAATTTATATTGTATCAGAAGAATGAGCTGATTAGTTAGCAAGTGGACTCTGATTGTTAGAGGCTTTGCCATGGAGAATGGACAATTGATGGTGAATGACAGTTAACTGCCAAGCATTGTTTGAAATTTAAACCAGGCAGCTTGAACCCGAATGATCAAGGCATTGCCCTGAAGAATGAGTCAGTAAATGGCTGTCACTTATTTTGTTTAGCTGAAACAGGTGCAATGTATGTACATGTTATTTCTGTCTTCAAAGAACAAGGCCCTGTGTATTAATATATGTAGCTTCCAGTACACGCAAACGCGCCACACTGCAAGCCAATTTTCAATTGGTTGTCAGTGTAATTTTAACTTTTAACTTATAACTTTTTGTTTCCCAACTTTTTTCACATCATTAGGATTCTGCTTGGTTCCACCAGCTAACCTAGTACTAGGACAATTGGCCGTCAAATATTTGTACGGATGTTAAAACATCATGCAGTAGGTTTTCACCCTGCCACCCAACATAGAATTGGTCCTGCTGATTGGCTACCCGTTATAGACACTGGATGATTTTCATGTTCATTAAACATAAATACAGTAAATCACAAGGGTTTATATTTATATATAATGTAGGCAGCATGTATGTCCATCTATAGTGTAAGAAGGGACCTATGTTTATATACAGTATACAAGCTGTGTATGTACATACAACGTATGCACAAAGCATGCAGCCGTATGTCGAGGATAAATTTAGTCATCCGACACTCTCAGCAGGAAGCTGCATTTGAAGGGAGTGTGGGTTAGGGAACTGATTCTTTAGTGTTGCTTTCTTATATCTCCAGTCCCTGCTTCCTTCGACTTCAGCTTTTTGCTGGGAATGCAGGATTGGTGAAATTACATTCAATTTTGACCAAGCTTTTAGTTATGCCTTCTAATGTCTCCTTCTTTGTCTGATCACACTCCTGTGAAGCGCCTTAGGATGTTTTCCTAAGTTAAAGGTCTTATATAAATACAAATTGTTGTTGCTGTATAATGTATAAAGGTATATATAATGTATGCATGGTGCTCTGTTCCTTGGAACATGCAGTGAAGCAAAACCTAGTATCAGTGCAGCTGAAATCACATGGAACAGTACACTTCAGTTACAGTCACTGAACTGAATCACATTTGCCTTATTGTCTATTGTTGCTCAACTCCTGCCCCATACCCTAACCTGTGTATATTATTACAGATCCCGATCTGTGAGTTACTCCACAGGTAATGCACTCCAATCTGTGTTACACTGTATGTAACTACTCCAACTTCTACTTTACCCTCTATGTAACAAATTCCAGTAATATTCCAGCCTGTATCCTGAATGTACTGTAATATTTTAGGACATTCACCCTTATGGAAGAGATACTTGTGTTAATACACTTTACAATGTTGCTACAAAGTTAGATCAGCTTGCAAAGGGTTAATTCCCAGTGATCCACAAGAAATAAACCAGTTTGTTGATATACAAATTAAATGACTAAGTGCTTTATGGTCCACTTTCAGTGAAACACATGCAGCAACATGTGCAAGATCAAAGTAATCAATACACACAAGGAATAGTTTAAGTAACATTACAATCTCTTCCTAAAACCATAATTTAATTAGATATAAGCAGTAAAGGCACACTCTAGATCAAAGGCAATGCCTGTAACATACTCCAGACAGTGTTGCTCTGTATATAATGTGCTGCTAAGGCTCCATTAATTTTCTCCATGAGTGAAGATTAGGATTGCACTGGAGTATCCAGGAGTTAAAGATTAATCTACTTAACAACAGCTTACATTTATATAGCACCTTTAATGTAGTTAAATATCCCAAGGTGCTTCACAAAAATGTCAACCAAACAAATTTGGGCACCCAGTAACATACAAACATATGGATTAGGAGCAGGAGTAGGTTATTCAGCCCCTTGAGCCTGCTCTGCCATTCAATAAAATCACGGCTGAACTGATCGTGGCCTCAACACCACATTCTGCCTCCCTTGTTAATCAAAAATCTATTGGGGGTAGACAAAAGTTATCTACCTCTGCCTTAAAATATTCAATGACCCTGCATCCACTGCTCTCCAGGCAAGAGTGTTCCAACAAGTCTCAACCCTCAGGGAAAAAATTTCTTCTTATCTCTGTTTTAAATGGGAGACCCTTATTTAAAACTATGTCCCCTCTGTATAAGGAGAAATCAGGACAAATAACCAAAAGCTTGGTCAAAAAGGTAGGTTTTAAGGAGCGACTTACAAAAGGGAGAGAGACAGAGAGGTGGGACAGAGATTTGGGGAGGGAATTTCAAAGCTTAGTACTTTGGCAGCTGAAAGTACACTCACAAATGGTGAAACAATTAAAATTGGGGATACACGAAAGGCCAGAACTAGGGCAGCACGGAAATTTGGCAGGATTGGAGATCTGGTGAAGGCACTCCCTCTCCAACAAGAGAGAATCTAACCATCACCCCTTGACATTCAATGGCATTACCATTGCTCAATCCCCACTATCAATATCCTGGGGGTTGCCATTGACCAGAAACTGAACTAGACTAGCCACATAAATATTGTGGCTACAAGAGGTCAGAGGCTAGGAATCCTGTGAAGAATAACTGATCTCCTGGCTCCCCAAAGCCTGTCCACCATCTACAAGTCACAAGTCATGAGTGAGATGGAATACTCTCCACTTGCCCGGTGAGTGCAGCTCCAACAACATTCAAGAAGCCTGACAATATCCAGGACAAAGCAGCCCACTTGATAGGCACCTCATCCACAAACATTTACTCCCTCCATCACTGAGGCACAGTGGCAGCAGTGTGTCCCATCTACAAGATGCACTGCAGCATTTCACTAAGGCTCTTTAGCACGTTCCAAACTCTCAACCACTACCATGGGGAGCCATTATGGGACAGATGGGTACAGGCAGGGGAAGTGACAAAATGTTCAAGGGTTTTGAAGTGGAAAAAAAAGGTGGAAAACTGGGCTGTAGCTTGTGCGGACAGAGGGGTCAAGGATAGTTCTTTTGAGGAGAGGAGTAATGACAAAAGGTTTCAAGAAAAGGGACGGTACCTGAGGAGAGAAAACTGTTAACAATCATCTGGGCAAGTGGACAATATTCCATCACACTCCTGACTTGTGCCTTGTAGATGGTGGATAGGCTTTGGGGAGTCAGGAGATCAGTTAACATGGAAGTCAGGAGAGGATGTTGGGTATTCAGCAGCTTGATGGGAATCAGGCCTCATGGGCAAGACGAGTTTGGAAGCAGCATGATGGGAGATAGGAGAGAAACAAAGAAAGATGAGAGTTCTGGGCTAGGGCAGGGGATATTTTACGAGATGTTTGGCCCAGTGGGCCAGGGGAAGGAGAAGTGTCTATAATGTAATGAAGTGTCTCAAGGTGCTTCACAGGAGCATTATAAAACAAAGTATGACACCAAGCTAAAAAAGGCGATATTAGGTTAAGAATACCAAAAGCTCGGTTAAAGAGGTAGGTTTTAAAGAGTGTCTTAAAGGAGGAAAGTGAGGCAGAAAGGTGTAGAGGTGTAGGGAGCTCTATTCTAGAGTCTGGGGCCTAGGCAACTGAAGGCGCAGACTTCAATTTTGGAGCAATTAAAATTGGGGATGCACAAGAGGCCAGAATTAGAGGAGCACAGATAGGGCTGGAGCAGATTAGAGATAGTGAGGGGCAGTCCACGGAGGGATTTGAAAACAAGGGTGGAGAATTTTAAAATCAAGGCATTGCTTGACCTGGAGCCAATGCAGGTCAAGGTTGATAGGGGAATGGGACTTGCTGCAACTTAAAACACAGGTAGCAGAATTTTGGATGACCTCAAGCGTACGTAGGGCAGAATGTGGGAGACCAGCCATGAGTTCGTTCGAATAGTTGAGTTTAGAGATATCAAAGGCATAAATGAGGGTTTCAGCAGCAGATAATCTGGGAGAGGGACGAAGTTGGACAATGCTGCAGATATGGAAATAGGCGGGCTTAGTGATGGCACAAATGTGAGGTCAGAAGCTCATCTCAGGATCCAATGTGACAGCAAGGTTGTGAACGGACTGGGGAGGAAGCGAGATAGCAGAACAGATGGTCTCAATCTTTGTGACAAAGAGGTTCATGAGCTCCTTGCACCTATTGTTGGAAGAGAAGGTTGAGGAGTCAAGGGAGAGAGGTTTAAGAGGGTGCTTTGAGGTGAAGAAAACCTGAGGTTATCTTTGTATTCCAGAATGAACAGCAAGTAGTTTATGCGGGGGAGAGGAGAACTTAATAGTCCTTAATGTTTTCCAGCCAGATCAGGCAGCTAATGACTAAATCAGACATTCAAGTCTGCGTTGCTTAGACTTGAGAGTGGAGATGTAAGTGCTACCTAGGGAGTAGGATGAGAGGCACTGTTATGAATAACCTGGAGAAAAACATAAAAGAAATGACTTTTCTCATTTTTTGAACCTTTTATTTATTGGTTAGAAAAATGCTGAAGATGGAATAAAGGTTCTTTGACTGGATGGGGCAGTTGGAGACTGAGATCATGTAAAGAAACCTCCTGGAATATATCCAGAATTGGTATTCCTACTACAGATCAATACTGTCTTTTATCATCCTGTGAATCATCCCTGCAATGATACCACAGTCCATCCTCACAGTCTATGATGAATATATTACCTCATTATTACTGGTAATCATCACTGGCACTGACTTCATCACGCTGCTAATATATTATGGTTTACTGTGGACTCTGGAGAGTAAGTAAAAGACTGCAATTTAATATTCAGAATGAGATTATGTCCACAAACCACTCACACTTGGCCTATTTGAGCTCATCGATTAAATTGTTAATGCTATTATTCACTCCCAACCATCTGGAATCTTGTATGCAAAGCTGTTGCTGTTGTGTGCAGAAGTTACATTAAACACTAATCTTATAATAGCTCCTTCTCTGGGTTTGTTTGAACCATTCAAGACCCAATGACACTGTAAATAAAACAGACTCACTCTTTCAGTCTATTAAACTGAGGCATTTCATTGATGTGGGTGGGGTACGAGGGCTGCTATCCAATACAGTACTGTAAAAGACTTCACAGGCAGAGGCTCATGATGAGGCTTAGTTAGCCTGAGAAGACTGCTGCCATGGCAAACAATGTAAAGGAAATGTGCACTTTGGAAGAATAATTATTGGGGAACTACAATAATGCTCTAGATAGTGCAAAGGCAAGCTCACAGAGTCCCATAGAATGCTGTTCCTTCCTGCAGCTGGAGTGATGAATTAATCATTAGGCAAACAGTGTAAATACCCAGCTCGCTCTCTCACCAGCCAGCAGCTTAATTCCTATACAGGCTTTCAGTGCTGTACTGACCTAAGAGACATAGTTTATCTAAAAACTATATTCTAATACCACGCCCATTGTTGGAGGTGCAGTCTTTCAGACACACTGAACTGAGGTCCCATCTGTCCTCTCAGGTGGAGGTAAAAGATCCCATAGGTCAATTCAAAGAAGAGCAGGGCAGTTCGCTCCCAGTGTCCAGACCAACGTTATTAAAAACAAATTAGTGCTCATATATCTTACTGCTGTTTATGGGGCTTCCTGTGAGCAAATTGGCTGCTATGTGCCCCTGCAGTACAACAGTGGCTACACTTCAAAAGTACTTCATTGGCTATAAGGGACTTTGGTATGTCCTGAAGACATGAAAGGCATAATATAGATCGAAGTTCATTCACTAGACTCCACTTGCATTCTTTCCCTTGGCCATCACATGCGTTCTCTCCCTCCTTCCCTCATCAGTGCTCCTTTGCACCCCCTTGCAATATCTCCCCACTTTCCCCCCTGCTTCATTTCTCTCACCCCTTTGCTTTCCCCTGGCATTCTCTCTTCCCTTTCACTCCTTTTGCGCTCTCTCCTTCATTGTCTTTGTGAATTACAGGTGGAACTATTTCTCATTAATAATAGAACAGTGACTGCTGGTCAAACACTGCCCTTCCAACCCAGTTCAATAGGTGCTATAAAATAGAACAGGGTCAGTGGTGATTACAAACCTCTCCTTTAAATCTAGGAGTGGTCAGGGCACCTGTAACTCGTCTAACCTTGCTCCCATTTATTGACGTATTTTGAACATGAGGAATTATGTTTATTTGAATCTAGTTTGTGTAAATGGGGCTGTCGTACCTTGATTGATATCATATTAACTGGCATCTAATTAACAGCTCTGACCTGTTGCTCATCAACACAATCAATGATCAGTATAGTACAAAGATCTATCATACACACTGGGCAATGAGGACGAATCTGCTCGGGTCTGGTAGTGTATGACTGGTGTGTCTCAGATATTCGTGCTGTACACATCAAAATGAAAGGATGCAATTCACCTATAACAGCTTCTGTAATGGCTCATGTGCACCTGTGGAAGCACACTATAAACTGGGTATAACAGCACAATGTCTTCATATATTGCAGACCGTCAGCAAGGCAGAGACTTGCACTCTGGTGTTTCAGACTGTCCACACTTGTTCTCTACCGCAGATCTATCACAGATTGCAGGTTGTGGATGTCATTGATTAATTTATGGGATTATTTGCTCCCATCTTTTAGACCAAGTTACTTAACCACCATTCAGCACTTGGTGTTGACCAATCAGCGGTCGCACCATCTGCTGTCGTTACAGTAACCAGTTTTAACTCCTGGCACAAGTAACCCAGCACAACCATTCAAAAAAAGCATTCCAGAAGTTGCAAGTACTTCAACTTTAATTAAACACAAAAGCAACAGTCCAACAGGAGGTTACTTTCCAAACATTTGTGAAAAGCAAAATTCCTGGGGTTTTAAATGGCGAGGTGGGTGATGATGTGCAAGAATCAGATTTAAATGTTCAGCATCAGTCCAAAACAAAGTAGATTCGGACAGATCAGTTTTCACAGTAAATGCAAACAGCTGCCACACCCGAGAGGCACCACTGGTGGCTGCGAGTCCAATGAGAGTTTGTGTGTATGTTCACACATCACTTTTCTACCTCAGTTTCAAGGGCACCCCTTCCATCTCTTTGATGGAAGTACTTTCTCTGCTCCTGTACAGCATGCAGAGGTACTATTAATGGTGCAAGTCTCAGAATCGTTCAGTAGACTATAAGTGCCTGGGACAGCAGGGTCTCACCACGTGCTGGAGCTCTGAATCTCTATTATGATTGCTGATGCGAGGGGCCAGCACTCCCACAGAAACCCAAGGAATATCGGAGGGAAGGGTGGTTGACATCACTCGGCTTTCGTCTCCTTGGAGCACACTGACATCGGCAGGGGCTTGCAGGTGGCACATCTTCCCCTCTCCTTTCTGAGGATCATCACCTTGCCATGGTGGAAAGGCTTGTGTGTCCCAATGAACCAGAGAGCGAAGTCATCCGGAGCTCACACTCTTGATAAGGTCGAGGGGGAGGTTCAAGCAAAGAACGATCCAAGAAGTCCTCAACGGCAGAGGAGGGCTATGGCAATGGGGGATTGGCAACAGGGGAAGGACTGAGAAACCCGGAGGCCCCCAGCCAAAATTCCCCACACGGGCGGCGGCGGATGTGTGGAGGTCATGGGGCACCTGTGTCGAGTCAGGCATGCCTTTCGGCAGCTGCATCTACGACTGGGCAGTCCTCTTCAGGGTGCCCTCTGCTCACACCGAAAAGGTGAGGGGGCTAGAAAAGGTACCCCAAAAATAGGCTGTCCCATTTCCCCTGGCTGGGAAACCACACCCAGCTGGATCACCATCTCTGCAGTCGAAACAAGAGAAAACTAAACTTCAGGACGTGAAATGAGAGAACACTTATTGACAGCCCAAAGAGTGATCATCTGGAAAGATGAACTGCCATCGTGGCCTGGGAGCTAGCAAGGCACAACATCGACATCGCTGCTCTATGCCAGCCCCAGCTCTTTGGGGAAGGGCAGCCGAGGGAGATCAATGGAAAGTACACCCTCTTCTAGAAATGTAAGTCAGACCGTGACCCCGCATCCATGGAGTTGGTTTCGCCCTGAGGAACAGGATAGCTGCCGCACCCGCCAAACTCCCATTGGGGAGTCAATGAGAGGCTGATGACGCTCCGCCTACATCTCAGTCATAATCAATGCGCCACTATCATCAGCGCATACTTCAGATTCTGACCATGAAGTAGAGGAGAGGTTCTGCTCTGACCTCGATGGCGTCTTTGCTTCCATCCACAGGAACGAGAAGGTCATCCCCCTAGGTGACTTTAATGCCCGAATTGGACATGACCACGAAATCTGGAATGGAACTATCAGCAAGAATAGCGTGGGAAGGCCAATGCCAATGACATCCTACTCTTGACCACGCGCACCCAATACGGTCTGATCGTGATGAACACGGTCTTCCGCCAGAAGAACCAGCTCAAGACCATGTGGAGCACCCGAGGTCAGGGCATTGGCACCTCCTGTCCGAGGCAGAGACCTGAGGGACGTGCTTGTCACGAGAGCCATGAAGGGTTCTGAATATTGCTGGACGGACCATCGACTTGTACACTCGGTGATGAACATCTGCCTGGCGCCAAGACACCAGAGGACCCAAAAAGCTGCCCAGAGAAAGCTGAATGTTGCAGCTTTGAAGGACCCGGGACTGTGGGAAGAGCTCCAGGCCCAGATGCACAGTGCACTGGAGCAAGTGCCCACCACTAATGCCATTTCCATCTAGGCCTACTAGGAGCAACTCAAGTCCACTGTCTTAGACACTTGCGCACAGCCGGACCAGGGTCAAACAAGGTTGTGTGATTGCGCCCACCTTGTTCACCATTTACCTGACTATCATTGTCTACCTCATCCAAGACTACCTACCACCTGATGTCAGCATTCAGTATCGCCTAGCTCTTCAACCTTGGTTGCTTCTGGGCAAAAACAAAACTCACCACCATGGACATCCATGATCTTCAGTTTGCAGATGACTGCTGTGTGATGGCTCGCTCTATACAGGACATGCAAAGGATGCTTGACCTCTTTAACACCTCGTATAAGAGGCTTGGCCTGTCCTTAAACAATCACCAAGACGAAGGTCCTTCACCAACCTTCCCTGGGCCAGCTGAGCCTCCCCCACACCACCCATGTAGATGGTGTGTCTCTGGACTATGTGCAGCACTTCCCTTATCTCAGCAGATAACTTCTCCCAAGGGACTACCATTGATGAGGAAGTCCAACACTGAGTCAACTGTGCCAGTGCTGCCTTCTTCAAGCTGCGCCAACGTGTCAGTGACGACAGGGACCTTCGGAAGCCAACAAAGATTCTGGTTTATCCAGCCGTTGTGTTGACCACCCTCCTCTACTGCAGCAAAACATGGACTGTCTACCAACGCCACATTGAGATTCTTGAGAGCTTCCATCAGTGGTGCTTGCGTCAAATCCTAGGGATCAAATGGGAGGACCGCTAGACTAATGCAAGCATCCTCCATGAAGTTGCGCCCACCAGCATTGAAGCCCTGCTCCTGTGGAGCCAATTCCGATGGGTGGGCTAATGCGGCCGGATGCCCGAAAACTGCCTCCCTCAGCAGGTTCTCTTCTCACAGCTCTCTGGCCAACGCTGAAAGGGCAGCCAAAGGAAAAGGTATAAGGGTACATTCAAGGTCACCCTAAAGCATGCAAGCATTAACACCACTGGCTGGGAAGAGAATGCTGCCAATCGCCTGGTCCACCAAGGCACAAGCCACTTCGTGGTTCAGCGACTCAACAGCGAGGCAGAATGGTGGCAGCAGAGGAGGGAGAAGGAAGCCAATCCAAGGCTGTGATTTCCACTCCCCTGCACAACAATGTGGCCCCACTGCGGAACAACATGTGGATCCAGAATTGGGCTCCTCAGTCATCCAAAGTCTCACCCAGCCTGATGGACGTCATCCTCGATTCCGAGGGACGGCCAACAACGATGACGATCTTCCTCTCCTTCCCAACATTTCCATCCCGCCAACAATAGTGCATGGCCTAAGATGTTCGAGAGACTAGCCTGATAGAACTCGAGTGTGTACGGTCAAAACAGGAGAATGGCCATTTGGTACCAATAAGCGATACCAAAGGCTAGCCGGCACCGGTAGAATTGCACCTCAGTCTGAAAAACACTTTAGGTGAAGACAGGAGGAAATTGGAAAAGACAAACAAACTGGAGATTGAATGACCCAATGTGTTGGTTTGTGACATGGGCACTGATAAACTAATGTGAATAAAGGGTATTGTAACTTCTGAATTGACAAAATATCATATAGACATTTAACGCAAAACTCTTCTTTATCATGCTGACTAGTTGCCAAACACTCTTGACATTAGTGCGCAGTAATGTTTTCCTTTGTGTACAGCAAAGGCAGGAGATGCTTTCAGAACTCAAGCCAAGCAAACATGGGAAAAATGCTCTAAAGTGGCTGTATGGACAGAAAGTGTTTTAAATTGCCCGTACATTCTCCTCAATTTTAAAAAAAAGATCGTTTTTATTCTACATAAATTGTTAATAATGCTCGAGGAATTTTAGTGTGTTTTTTATGATTAAGGGAAGTGCCCACTGGGCATTCTTCCTGGCTACATAAATCTTTGGCGAGCAAAATTAATTATAGTCTGTACTCACTGCAAATCTACACAATTTCACTGTAGCACTGACAAATCCCAGCCTCAGAAAGCATTAGCATTGCTTTCAAATACACACATGGCTGCTTTAAGTTATTCCTGCTGAGTCCACTTTTATCTGCCTTTGGAAACATTTGCTTCTTAACCCTTTGACAAGCACCACAACCCAGGGCTGTTTTTACTGTTGCTAGGGATGTGCTTAGATACTTGGACTCCTAGGTTGGAATGAGTCGGTGTGTGTCGAGGGTACTGGGTTCCTCTCACCCCGACCTGAGTATTGGTGTGCTTCAAAAAGATGCCTCTGAAGGGTCAAATTTTAACCTGCTAAGATCGATGTTATCTGCACGGTTATAGCCTCAAAATTGTGTCGGTAGCCTTCCTGCCCTGTCAACCCTGACAATTGGCCCATTGCGATTCTCACAAAGACCTACCACTAGGTGGCCACAACACAATCTAGGTTGACACTCCAGTGCAGTACTGAGAGGATGCCACACTGTCAGTGGTGCTGTCTTTGAGCTAAGATGCCAAACTGAGGTCCTGACTACCCCTCAGGTCGATGTAAAAGATCCCATGGCACCTTAAGAAGAATGGGAGAGTTCCCCCCATTGTCCTTGCCAGTATTTCTCCCTCAATCAACATCACAAAACAGATTTACTTATCATTATCACACTGCTATTTGTGAGAGTTTGCTGTGTACCAATCGACTGCCATATTTCCTCCATTCCAACAGTGACCACATTTCATTGGCTGTAAGCTACTGAGATATACTGAGGTTGTAAAAGGTGCCTGTCTTTGTTTCCTTTTTTAAAAAAAAACTCAGTGTCCAATGACACCTAGAGCCACGAGTGCCAATTTAGGATTGAACTGTTTGGAGCATGAGCCATATACTCTCTGGCAAGGCCCACTGGCATTCCAGCTGAAGACACCCAGAATAGATCATTTTTAAATTACTGTTGTGGGGCCTGGATGAACAGGAGTGTTCTTCTTCAGTTCCACATACATATTGTGGGCCGCTACAACTGATCTCTGACCGGTTAGCTAAGTTATTAAAGTCTCAAT
The DNA here is from genome assembly GCF_964194155.1 of Cetorhinus maximus. Classification (NCBI taxonomy): domain Eukaryota; kingdom Metazoa; phylum Chordata; class Chondrichthyes; order Lamniformes; family Cetorhinidae; genus Cetorhinus; species Cetorhinus maximus. Next base: position 75,386,179 of record NC_135887.1, on the reverse strand, counting down.
TTACCTAACATCAACCTTTCACTAAGTTAGCAGCTGGAGAAATTCCAGAAAAAATATATTAACAGTTCAAATGCTGATAATAAATTGCGCAATTTCAACTTGTGAATCTTCTCCCATGTTGCAGCTACCATGATTGACAGAACAAAGAAAAGTACATACATACAATGGGCACAAGCCATGTAAAGAAAAAAACACATTTCACACCCAATGCCAAAAAGATGGAACTTGGATATTTGGAGTGAGCACGTGAAGAAGGTCCAGCATTTCTCCTCAGTTCCTCGTTACAGACAAGGGTTCACAATTCTCTGTGTTCTTGAATATAGCAATGCGGTTTGGAGGATCCCTATTCAGGTTGAATATGGAGTTTTGTTTCAGTTGCTCTTCCCCAGGAAGCTGCTGAGGCTTGGAACCAATTGGAAATTTCAAAATGCGATAGACTTTTTGGCAGGCAAGGCTATTAAGTGTTACAGAAGCAAGCCGGGCAAAGGGAGCTCAGAAACCAATCATCCATCATCTAACTGAATGGTAGAACAGACCAGAGAGGTTGAATGGTCTCCTCCTTTTCCTATGTTTATTGTCATGATGTGTCTGTGCTTGAATATTCCCTCAGATTAAATGGGCGATACGTGGTCTATGGAAGATGTGAACTTGGCGGGCTGAATAGCCTTAGTACATCCATAAGATGTGTGGGTGGGCAAGTGGTGAAATAGGGCAAAGGCTTCACTACAGGGAAAAATGGCAAACTATTCATACAAGGGAGTATTGGTAAATAAATCCTTGAAGGAACCCAAATTGAACCCGACTAGTGTTTACTATGACTACTGACTTCTTGTCTGTCAACTCAGCAGAGTTGGAGGCAAATAAATTCACTCCATTGCTGTCAATTCTGAGCTAGCCTGGTTGCTTTAGCTATCAATATCCCTGTCTGTGACATGTCATTGTCAATCCACTGATTTGTATTCCCTCGTCTTTTGCAGCTTCTTGCTCCATATACCTCTCTGTGTGCAAGGCCATGAAAGGTATTCAAGCTGCTCCCACACTTGAAATGTGCCCAAACCACTGCAGTCATCTTTCTTGGATCTTCTGTATAAATGTTACTTCTTTTCCAAGTCATACTATTATATCCCTCTTGAATCTTTGCACTCTGATATTTCTAATATTCCTCTCAACCAATTCATTGCTGCTGTTAGTTTCTTCTGCTCATCAACTTTTCTCATCTTCCAACACTCAGATCCATAATAACATAGAATGGCCATCGCTTCATAAACTCTAACTTTTGCTTTGTTGCTTAATCTTCTCAAAGCAGAAGTAAATATAGTCCTTATCATACCTTCTTCACAATTCCTACTCTCTGACATCAACCCATGGTATACAAACTTTCCAAAACGTTCAACTGCTTTACCACTAATTGTAATGCATACATCTTCCTGATGCTTCCCAAATACTTTTTTGTCTTTATTTGGTTAATCTAACACAGTTTACCATGCTGTTTGCTGGTCTCTGCAAATCTGTTTTCAATGTTGCTAGGAGGCCAATATCAGCAGCAAATCTAAGATTGGTTAAAATCATGCCACATAAGGAAACCCTAAAGCTCACATTTTAGTGCAAGATTCATTATTGCTTCCTGTACTAGATTAAATAAATCAGGCCACTGTATGTATCCTTGTCTCACCCCATTTGTTCCTCTAAACCATTTTATTTGTTTCCCAAAGCTGTCTAAGGTAGACAATAATGAAAATGAATATTTTCTGCCCCCAGCTGTGTTTTTTTTAAAGCAAATTTCAAAAGGGTTTTGATCATTTCCAGTTATTTGTCTGTCTGCGCTCCTAACAGATTCCTGGTATTGGGAGGAGTGATACAAATCGTCCCTAGGTTCTCAGTTGTGATTTGTACAGTTCAAAACGTTATGGTCAGGCCAGCAGGAATATAGACACTCGCTGTGGCACAGTGAGGGGCACTTGTACCTCTGAGTCAGGAAGTTTGTGGGTTCAAGCCCTTCTCCAGGGCAAGAGAGAGAGTGTGGCTTGCTCAGAGCTACGGTCTGTCAGATGAGACAATAAATTAAGGCCCCATTTGCGCTCCCGGGTGGATCCCAAAGCATTATTCTCAAAGCAAGGAAGTTCTCCTTGCTGTCCTGGCCAGTGTTTATCCCTTAACCAACCACACAAACAGATTATCTGGTCACTACCACATTGCTGATTGAGAGATCTTGTGTGCAAATTAGTTGCTGTGTTTTCTGACAATATAAAAGTGATTGTATTTCAGAAAAAGTACTTAATTGGCTGTCAAATGCTTTGTGGTGTCCTGAGGTTGCGAAAGACACTACAGCCCACACCTTCTGGTCTCTGGCTTGTCGGAGGATGCTCTATGGGACCCCTCGAAAGTCCTGATGCAATGATTCCACCAGAATTGCCCAGGAAGTTTACAATTTCCAATGAACAATTCCCCGAGACCCTCCAGAAAAAGTCTCCAGCTCTGAGTTGAAGACACTTCAGAGGTTTCTGACTTACTTACCTGGATAGTTATCCAGAAAAGATGAGACAGAAAAAAGCCATGTCTAACTGACTCACTGCCCTACCCACCTACCCTCGCCGACTCCCCTCACCCCGGATCCTCAAACTCTCCTCTCCCCGACCCTCCAACTCGCCCTCCTGACCCGATCTGGCCTGACCTCACCACCTTACCCACCCTGCCTACCATACCCAGCAGGCCCCCTACCCCCTTATCTCACTCACACTCATTCACTAACACACTGAAAAGCTATTTAAAAGTCCCAAAGCTTTCCAGTGCGTCAGTGAATGAAGACTTACCAAAATACAGCAGCTACTGCTGTAAGAAGGGGGCTTGGCTTCCCCCAACGATCCTGCACAATGAGGAAGGACTGCAAGAACAGGTACGCTCCTCATTTCCGAGGCCCGGTTTGGAAGTCTGGGCCAGAAATGTAGAGCTCCACTTCGATCCCCAAAAAAATAGGAAAGGAGAGTGAAGAAGAGCGGTAGAAAGGGAGATGGGGGATGAACAGGCAGTGGAGAAGAGGAGCGGAGAGGCAGAAAGGGGGATGGACAGAGAGGGTGAGGCAAGAGGAGAAGGGAGGATGCAAAGAGAGGGTGGGGAAGTGGGGCAGAGAGGGATGGACAGAGGAAGTGGGGAAGAGGAGTGGAAACAGAGAGGGGGGGATGGGCAGGAATAGTGGGGGAGAGGGGGAGAAGGCTAGAGTTAAAATGGTTGAATCTCTTCTGAGACAAAATAGCTCTGCAGGCAGTCAAATAATATATTAACAAGAAGAAAATTGCTAAGAATGTGCTCGGGGTGTCTCCTGCACTGCCACCATATCTTCAATGGAAGTTAGCCAGGCATCTTATTTCCCTGGTAAATAGTTATGGTGCCAGGATTGGGGTAGGGCTGCCTTGTGGAAATTCTACCTCATTTCCGTTCAGAGTTAAGTGTTAGCACTTATAACTACTTTACATTGTCTAACTGCAGTATTTTTCTACTTAAATGTTAACCTTGGCTCAGTGGTAGCACTTTCACCTCTGAATTGGAAGGTCTTATGATCAAGTCCCATTCACGACACATGACATATTCGAGGCTAGCACTCTCATGTAGGGCTGAGGGGGTTGTCAGGGGTGCCATCCTTCACTGAAACATTAAACTAGGGTCCCCACCATTATTTGGAAGCCCGAATCAATAGTTATCCCTCAATGAACACCACTAAGATAAATGAGCCGGTCATTTATTTCATTGCTACTTGTGGGATCTTGCTGTGCACAAATTGGCTGCTGCTTTGCCTACTTTATAACAGTAACCACACTTGAAAAGTACTTCTTTGGTTGTAAAGTGTTTTGTGACATTCTGAGATTCTGTAAGGCACTTATACAAATGCAAAGCCCTTCTTTGTTTCTTCCACGCACCCCAGCTCCCCCAACACAACACAGCGCTGTGCTGAATTGATTTTAATGGGAAAGGCAGGAACGCCGCTGGAATGAACAAGAGGAACATATTGGATGGGTGCCCCAGACTTTTACAGCAGCTCACTGTCATCCCCAGCAAAAGTACATTGAAGATGCACATGACAAAGCTTCACTGGTACACAGCCAACCTGTCAATGATTAAAGATGGTTCAACTAAACCACATCCTTTTTTCTGCTCCATTAATTTTCCGAGGCAAAAAAAAAAATCAACCAGTCCACACAGGAAGAACAAAACCACCTAAAGTCTGGCATGTTGACTCACTTTGGTGTAGGCTCCTTTTTGCAGTAACTTTAGGGAGAGGATGTTACAATATTTTATTCTGAGAAATGAGCAGCACAAAATGGATGCCATGATTTCAGAGCATCATTTATTTTTTTCTGTTTGTGTCTGAGAGAAAGAAGCAGGGAGTTGGTGTACTGGATTATGTGGTGGAATGTGGACAGCACAATATACTGTACATTTGGGGCAGCCGTTGATTTCTGAAAACAAGGGCAAAAAGGTTAAAAAGTAAAAAGGAAAGCACCGTCATCATTTATGTTCTGATGAAAGGTCGCCACCCGAAACACTGAGCGGGATTTTCCGGCCCCGCCCACAGCAGGACCCATCACAGGCAGGACGGAAAATTCGGAGAGGCAGCCAAACGCCCATTGACTTTGGTTGGGAATTTCCCAGCCATTAACTCTGTTTCTCTCTCCACCAATGCTGCCAGGCCTGCTGAGTATTTCCAGTATTTTCTCTTTTTAATATCATTTACAATGTGCAGTTTTGGCCTCTTTACATAAGGAAGGGTATAGCCGACTTAGGGAGGGTGCAATAAAGGCTCACTAGATTAATTCCTGGGCTGAGAGGGCTGGGAAAGCAGAGTAGAATGGGCCTGTATTCTCTGGAATCTAGAAGAATACAAGGGGATTGCGTTGAAAATACAAAATTATTGAGGGGTTTTCCTGGATAAATGCCAAGAGGCTGTTTCCCTTGACTGGACAGTCTAGGCCACAGTCTCAGAATAAGGGGTCAGCCCTGATGGAGATGAGGAGAAATTTCTTCACTCAGATGGTTGAGAATCTCTGGGATTCTGCACGCTGGCAGCTACTTAGTCATTAGGTTTTTAAGGCTGAGATGGATAGGTTTTTAGTCACTAAGGGAGTTAAGAGATATAAGGATAGGATGGGAAAGTAGGTCAGCAATCTTACTGAATGGAAGAGCAAGCTCCAGGGCCCATATGGTCCACACATTCTCCTAGTTCTTCTGTTCTTACATAAAGGGAAAAAAAAATAACATTTCAATGTGTAGATTCTCCCCAAAAGGATTGATACCCAACATGTCCTGACCCGTCTTTTCAAAGGCATTGCCAGCATTCGATGCTGCTCTCTTTTCATTTGACCATCTATTGTTGGTGGAGCTTCAACAATGGGTTTTGCAGTACAATTCAGCCAAAAAAAATCAAATCCATGAATGGCTTCAATTATGAGCTCAGAAAGTTATGGCATCTTCCAGTTCTGAGGTTTACTTAAATGAAGGACATATAAAACAGACTATACAATAGTTCTGCTTTAAAATATAAGCATGCTGATTTACTTTCTGCAATTCTTGTGTACGTACTTGTAATTCTGAGGCTAGTTTTTGATGTGACCCAGGGAGAGAGCTTAGTGGTCAGTCTCATTCCAAATGAGTTCAATGTCAGTTTGACATTGACAGGTCATTCATTAAGCAAACAGATGATGCGGATTTAACAGGCAGTAAGTTAGGCTGCGGCTAAACCACAGAAATTTGTCATCTGCTCCTTCCTCTGTATCACCAGCATTAATAAGATGACTCAGTTCAGGAATTGAGGTGTCATGCTGACAAGATGCAGCATTCCTTGTAAACAGACACATTGCTCTTTTGTTAAATGCATTAGGTGCAAGGAAACCCAACTTTTCACTCGGAAGTAATAATGAAGGTGCATTCGGGTTTGCTATCTTGTATTATCTTTGTTTTTCTCAAACTCGCTCAAAGCACATCACATCCAATGGATTACTTTTGGATGCTGCAACTGTATTTCTATGGGAAAATGGAGAGGCTCACTGCTCACTCTGCATGTGTCTGATATTCAACTTAAACCAAGTAAGTGGGGAACATGGTACATTCACTACAAAAAGAGGCATGATATTACCCCATCACTCCAAAACACAACAAATAGCAAAGCACAAATCCGTCACTGTCTTATATCCAGCTCTACAGCTTTCAATGGTATCTCCCATTGCAATAAACCCACTATATAGATTTCAATAACCATGTCTCAATAGAAAATGCACAGCTCCATATATTTCAATTGGCATCTCTCACTGTAAAGTGCCATAGTGTCTTTGTTCTAGTAATCCATCCAGAAGACTGGACTAATGATCCAGAGTCACAAGCTCAAATCCCACCATAGAAACTGGGGAATTAAAATAAACTAGTATCAGAAATGGTGACCATAAAACTAACAGACTGGAATAACAAACCCAAAAGGTTCATTCATGTGCTTCATGGAAGGAAACCTACAGTTGTTACTCTGCTCTGGCCTATACGTGATTCCAGATCCAAAGCATTGTGGTTGACTCTCAACTGCCCTCTGAAATGGTCTAGTAAACCTGTCAGTTCTTTCAAGCCTCTATGAAAAAGCTTACTAACAATTAAACTGGATAAACCACCCAGTATCAACTCTAGGCATTGGACAGGACAAAGGCACACCCAGTCAGGTCGACCCTGCAAAGTCCTCTTCACGCACATCTGGCAGCTTGTGTCAAAATCAGGACATCTTTCCCACAGACTAGTCAAACAAGATCCCACTAGATCAGGGTGCCAAACAGGAGGCACCCCACCCCACCATCTGGCACCCACCAACATTGGTAAAATCCCAGTGGCAGTGGGTAGGCGATAGGCTATTGGCATGCCACATCCACAGCACCTGATTTTACGTCCCTCTCGCCTGCCAACCGACTAGGGGGGAATAAAATTTAACCTACCAATTCTGAGGATTTCAACGTGCAAGTCACACTGTAATAAACCCAACTCTCCATTTTTCAATTAGCACGTCTCAATGTAATACAGTTCTACACATTACAATGGCCATAATTTTGAACATTGGCTTTCAATCTGTTTCCAATAGATCAAATCATCTTAGGCAGTCCATCAGGATCAAGGGTGACTCACTTTCACTCCATTTTTATGGGTTCTGAGATGGCTGATAAGTCAAATGTGTGATCTGCAGACTCTGCCACATGTGGGACTTTACCTTTGCACGTTCCCAACAAAGTCTCGCGATGTATTTGGTGGCTTCCCAGATGAACCATCGCCATTTTAGCTGGTCACAAGTCAGGGATTCCCATGAGTCAGTGGAGATGTTTGATCTCTTCAGGGATGGTTTGAGGACATCCAGAAAGCATTTCCGCTGTCCTCCTGGGAGTCTCCTGCCAAGACCAAGTTCCAAGTAAAGCAGCTGGTTCTGGAGTCTGGTGTCATGCATGCTACATATCCCACCCACTGGAGCTGCCTTTGAGTGATTAGCGCCTCGATGCTGGGCAAGTTGGCTTGGGAGAGGATGCTGCCGTTGGACTGCCTCTCTCATCATCAGGTTGAGGGGATCTTACGAAGGCACTGCTGGTGGTACTTCTCCAGTGCCTTGAGGTACCTGTTGTATGTTGTTCCAAGTCTACAAGTATGTAGGAGTGCAGGAATCATTGCTGCCCAGTAAACCATGATCTTATTCTCAGGTTTGAGGTTCTGGTCCTCAAATTACTCTTTTCCTTAGTGGGCCGAAGGCTGAGCTGGTACATGAGAGGCAACGCTGGTTTTCATCATCTATGCCTGCCCTCTTCAAGAGGAGGCTCTCAAGAGATGGAAAATGGTTCACAATTTCCAGGATCTCACCGATGATCTCAATCCACTGGGGGAGGTGGTGTGTTGTGGGAGCTGGTTGGAAGAGGACCTTGGTTTTCCAGTTGTTTAATGAAAGACCCATTTTCTCATGTGCTTCAGAGAAGCTCTATGACCGAGGCTGGAGTGGGTTTAGTTTGGACTGAAGCGGCATAGGTTGAAAAGTTTCCTGGCTGTTTTATAGATAATCTCCATGCCTGTGGGTGATTTGCTGGAGGTGAGGAGCAGTATTGCCACGAGGAAAATGGAGAAGAAAGCTGTGCAATGGCACAGTCTTGTTTGTCCCATCTTCAGTAAGATAGGGCCTGTGGCGCTTCTATTGGTGAGCATCGCGGCTCGCACGTCATCATGGAGTAGGCAGAGGATGGTGAAAAATTGCTGAGGGCAGCCAAATTTGAGGAGGATACTCCGTAAGCCTTCACAGTTGACAATCAAAAGCCTTTGTGAAGTCGATAACGGCCACGTTCAGCGGTTGGTGCTGTTCCATGCAGCTTTCTTGAATTTGCCACGCAGGGAAGATCATGTCTGTGGTGCCTCTCGATGGGCAAAAACAGCAGCCCCTGTGGCAAATGGTTAGGAGATTCCTCTGTAGTTTGCACAATCGGAGGTCTCCCTTCTTGAATCTAGCATCCCTAAGATTCCCCCGGCATGCACTCCACTTCCCAGATGGGATATGAGGTCATGCAGCTGTGCCAGGAGTGTAAGTCCATTGTGTTTCAGAAATTCAGCAGGGATTCCAGAGGCTTTGTTGTTCTTCAGCTGTCCAGTGGCTTTCTCAATGGGCACACATACGGGCACTTTACAGATTGTACGTTGCTTGTAACCATTTGAAGTAAGTAAGCTATGTACCCACCACAGCAAAGTAACATATATTCCTTCCACATGCTGGCCTGCCCCCAGTCGTCACTGTTTCTCCTCCCTACAGGATGGTGTCCAAGGTTCCCTGTGTGCTGGTTATCCTTTGACACTTTTCCCAAGTGACCATTCACCATGTGCAAATAGCCTAGATAACAAGTGTTGGCATGCCATTTCATCATAGCCACATCATCACTGAGCCTGGCCTTTTTCTGGAATTTCTGGAAGGACTCACTGGAAAGCAATCAGAACCAGGAACTCATAGGTTTATCCCCTTCTCTATCCCAGGAAATCTGAAGCCAATTGCAACACCCTTACTATTACATCAGCTGAGATTCAACAGACCATATTTAGGAGAACTGATGATGGAGCAGAGGCACTGAACACTTCCAATATCTCAGAATACAGCGGCGATACATTATATGTACAGGAAACTGTACAACGTGTAAGCATTCCTTACAAGGATAAGGCTGGCTTGAAGTAAGGGCTCTTGTTAGTTTTGATCTGGTCTGCACTGTGGCATTCTGCAAGTATGACCCACAGTCAGCCAGAACAGCCACTAATAGTTCCAAATAAAAGTTAGCGGCAATAATTTGAATTCACAACAGTTCCATATGTGTTAGACAAACACTTGGTTTAAAATTCACAACACTCCAACAATCCTGGATTTTGTTTTTCGAAGAAAACAGACAAGCCTTTGCAGGAATGCAAGAAATGCAGTACTACAAAGTGATCATTTTTCACTGTGTTTTTTAAAGATCGAGTATCAGTTCACCTGTGTACTTACCATGTGGCAATCCATCTTGTAAGAAATAAGGTAAGTATATAAAAATAAAATAAGTCATGCAGTGATATATATAATTAACGAACTAGCACTTGGCAGGGGGTGGATTCCTCAGATACACGAGCTCCTGTGTTGTTTGGGGAAGGGGTTTGTTGGACCCCTTGTAGACATTTAGGCCCTCAAACCAAACTCTGCAATCAATCCTTAAAATCCTGTCCGAAGTTAGGTAGCAAGGCAATAAGACATCTTTACATTCCTGATGAGATGGATCAGTGTGCGAGGAGAGTGGGTTTATGGAAATTAAGGTAAGACATGCTGATAGTTCACAGCCTGCTCTGATGAAGTCTTCAGGCCGGGTCTGAAGAAAAGCTGACAGGAATTAGAAAGGTCCCATGTAAACTCTTGTCTATAGACACACATACAGGATACACGGCCAGTTCCCATGATGTCCATAATGTTCAAACTGTTAGTCACAAAATCAGTGACTTTAACCACAGGCATCTCTTATGTGGCACTTTAACAGCTTACAGGATAACAATGTATAATATCTGTGGAAATCGTATTCGAGCAAGTGTTGTGAAATGAGGTGACAAGTTTCATCAAAGGATGGGCACAGCATCATGTGTAATTTTTCTAACCACTCTCTGGAGCAGCCTGAACATTTTGCTCCCACAACATTATTTCTTATTAAAAAGAATGCTCACTGGGCACTGTTTTGACTGGGTGGGTGGAAGTCTTGGGACAGTTTACTGCATTAAAGGGGCTATAAAAATGCAAGTTGTTGTTGTTGCCTCCTCTGTAAGGGTATTATTCGAAGTGAGTTTGGACAGCTCAGGTGGATGTGTATCCATAGCAGATTGTCTCAGGCAGACTACCAGTTAGTGTGAAAAGCGGAGCATGCTCACAATGGGTCAATAAGAATTAGCGTTAAGGTGAATTGTTGGGGGAGTGAAAATGGAGGTATGTGATAACCCTGATCTGGGAGAACTTGATGCTGACTCAGTGCCCAGGAGCGATAAGTGCTACAATTCCCAGCATTAACGTCCTTCATTTCATGACACACATACACACACGCAAACACAAAAAACAAAAATACCAAAAATGTTAATTCTACCTTCCTCTTTCCACAGGTACTATCTGGTTTGATGAGTGTTCCTAGCATTTTTTGGGGTTTTTTTAAACAGCAAAAACACCTCCAAAATGGGGGCTGCAAGAGGGGACAACTGACTCATCACTAATGAGGATGCAAGACACCCTGCTTTTGCTCAGTTTAGATTAAAACCATGACGAAGTTGATATTCTCGGTTAACTCATGAAACACTAATTTCTGAAAGAAAATATACATTTTACTGAGTTTCCGCATGCATTACGATCTAATGAGCAGCTATTAATACGGTGAGAGACACAGAACACAGGGAAAGCAATCCTGCAGATATTTTAGAGCATCAAAGCAAAAATGGAAGTATCATACAGAGACTCTGGGAAATGATCAGCAACTCTTTCACTGGTATAATGTGTGCTGTGCCACCCATTTGTTCTAAGCTTTAGAAGCTGTTAATCAGTCCACCGTTCTACACACCCTTCATTTCAGTTTCTGAAGTTAAGTTTTCAAAGCTACAAAGAGGATTCATGTGGCGAGTGGGGGGTGCGGGGGCAGTATAATAATGAATATATTTTAACTGGTTGGATATGGCATGTAGCTCAAGGGGCATTCAACCATGAAACCAGTTACCACATTAACTCCCTTAAAAAATATAGTTTTAATAAAATGCTTCTGAAATATAAGTGCTGTGTGCATTCAGAATTGGAGCAGAATGTGATGTTAATCAAGTGAAGCCAGGGCAAAGATTTTCCCCAATTATACACCGGAAAATACACCAAAACTGACCAAGGAATTCAACGTATGACAAGGTGGCCTATTCATTCAGAGCAAGGATTCCAAAATGGTTCCTCAATGATGACAGGAAGCAACAAGGCAAACTTTGAAGCAAAAGTATTTTAAAATTATAAAGCAATGGGTTCAAAACAGACTGTTCAAGCAGGGTTTGGCAATAATGGTGCAGAGCCATCTAGCACTCAGAGAGTTAAACGAAAGTACAGGCCTGGATCTCTGCCTCCCACCAGCACAGCCATTGTCACGTGTCCCATCAAACTTTGCACATCTGCTTTCAATAACAATAAAAGCGGTGGTTGGTCAGTACAGTGGTTTTCTTTTAAACACAAGGGGAATTCAAGTCTCTTTGTACTTCATCAGGACCAATCAATAAAGCACCAAGGCTGACTGCTCAGCTTCAATCTGCTTCTGCTTACAATCCAACTGATAAGTTTTTCTTTGTTAACTCTTATTACTGGGTTAGTTTTTAGGAGCACTTCCCTCAGAATGTGAAAACCAATGTGCAAAATCTGTATAATTCCAAAGTAAATTTCTCATCCACATGCTGCCCATCGGTGACATCATTCGAAAACACGTTGGTTTCTATATGTACATTAATGACACACAGCTCTAATCTCACCACCTCCTTTCTCAACACCTCCCCCACTAACTTTAAATTGACAGATTGTTTGACCAACATCCAGTGCCGGAGGAGCAGAAATTAAATCTTGGAAAGGCCAAAGCTGTCCTCTTCCAACCCACCACAAACTCTATCCCCTAGCTACCCACTCCATCTCTCTCCCTGGCAACTGTCTGAGACTGAACCAGCCTATTCACAACCTTGGTGTTATATCTGATCCTGAGATGAATTTCCGTCCACATAACTGCTCCTTCACTAAGACCACCTATTTTCACCTCTATAACATCATTCTACTCAACCTTTGTCTCAGCTCATCCGCTGCTGAAACCCTCATCCATGACTTTGTTGCCTCTAGGCTTGACTATTGCAATGCACTCCTGGCAGGCCTCCCGCGTACTACCCTCCATAAACATATAGTCCTGAAAATTCTGCTGCCCATGTCCTAACTCGCACCAAGTCCCATTCACCCGTAACCCCTCTGCTCGCTGATCAACACTGGCTCCTGGTCAAGCAAAGAAGCTCAATTTTAACATTCACATTCTTGTTTTCAAATCCCTCCATAACCCCTCCCTACCTCTATAATCTCCTCCGGACCTACAACCCTCAGATATCTGCGCTCCACAAATTCTGCCTTCTTGAGCATCTCCATTTCCCCTAATCACTCAATCATTTGCAGATGTGCCTAAACTCTGGAATTCCTTTCTAAACCTCTCCGCCTCTCCTTGTAGACACCTCTTAAACCTTAGCTCTTTAGCCAAGCTTTTGTTCATCTGGCTTGGTGTCAGATTTTGTTTGATAATACTCCTGTGAAGCATCGTGGGATGCTGTTCAATAATAAAGATGCTACATAAATGCAAGTTGTTGTGGTTGAGTAATAAGAATGGTAACTAAAAGGTGGGTAGTCCTGGAAACAAGATGTCACTTTAAAAGGTGAGAAAAACAGGGCTAAGATAATTGGGACTTTTTGAATTTAAAATCAAGAGAGAGATGATGAGGGCTGTAAAGTTGAAGCCGGATTTATCGGTAGAGATTGCACGCTGCTGAGTCTTACAGGAGAGCTTTAATTTCATTGGCATTCCCAGAAACGTTGAGTGTACAGGATTCACATTCAACCTACTGCTTCAATCAACAGAACTGAAACCAGCAATCCTTTCAGTCGCTTTGATTGCCTTACATTTCTCTGCACTATCTTCTGAAGGTGCTTGTTAATAGTTGTGTGGACAGTGCATGCCATGGTTTTTTTTCCCCCCCCATTCTCCTTCCTTGTCCCGAGGATTCCTTTTCCAGCCTGGTATTTACCTGCAAATGACAGCTCAGGTCCTCTCATTAACTAGTTCTAACTGTAGAGTTAAGGTTTGATATAAGTTAAACCCTGCGGTCATAATGCTCGATAATCTTGGACTCATCTACCCATCAAACAGTAAATCTATTCACATTTTTTTTAGAAGGTATTTATTACTTTCTCTGTTTTGTGCTCTCCCTGTCATTCTAAGCTGAGTGAGCAGGCAGATGAGTTGCTTACAAGCCTTGGGCAATGCTGCTCCATCACTGGTTGCTAAAAGATCTATGATTGACGATGAAGTGGATATGACAGTGTTGAGGCCAGAAAGCCACTGTATGAGAAATCACGGGCATCAACACATCCAATTGCTGTGAGATGCAGTGCATTTGCACCACACCACTTTTCTGCCATAATAAAAAGCTAAAAGCTACTGCGGATGCTGGAAATCCAAAACAAAAACAGAATTACCTGGAAAAACTCAGCAGGTCTGGCAGCATCGGTGGAGAAGAAATCAGTCAACGTTTCGAGTCTTCATGACCCTTCGGCAGAACTGAAGCATAGTTAGGAGAAAGATGAAATATAAGCTGGTTTAAGGTGGGGGGGCGGGGGAGAGAGAGAAGTTGAGGGTGTGGTGATTGTGGAGATAAGCAAGCAGTGATAGGAGCAGATAATCAAAAGATGTTACAGACAAAAGGATCAAAGAGGTGTTGAAGGTGGTGATATTGTCTAAGAAAGGTGCTAATTAAGAATGGAAGACAGGACACTCAAGGTACAGCTCTAGTGGGGGTGGGGTGGAAAGACTAACAAAGTTTTAGTTTTAGATTTAAAAATAATGGAAATAGGTGGGAAAAGAAGAATCTATATAAATTATTGGGAAAAAAAGGGAGGGGGGAGAAACGGGGTGGGGATGGGGGGAGCGGGGGGGGGGGGGGGGGAGTTTAAGATCTAAAGTTGTTGAATTCAATATTCAGCCCGGAAGGCTGTAAAGTGCCTAGTCGGAAGATGAGGTGCTGTTCCTCCAGTTTGCGTTGGGCTTCACTGGAACAATGCAGCAAGCCAAGGACAGACATGTGGGCAAGAGAGCAGGGTGGAGTGTTAAAATGGCAAGCGACAGGGAGGTTTGGGTCATTCTTGTGGACAGACCGCAGGTGTTCTGCAAAGCGGTCGCCCAGTTTGCGTTTGGTCTCTCCAATGTAGAGGAGACCGCATTGGGAGCAACGAATGCAGTTATCTCGGCGCAGCCTTCGTACTGCTTCTCTAATTTTTATGAGGAGGTCCGTTTCCTCTTGCGTCCATTTGTACTCTCTCCGGCCAGGCTTTCTCTGAGGTAGGTGAGCTGCAATTCTTTTTTCGTTTCGTACTTCAGCGTGCCTGTGACGCTCATGCTGGCTGAGTCCACTTTTGGATGTGAATTCCATTTCGCAATGTTCACATTTGTAGATCGTACCTGCAAGGGGGGGCCTCACGCCTTTGCATTCGTTGCTCCCAATGCGGTCTCCTCTATATTGGAGAGACCAAACGCAAACTGGGCGACCGCTTTGCAGAACACCTGTCCACCCCACCCCCACTAGAGCTGTACCTTGCGTGTCCTGCCATCCATTCTTAATTAGCACCTTTCTTAGACAATATCACCACCTTCAACACCTCTTTGATCCTTTTGTCTGTAACATCTTTTGATTATCTGCTCCTATCACTGCTTGCTTATCCCCACAATCACCACACCCTCAACTTCTCTGTCTCCCCCCGCCCCCCCACCTTAAACCAGCTTATATTTCATCTTTCTCCTAACTATGCTTCAGTTCTGCCGAAGGGTCATGAAGACTCGAAACGTTGACTGATTTCTTCTCCACCGATGCTGCCAGACTTGCTGAGTTTTTCCAGGTAATTCTGTTTCCACTTTTCTGCATCCTACCTGTACACATCTCAGTCCATCTTCACTACATAAACATTTTAATTTTTGTTTTAAATCCCCTCATTTTATCAGTTTTCTCCCGTTCTCTCTTGAAGACATTGGCTGCCCACTGAAGTGGGGTCTCCCATAGCTGCTGAGCAGCATCCTATAGCTGGCCCAAGAGGCAATCCTGCATATAGGAGCTGACCCAGTGAGATCAACTAAAGCAACATAGGCAGAGAACTGCCACCTGCCAGGTAAGATACTAAACCGAAGCCCCAAATGCCCCCAGGTGGGTGTAAAAGATCCTATGGCACTACAGGCGCACTCTCAAAACCGTTATCTAAAAACGAGTTGTCTGAAAACTGGACATTTTTAGAATGTGCTATGCACCACTTTTTTATTTCACTCAATTAAGAAGAACTTACCTGGACAATTTGACTGGGCACTGCATGGCAGTTTGCACGCCGGTCTATTGCCACACTCCAAGCAACCCCTGACCCCACCCGATCTGCCCACTGACCCAACTCAATATCTGGCAAGATCCAAAGTCCTGCACAGCGTCCACCCTGTGGCTGTGTTTTGACAAAGCGTACCTGTATTTTGAAGAATAACAGGGGAGTTCTCCCAGTGCCCTGGCCAATGTTTATCTCTCCATCAACATCACTAAAATAGCTTATCCAATCATTTTCACACTGCTGTTGTGGGAGCTTGCCGAGCGCAAATTGGCTGCTGTTTCCTACATTACAACAGTGGCTGCATTTCAAACTACGTCATTGGCTGTAAAGTGTTTTGGGACATACAGAGATAATGAAATATATAAATGTAAGTCTTCCTTTGTAGGATTTATTCTGATGAGACCTGATCCATATGGCTCAGCTAGTTACTGGTCTAGCCTAGTAAACCAGCTTAGGACCCCTATTTCTTAGTCTTCCCTCACCACCTAGGTACAAGCATTGGTAGATTATATATAAAATCTGTGACACAGAACAAGATTATTCTTTGCTTAATTCAGGTTTCCTGCTGTATGGTAAGCACAGACAACAGAAGAAAGCCATTATTACTTCAGTAGTGAAATGAGTGATTACAGCAGTGTTTCCACATGTAACGTGCAATCACATCCATGTGAACAGTGCTGGCAGATAGAATAAACTGTTCAGACACGCAGTTAATTGAAGACATGGAGTAAACTCCGTTGGACTCTGAGCAGCTGAAAGATGACAACAGACGGATGGCAGCTGAGGAACCCCTGGGAAAATGACCACATTTCAAAAAAATAAAGCTCCATCTTGACCACAATCATCTGGTAATTCAATCAATCTCAGCCTTGAACAAGTTATTAACATCTTATTGATGTAATGCTTACACAGCATTCCATTTTCCCAGAAGACAGCATGTTATATCTTTTGAGCATATTTTAAAATTCAGCCCACTCCCCATTTAGTTTTGATATTTGGCCGGTCAAATTTGAGCTTCTCCAATTTTGCCCGGATTTTTAATGTTACATTTTACTGCCAGTAGAATTTGAGAATAAATGCATCTTTGCTGAAAGCCATTAGGGTACAAAAGAAAAGGAGCGACCGATTCAAAGGACTGGAATCTAAGATACCTATTAGACTCTTTGCTCTTCAGAATCCATCTCCTTTCATTTGGTGACGTCATTAATGAGGGCATTTCCTCCCTTCGGCTACCATAACCCTGTCTGAACATCATCAACATTGCCTTGCTTGCCGACTCCACATGTACATGTTAAAAAGTGTGTACCATCTACAAGATGTACTGCAAGAATTCACCAAGGCTCCTAAGGCAGCACCTTCCAAACCCACGACCACTACCATCTAGAAAGACAAGAACAGCAGACAGATGAGAACACCACCATCTGCAAGTTCCCCTCCAAGTCACTCACCATCCTGACTTGAAAACATATCACCATTCCTTCACTGTCGCTGGGTCAAAATCCTGGAACTCCCTCCCTAACAGCAGTGTGTGTGTACCTACACCACATGGACTGCAGCAGTTCAAGAAGGCAGCTCACCACTACTTTCTCAAGGGCAACTAGGGATGGGCAATAAATGCAGAAAAGCCCACATCCCGTGAATTACACAAATTTTAGGGGGAAAAATCCAACAGTTACACAAGAGTGTCTTGGTGGAGGGGAGAATCAAGAGGATCTGTACACGGAATCATGAGCAACTAAATTCTCTGCTCCAATTATCTGTCTCTATGACTTCAGTCAAAATCAGTCCACTCGGCATCACCCTGTCTTCTTGTGTAATTAGGAGCACAGCTCGTTTAGTTTAATGAGATAGTCATTGGCCATTAAAGTGGCTCAGCTTTATAGTGTTACAAAGAATGCCTGTTAACATGATGGTAAAAACAGGCAGAACAGGGTAACACACAGAATTGGGGGAGTTACAGACTCAATGGAAGATCAACATAGTCAAAAATAAATACAGCCAGAATAATATATAAAGCAATAACTAAACATTCAATCGGCAAAAAACACACAGGAACAAGCCTCTTACCTTGTTCATGCTGACAAAGTGTTCAAAACTAGGGGCCTTATCTAGAAATTGGGAGTAAATAGGAAGCTCAGGCAGGATTATTCCACACCTATGGAATAAGTTGCCATGAATTAGAGAAACTCATTGAAGTAAGTAGGTTAAATGAAGCCGACTAGATGCTTTCCTAGAGAAAGGGGAAATTGGATATGACAAAGATGAAGTTAGAGGGGAAATTGAACGCGATTAACTAAAGATAGAGGCATGTTTGCTGGTCCAAGTGGTTTGCTCTCAGTTTACAAGATTTATGTTTCCACTTCTCATTTCAACCACTTCCTTCAACAAACCTATTCCCCTGCCTCTGAATCCTTGTCATGCTCTTCCTTAGTTACTCTCTATTGCAGAGGGCTGACTCTACCAGATGCACAAAGGATGTAGTCCTGACTGGGCCAGTGATGTTGAGAAAAAAATTGCTGGAATGCCATAGATTTGCCAGACCCAACACCGTTCAGGCCATGTGCACTAATGTTAGTGGAAAATTCCTTACACACAAAACAAGTCAATGTACATCACACGTGTATATTTACCACCATTCAGAAACCAAGGAAGTAAAGCATTCCCAATAATCAAAAACACCCGCACATTCTGCTCATCAGCATTTTACTAACAAATGCATAAAAAGGTTAAAGTTCACATGAAAACATCATGTGATACGAGTATTGACATCACATGCTCAACAATGGTATCCATTACTCATTATTAATTTAATAATTGAAATTGGATTCCCAATTAGCCACATGCAGCTAGCGGCGAATGGAAAGGACAACTCTGATCCAATGCACTCTCCCCTCCAAAGCCGGGCCATAGAAACCAACACATGGAGGAAGAAGGGTATTTATTTATTTGGCGTGTGCACGGTCACAGAGCCAAGCAATAGCCTTGTCAGTGACTAGATGGAGTTCTTTAAGCACACCTTCAAATTTAGTTAGTGGACACTCCTAAACAATGTGAGTTATTGTTTGGATTACATCACAGCTGCAGCCTGGGTGGTCCTGGCGACTCCACTGATGTCAGGTGGCTGCTCAGAGGGCTCGGCCAGTCTGGAAACAGTTTAAAAGGGTCCACTGTTGCCATCGGAGACCAAGCCAGGTGGATGAGGAACGGGGCCTATGATGAGAGTGTTTCTGGCGGGTGCTTTTCTTCTGCCAATCCTCCAGCCACAGGTCCTCAGCTGCTACTCCTTGATGTGGTGAGTTTAACCACATGGGGTGGTGTGAGGGAAGGCATACTGCTGGTCGGTTGAGGAGGTATATGACTAAGGAAAGGCTTGGGTTGGAGTAGACATTCTCCAGTAGCTTGCCTGTTGCAACTACCCTCCTGATCTGTGGGGTTGGGGCGTGGTCAACGTTGCTCAGGGCTGGGAGCCAGAAGTGATGAGCTAGTCGAAGAATACCTGTGATGATGAACATTGTTGAGTTTATTTGCATATCGGTAAGTTAGGTGGGTAGATTAGTCCTATACTAGGGCACAGTATTCTGCAGTTGAGTACGTGATGGCATGAGCAGAGGTCCTTAGGGTCTTGGCCAATGATACCCAGGAGGTACTGGCCAGTGTACTGATGAGGCTATTTTATCTACAATCTTGATGAGGTGCTGTCTGTACATGACACCTCAATAAAAAGAGTGGGGATCATTCTTCAGTTTCTGGTCAACCAGGGTGAAGTTTCATTAACTCTTAGCGTAGGACATTGTGAAGGTGGAAGGTGTCAGAGACTGTTCTTACAGGAGCTCGGTTTTAGGCACCATGTCTTGAGTAGTTGGCCAGCTTTGCACTATCGTTATTTAGTCTGTCTTCCAGCTCGGGGATAGTCTGAGCTTGCTTACCACAGCAGATGTTATCGGCGTAGAAAACTTCCAGTACCGGGTTGGGAGTAGGTCATTGGTGTACCAGTTGAACAGGGTTGGGGCTAAGACAGACCCTTGGGGTAGCCCACTCATCTGTTTCCTCCAGGCGCTGGTCTTGTCACCCTTATGCACCCTGAACCGACTGTCCCAGAGCAGCAGTTCAATGGCATCAGTAACCCAGGGAGGGAGAACTCTGGCCCATTCCTCAAAATATCAAATGTGCCAGACTGTATCGTATGCTGGAAGCAGGAAGCGTGAATGCTTGAGAACAACAGCCTGCGCTGCAACATGAACCTGAGGGCTCAGCTCAAAATCAAATTGTGCCAGCCTAACAGCTATCAGGGTCTCCCCCTCATCCCACCTCCCTCTCATCCCACCTCCCTCTCCACCCCCACGTACAAAAAGAGTAACTTTAATCATGTTGAATTCGGGCACAGCAGTGGTTACAGCATCTGAATTATCACAAGTCAGCAACTATCAAGACCCTCTGGAAAGCATTAACTGATTACAGACTGCCAGGGTGAGCTGCTGACAATGATTCGCCCTAACACAGACTCAGGACAACGGGAAGCGGGGTCGAGTGAAAGAGCAGCAATTAGTGAATCTGAAACTCCTGCCGGCTGGTCAGGACTAGACATGTAATTAGGCACAGCTGTTACTCAAGACGAGACACACTCGAGGTCAAAAAATGTGATGAGGTAAGAGCTAAACCACAGACTCAACCAGGCACATTCACTCACTTTTAACCACTGTCGCTTCTCAAGCAGCTGAGATTACATCTGCTACAAGCCTGCAATTTTCATTAAATGTTTCCTGGGTGTTGAATTCTCACTAGGCAATAAATGGGCCAAAAGCTAGACTTATACACAATTAGAAACTTTTTTTTAGGAAAGAGTAGCCTGTTAATTATTTGCAAAAATGAGCAAAATGGGACGAGTTTCTGGAAGTTCCGTTTTTTGTACTTTTTGAAGTGAATGTAGATGGAAAGACAGGGGAAACACATTACACTTCAACAAAGGCTCAGCGGGAGGGCCGCTTCTCACAGGCTGATTGAAAGGATTCTATCTGACTGACCCGTAAGGTCAAAGGTTTATGGTAATTTATGAGGGCGTCCATTTTGTCAATGCCAAAGGAGAACAATAGCCTGGAGGGTGCAAGGCCTTAGATTCCAAGTACTCATGCCAGAAAAGACAGAGGAAATCAGAGTTTAAAGAATGCCTCCTCCCCTGAGGGGGCCGTTTCTCTTTTTGAGGGTCAGAGCACAGCCTCAAGTATCTGCTCAAAGGGCAAATCTGTTTCCAGCTGACTGAGTGGAGATTGGCACCTTTACAACCTGCTCCTGACTCCCAAACCCAGTTCTTGAAAGTAACTTAAAATCTTAGTGTAGCTGGGCTAGCAGCGCCTGCTGCTAGTCTGCTTTCAGGTTGCGTTGAACTGGGATCAGCAGGATGTTTGCTCAGCTCAAAAGCTGCTGCCAGATGTTCTGTGGAGTCATCTTTATGGGCCTTGCTGGGGATAATACCTGGAAGCTTTACATGCGACAAGAGCAGCCAGTTTGCGGAACCGGCCTGCTCATAAATAGACTGCTCGCTTCTATAAGCTTCAGCTCATCCAAAACTCTGCTGCCTGTTTCCTAAATCATACCAAGTCCTGTTCGCCCAACATCACCTTTGTGCTCACTGACCTACATTGACTCCGGTTCAGAAACAATTTTAAAATTTTTATCCTCATTTTCAATCCCCTCCATCTTTCCCCTTCTGGTCTCTAAGCTGAGGGGTGAAGAACAGAGAGATAACTGAAGCATGTGACTGCATCAAGGACACTGGCCACATTAACCCACTTCTCCTCTCTTCTAGTAACAAGACAGGCAGTCACCAACTATTTTTCTTAAATCATTTGTGTGACAAGGTACACGCTTCCAGTTCAATACTGCTTTCGTTTTGATCCTCACATATTAGTGCAAGGGTACAACACTACAAGAAAGCCTAGAACTACTTCACCCCTTGTGGAAATAGTTTTCAAAAGTTAGTGTTTGTGTTTCTTTGTACAATTAGCTGAAGTCTCAGTGATGAATATCTGTGGTCAGCAGCTTGACTTTGATGCTTTATCATGAGGAGAGTGTGGGGTACAACAATTGGCATATCTGAAAGCAACAAGCAGGGGCAGGCTGGCTAGAGTGGAAATTGAGATATTTTCAGGGTATATGATTCAATGGAAAGAATCCCACACTCTTTTGGGAGAGGCAGTCCACCCAAAGGCAAGAAGCCTTAGGATGAGCCCCTGTGCCATTCCACAGTCTCCACTAGGAGATGTGCGAGTGTAGCACGAGTGGCTTGGCACTGCCAACTGGTAAAGAACCTGGGCTCTGGTAGGTTATCTTGCTCCATTTGCCTGAGATCGACACTTGCAGCTGGCTCAGTGTGTTACTGTATCATTAGTCTGATGGTCAGAAAAAAAACAAAATGTCCCACAAAATATTATGTAACTGATCAATCTAACCCTCAATATCTCCTGTCAATGGGGGCTTTACTTCCAATTGTGAGGCCAAATAACAAGCAAACGGGTTTTTGCAATCAATCTCAACTGTCAAAAAACTATTCAAATTGAACAAGGGACACTCAGCGTGCAGCATTTCAATCCTTACTGAATGGCCTTTAATGGAGATCAACGAAAGAAAATTAATTTAATGCAAATGCATTCCACAAACTGCCCTTACAATAAGATGTGTGATTAAGAAGCTTTAGAAAACAAATTGATGACCTTTATGAACACAAATAGCACCCGCGCATACAGATGTGTCCTCCAGCACTTCCAGTTCATTAAAAGTAGTAGGCCAACACTTTTCAGGATAAACACAAAATACCGCAGATGCGGAAACCTGAAATAAAAACAGAAAATGCTGGAGAGCTCCAAAGAAGCCATCCGGACTCGAAATGTTAACTCTGTTTCTCTCTCCACAGATGCTACCAGACCCGCTGAGTTTAGCCAGCATTTTCCACTTTTTAGGATAAAATGGATCCCATTTATCTGAGAGATTACAAAGCATTGCTTTAATCAACAGCAAATTTCTCAACTTTTTTATCTTTTGAATATAAAAATCTATCACTTTTCTTTCTCTCTTAACAATATGCAAGCTGTTCCCCTGCAAGGAGGACACACAGTTATTATCAGGTGGGTGTAGAAGTGCTCTGGTGGGATTACTTGCCCTCAGATTTTCCTACATCTGAAGAGGGAGTACGCCTCTAATCGGTATCCCTCCTTTCCCCAGCAACGTTCCCTTTAAGCTGCAACCTGCAAGATCCCACTCAGGCCGGGCACAGGCCGGTCCCCTTCAGTTACTATGCGTGTGCGGCTCCACAAAAAAACTTAAAGAGCCCGTACACATAAATGAACACCTTATGGGCAAGTTTGAGATTTATGTAGCCGCTAAACCTTGGAGAGAGGAAAATTACCAGGGGAAATAACAAAATGATCAAACCAGTACAGACTGAAATGGATCAATCTGCTAGACAGGCTTCTTGAGGACTCATTTGCTTGCCAGGCCTGTGGGCTGACTAATACAATATTGTGTACAAATCCCACAGCTAGCCTTTTGAGAACAGAGCATGCTCTCTACCCATATCACAGCAGCAGTCTCCTTACAAAGCATTGTGTAATTCAGATCTATTGTTCAATGTATATTCTAAGCTTCAAGCCCACCCCTGTGCCCTCCAGCTGTTTAATAACAGTTAGTTAGATCTCGCCAGTAACAGGGAAGACCTATTTGAGTCAGGTCAGCAGCTGTCCGGACATTGGGCTCTCTTCATCAATGAGATCATATTTTTACTTTAATCAGCTTGAACCTTCAGAGAGACATTCTGTTCACACAAGAGAAAATTCCCTCCCCACAAAACTCCCCCTCTCTCCAGTCCCTCATTCCCACGTACTAGCCCCCCCTCTGTCTTATTAGGCTAGAGGTGAAGATGATGAGAAGCCACCCAGAACAATGGTGCGTTTAATCAAACAGAATGGGAGCCAGCCAAGCCACTTTGGAAACACTCACTTTCTTGTCAAAACAAACCCTTTTATACTTAAATCTGGCACAGACTTCTTAACAATTTAATAAGCCACCCAAACTGTCAGAGATTTGAGCTGATTCCCTGAGCTTTACACACATGGGTGCAATAGCTCAGTTTCATTATAGAATCATAGAATGCCTACAGCACAGGAGACGGCCATTCGGCCCACTGCATCCATGCTGGCTCTCTGAAAGAGTAACTCAGCTCGTTTCACTCTCCTGCCCTTTCCCTGTAGTCCTGCAATTTTGCTCTCTTCAGGTGTTTTTCCAATTAGTCACAACTGAATCTTCCTCCACCACACTTTCAGGCAGTGCATTCCAGATCCTAACCACTTGCTGCATAAAAAGGTTTTTTCCTCATGTCCCTGTTGGTTCTTTTGTCTATCATCTTAAATCAGTGACCTCCGGTTCCTGGCCGTCCACAAATGGGAACCGTCTCTCCCTATCTATTCTGTCCAAGCCCTTCATGATTTTGAACAACTCTATCACATCTCATCTTGGCCTTATAACTAGCTGTTCTCATTAGGGACTAGAAGCCGATGGCATTTTTGGTATTCCAGAGACCCAGGGTAATGCTCTTAGGACCCAGGTTCGAATCCCACCGTGGCACATGGTGAAATTTGATTTCAATAAAGACCTGGAATTAAAAGTCTGGTGACGACCATGAAACCAGTGCCAATTGTTGTAAAAACCCATCTGGTTCACTAATGCCCTGGCGCTACAAGAGCAGGTCAGAGGCTGGGAATTCTGAAGTAAGTAACTCACCTTCAACTCACCCCAAAGCCCACCCACCATCTACAAGGGACAAGTCAGGAGTGTGATGGAATACTGCTCACTTGTTTGGATAAGCGCAGCTCCCACAACACTCGAGAAGCTCAACACATTCCAGAACAAAGCAGCGCACTTGATCGGCACTCCATCCACTACCTTAAGTATTCACTCCTTCCACCAGTGGCGCACAGTGGCAACAGAGTGTACCACCTACAAGATTCACTGCAGCAACTTGCCAAGCCTACTTTGACAGCACCTTCCAAACCCGTGACCTCTACACCATGTAGAAGGACAAAGGCAGCAAACACATGCGAACAGACCGACTGGATGGGAAAGGTGTTAGATAAAACATCAGACAACTGTGGTCCAAACAATATTCCAAACTGAACTAAAGGGAAAGATCAGAATTCCATGATGAATAAAGAGATTTAGTTAAAAGTAAAATTGGAGAAAGAGCCTGATTTTATGTGGAGTGGTAATACCAGCAGAGGTAGGAGAATGGAGTGAAATGTCAGCCTGACTAATGTAATCACATGGTCGAGGTTAACTCTCCAGCACAGTGCAGAAGGAGCGCTGTATTGGCAGAGGTGCCGTCTTTCAGGTGAGGTGTTAAATTAAGGCCCTGCCCTCCTGTTCAGATGGCGGTGAAGATCCTTAGGCAGTAATCAAAGAAAAGTGTGGGATTCTCCCAGTGTCCACGTATCTCATTGCTATTTACAGCGCCTTGCTGCGTGCAAATTGGCAGCAGCTTTGGCATACATTGTAACAATGCTCATGTTTGAAGCCTGCTTGTTCCCAGTATTTAGAAATTATTTGGAAAATGGTCATGAAGGGATGACATCAAAATTGGCAACTGATCGCAAATTGGGAAGGGGAGAACAGCAATTGGTGAGGAAGAATGCAGGATTCTGCAAGGAAGACATAGGTTGATTGAAGGAGTGGGGAGGTATATGGCAACATAGATACTAATGGACATAAAAACTAAGAATGGAAAAATAACTCCAACAATAAAATTCTCAATTTAGCAGAGAATCAAAGCGGTCTTGGGATACAAACATACAGCTTTTTGAAAAGGATTTGCAGGTAGGAAAAAGACATAAAATAATGATCAATAGGATCCTGGGTTTTTAGAGGGAAACTGATTACAAAAAGATGGAAGTGGTGAATCTGTTCAAGATGTGTGCTAGGTCACAGTTGTTCTAATCTGGAAAGCCAGTTGGTGAAGGACAAAATTGGTGCCAATCTTTACTTGGTCTTACATTTGTTAACAGAGTAGAAGATTACAAGCATACACCTCCTAACTCAACCCCACCACAATTTCAATATGTGCTCAAGTGAAACCCTAATTAATGACCATCATTGGCATACAATTAAACACACTTAATATACAATTAACAACAGTTAAAGACACCTCCCCAAATACAGGATTGTGAGAAAGGGGGTTAGAGAGAGACCTCCCCAGGTGCAGGAGTATGAAAAGGGTTAGACAGACCTCCCCAGATACAGGAGTACAAGGGAGAGCTTCCCGGGTACAGTAGTGTGAGAAAAGGGGTTAGAGAGACATTAAAGAACATAGTGGAGCCATGAAAAATAGATGCAGTGTTGATTCATCACTGTGACAAAGAAGAAATGGATATAGTTGTGATGGGAGACTTGAGTGCTGTATTTAGTGAAGGAGCGGAGGTTCAGCAGCTTCTCACAGAATGGTTCAAAGTTTTGAAAGGGTTCGAGAGATTCAATAGTGAAAGATTATTTCCACAAATTAGTGAACCAGGGAATTAATGCACGATTAGCTCTAAAGTATTAAAGGGAAAAATTAGAGCAAAACTTTTCACAGAAGTAATTGAATATGAAATCTAATGCCACAATTCTCACAGACAGCAAACTAAGAAGTAAAATACAATGAATGTTTCACTTTAAATTGTTACAGAGAATCAAATAAATGACTGGGACATATACATGGTATTAAGATAGAAGCTGAAATATCATAAACTTGAAAAAAGTGATCTTTTTTATCATAATAGAGAAATTTGATATTCCACAAATATAAAATTTGGTTTTCAGGCACAGCAAGGCTAATTAGCAGTGATTATGAACTTTGTACACTGTCAAAATCCCAGTACACCCATTCAACAGGATGTAACTTTTGCAAGGATTTTTACACCGAGATTGACAGCATGAAAGAGCCCAGTTCTCGTCAGCTCAGTGATTTCTACTGTATTTCAGTCAGGTGGAGTTCCACAGTGCACCCTATGGGGGAAGTGCAAAATCACTGACAATAACTTCTGATTTCCGTGCTAAATGGTCAGAGATTACTGACAGTTTTGCCATCAATACCACCACAAAATCTCAGTCAACATCTTTGTATTGCAATCCTCTTTCACTAAGCTTTATAGGAAACCCTGCATAAATACTACATTATAGCCTCCCCTTATCAGGGTACGCATCATAAACCCTCTCATCATGCTCTGTGAATGACCATGAATACTACATAATATTCCCCTTTTTCAAGGCTGTGTGTGAGACTTTGAGAAAATACTATACTGTACTCCTCTTACCAGGGTCTGAGAGACCTGAATAAGTATTGCACCACATTTGCCTTTCAACAGTTCTGTGCGTGACCACAAAGGAATACTCCCTCATACCCTCACCTCTTAGCAGGCTCTGTGCAAGACTGAATAAATATTGCTCTATATTATAATTAAATTCTACACTTTAATTTTAAAAATGTGCTCTGCACAGATGCCCTACTAATCCTACAACCTTCAGCATTTTCCTGCTCTCATTGTGAAGCATCATTTGCTCCTGTGATGCAGTATTGGTGATCGGTTATCAATCGGACAAAGAAGTAGGCAATAGATGGTAAGAAGCTCCGCGATTTGAATTTATATTCAGTCCCCCAACTGCAGCAGCTGCCACACTGCTGATTCATCCCACAGGTTTATTTCAGGATCACTAACAGTGATTGTGGTATCCCGGAACCCATTTTAAAAATAATATAGCTTTAAAAATTGTCTGCACTCTATAGCAGCCTTCCCAGTGTTTAGCAGCTTATTCTATTGGAATTCTCCTTTAAAGTGCCCACGCATCATAACGGTAATTCCATTGCCTATCAACTTATTCCCTTGGAATTCTCCTTTAAAGGGTCCATGACCTATAATGGTGATCCTGCTGTCTAGGATAGCATTAAATATGAATGCTTCTTTAAAGGGCCTGTTAAATGTAACAGTGAATCAAGTATCCGGGTGATCCAATTATAATGAAATGTTCCTTTAACATTTATAATCAATTTCAAAGGGATACTTACAGTCCAGAAAGCACCATTTTGGGGAAAGCTTCTGTGACGACAAGGTTCTAGACTTGGTGCCATCGTCCTCCTGCAAAAAGAGGTGAAAGGAACCCATGAGCACTTTCAGGAATTGTATTTGTGAAAACCCTGCACAATGGGGTACAACAGAACAAGCCTTGGACTTAGCAGTACTATTTCTGTCTTTGAGTCAGAGAAGGTATAGGGTCCGAGCCCCTCTTCATGCAGTCCCAGTAAACGGAACACTGGCTCTACATTCCAGCTTGACATCCAGTGGGATGCTTGCGCCCAGTGGGTCGTGGGAGCCTATAACACCTTCCCGCCGTTTACGGCTAACCATCCTTTTGGCTTGTTACGCTACGGAAAGAGCATTCATGATGTGGCCTGTCAGACTGTTAAGAGTCACGTGGATTCTTCCTTTATTTCATACTGTTCTCCAATGGGAAGAGCTTGAAGATACAGAAAGAACAAAGGATGTAATATGTCACAAAAATACTAGAAACCAGGGCAGTGTGATTTGTAGGCAACACCAAGGGCATGACGACACGATGAATGTCACCGTGCTCAGGCAGTGAATACAACACAGAAACAAATGAGGCCAATTATCTTCACTAAACACTAAATTATATAGCCTGATATGGGAACTGTGCATTTGAAGAAAAAAGCTGGTGTGTCTATGAAGCTGGACATTCGGATTCCGACTTCTCCATCAGATTTCCACGATTCGAAGGGAAGAATCTGGTTACAGTTCTCAGTCCAGGGCGAGACTGAAGCTCATGAAGTGAGG
Source organism: Cetorhinus maximus (assembly GCF_964194155.1). Lineage (NCBI taxonomy): Eukaryota > Metazoa > Chordata > Chondrichthyes > Lamniformes > Cetorhinidae > Cetorhinus > Cetorhinus maximus. The sequence goes on along the minus strand of NC_135887.1, from coordinate 75,357,658 downwards.
TGGCCCACTGATATACTCCATTGGTGGCTCATTATCACCACCCCCCACCCTCCAATATTGTGACATAGTGGAGAAAGAAGCTTTTGCAGAGAGAACTACTAATTAATTCCTTTACACTGTTTTGTGATTTTGGCTTTTATTTTTTAAACAGCAACATACTATATTCTACAATCGTAACAGTTTGGTCAAGGAGGGTCTAAAGGATTATGATGCAATGTTGTTGTTGTTTTTGTACCACAGAACTGATGGTGCAGCCAGCACATGCAAACCAAGCCTCCTCACAGACCACATGTTCAAATTTTATTTACATGCAAACGTTTTATATAAATCACAACAGCAGTTGCAGCATGCATGTAGAAGGCGTGCTTCAAGCTTGGAACAATAAGAATAACACTAGACAAGAATGTACGAGAGTCAGCGCCTGTTATCAAGCAGCATCCCCGGGTCACAAACCTGCAGGACCAATCGCTGGAGTGAGGGGTGAACCAGGGGCAAATCCTGTGGAAGAGCAGAACATCTTGCATCGCATCAGTAATTAGGGGACGACTGCTGTACCCATCACAATAGGATTTTGTTATTTCAAGAGGTACAGTAGTCACTTCCAAATAATACTACCGAGATTTCCCACCGGCAACAGGTAAAGGTTGCCAAGTTGAGGCACTTGCAGGAGGCAGCTGTGCAGCAGCATTAACCAGTCACCTTTATTGCAAGGGACACTTGGTAATGTATGACAAGAGATGGGGAGATGGGAATTAATTGCGAATTTAAGGCAGTTAGAGAACAACTTTGGCAGTGTAGGGACTGTATTTTACTGGCATCGCTCTGCAGTTTGGCTCTTGGCATCCATGTGATGTCAGCTGGAGCCACAGCTGGCCAAGGAGCACTTATGTGTCTGACTTTGCTCTTTTGGCAGCATCCTGCCTGGGCTGCAGGCCGCATACACTCCACAACCAACTGCAACAGATGTTATGCAGAAAAAAATGCAACAATTTCGGTGAAGTGGTCGCCAATGTGTATGGCTCCAGCTGAGCACTGTGGAGTGGGGCGGAGGAGTCTGACAGCATTGCTAACTTCTTACTGCAGAATCACCTCAGGCCAGCAGAAAACCTGAAGATCTGGCTATCGCCCACAAAACCAAAGCATTCTTCTCAGCTGATCAGCAATTCTCGTCTCCGCCGATGCTGCCAGACCTGCTGAGTTTTTCCAGGTATTTCTGTCTCTGTATTCGTTTTGGATTTCCAGCAACCGCAGTTTTTTGCTTTTATCTCTGTGTTTAATTGACTGCCACTTCTCTTCAAGAAATGCCTACCTTGAAGAAGTTTTGTTCCACTCTCCATCAGGATCTCCACCTATTACTGTCTGCTTGTCCTAACAACACCCCCACCACTCCCTAAACCAGCTTATATTTCACCCCTTTCCTATTTTTACTTAGTTCTGTTGAAGGGTCATGAGGACTCGAAACGTCAACTGTGCTCTTCTCCGCCGATGCTGCCAGACCTGCTGAGTTTTTCCAGGTATTTCTGCCTCTGTTTTTGTTTTAGCAATTCTATGTGATCCAGTGTGGATATGAAGCAATCGTCTGGCTAATTCTGCAAGAGCAATCTGCCTCAAGCAGCAGCGTGCAGTTAGCCAGCTACAAAGCCTGTCTGATGTAACGTAAACTCAAAACAAGGCACTTAACACTATTGTTTTACAATGTGAACCATCCTGGAATCTTACGGAACTGAAGCACGCCATTCAGCCTCCATGTTTGTCCTGTGCTGGCTGTTTATGGAGCTATCCAATTAGCCTCACTCTTTCCCGACAGCTCTGAAATGTTTTCCTTTTCAAGTACATATCCAATTCCCTTTTGAAAGTCACTAATGAATTTGCCTCCACCACCCTTTCATGCAGTGCATTCCAAAACGCAACAACTCCTTATCCTTCTCTGTTCTGAAGAAGGACAAGTATCCAATCACTCCACATACTAGGGAAAAGGGACTTTCAGTTATCACCCTGGTAAATCAAATCTTCACTCTCGCTGAGGCCTTGGCATCACTCCCAAAGTGTGGTGCCCACACATATATATAATACTCCAGCTAAGACCTAACCAAAGATTTACCATAACTTCCTTGCTTGTGCACTCTATCCTCTATTTATAAAGCTAAGGTTCTCATATGTTTTTGTAATGACTTTGTCCTGGCACTTTCAAAGGTTTACATATGCAAACCTCCAGATCACTGTCTTCCAGCATCCTCCTTAAAAATGCACCATTTTGTTTATATTGTCTTTCCCCATTCTTCCTCCAAAATCAGCTCACACTTATCTACTACATGTAGAGAAGGGAGATGGTGGCAGAGTCGTAATATCACTGGACTAGTAATCCAGAGGCCCAGATTAACGCTCTGGGTACATGGGTTCAAATCCCACCATGGCAGCTGGTGGAAGTTAAATTCAAGTAATTATCTAAAAGGTAGTCTCAGTAAAAACCCATCTGGTTCACTAATGTCCTTAAGGGAAGGAAATCTGTTGTCCTTACCTGGTCTGGCCTATTTGTAACTTCATACAGCAATGTGGTTCACTCTTAACTGCTGTCTGAAATGGTCTGGCTAGCCACTCAGTTCAAGGGCAAATAGGGATGGGCAACAAGTGTTGGTCTTGACAGTGATGCTCACATCCCATGAAAGATAAGAGGGGGAGAAAAACCATGTCTGTGTATGTTATCAGTTAGTCTGCACTATCCTCCTCATTGTTCACTACTTTTTCAACTTTTGGAACATCTGCAAACATCAAATCGAGACCCCCATACCCAAGTTCAGGTTCTCATATCAAAAAAAAACAATCAATCCTAATATCAACTCCTGGGGAACACCACAGCACACTCCTCTCCAGTCTGAAAAACAAACTTTCACCACTTTCCTCTGCTTTCTGTCACTTATCCAGTCATTATAATTTCTTAGATGTGCAAATAAAAAAAAACACAAGACACATAAAAGCAATGCACTTTCAAAGATAGAAGATTTTTTTTCAAATCAAATAAATCTGAAGATCAATCAAAACTTTGGGGATGCCAGAACTGCGTCACACTGAAAGTTTTTTGATAAAGGTGAAGGAACTACATCAATCAGTTTAAATCAACCCTCAATTACTTTAATGTCAATGCATATTAATCATAGAAACAAGAGATTAGCAAATACAATTTTTCCTGGCCAGAGGGTGGGGTAACACAATTCATCTGTATTAAGTTATATGTTCTAAAGGGAGATCATTCCCTTACTGGTATCACTCAGCTCTCCTTTGTTCCTACACTTTATAATTTCAAAGTGCTGCTCAGAGGCAGACATTTTGTGCAGGGTCCTCTCTCTCTCTCTTTCTTCCCTCACCACCCCCAAGGGGAGCAGAGGGAGAGATGTCCTCACATACAATCTCCTGTGTCTCACCTGGGAGGGCAACCAACCCTCCAGGATTGGCCTGGAGTCTTCAGGAATTGCAGATCAATCTCCAGGACACTGCTGTGTGCAATCCTGGAGAAAAATCTTCAGGACATTAAAACAGATAGTTTTTTAAAAAACATTTTCTTTGACCATTTCTCTTTACCAGGTATAAAAATATTGAAAATGGGAAATTTTCCATTACAAGTATCATCCATTTGGGTAATGAGTCTTTTTGCTTTCCAATTGGTGTCAGAAGGCAGTACATCACAAGGATAGATGTGTTGACTGACTAATGGTTGGAGCATGGGGGCAAGTCATGTGACAAAACCTCCAGGAACACATTTAATCACACTTGACAACACTACACCCTGCTGAGTTTGGCCAGCAAACTCCAGGAATGAGTGAAATATCTTGTTGTTCTATATTTTGTTTGTGCAATATTTTGACAAGGGGTCATTCACTTCAGCCAGATATCTGGGAACAGGACAGACCTTCCGAGCTGGGAGATTATTTGAGTTGGGAGGGAATAAATTTAAGATGGGTAGAGGAAAAATTAAATGAATTGTTACTCTAGATTAAATTTACATATCTATTCTTCTTCTTCAGTTGGAATTTTAAGGCATATTCTTTCCTTTCCCCCAACTGGTGCACATTTGCCATAGGTCATCAACTGCGAAGAACTCATGTAGCCAACTCTTCCCAAGCCTATACCAATGTTGCTCTGGCATTTGCCCATAGAGACTGCTTAAGAGCAGCCTCTGGGGTAACTCTCTCCTTGGTCATCTCTCCATCCCTTTAGAGAAGCAACTGGCTTTTGCTCAGTGCCAGTCTGTAAAAGCCAGACTGGCATCAAGAATAGGCTTGCCGGGCTGAATGGTCTCCTCAATTCCTAGCTTCCGATGTAACCTTACTGCACCCAGGAGGGTGGGGGAATTGTGGGCAGGAATCCACATTTCACTGCTGATATTTTCTGGCTCTCATGTCTGGTGACAATCTTCCCGTCACTAATTTTCCTGTATTATTCACACGGAGAGAAGCAAGTTTCAATTGAATTGCTTGCTCTGGGCACTGCAGCATTGATGTCAATAGCTATGACAGAGGGTAAGCAGCACTCAAGCTTTCTGCTTCTCCAGACATTTCTCTCTGAGTTCCAATTAAAATGAAATGCATCGTTAACAAGAGCGTAATTCATGCAAAAGTATGTCCTTTCTACCCGAGAGAAAAGTAAACGTCTTAAGGGTACCTCTTGAAGCCTCTCAATGTGTGTGCGGCAGATCTCCAGATCACTGTCACCAGGGATGACGATGATACCTAGGGGCACCGCTGTGAGACAGAACAGAAAAGGGATGAATAAAAGTCAGTAGCAGCAAAAAAGAATGACTTGCATTTTTATAGCACCTTTCACAACTTCAGGATATCCCAAACGGTTTGCAGTCCGATTGAAATGCAGTCCCTGGTATAACGTAGGAAATACATTCGTAAATTTACACACAAGCCCCACATACAGTAAAACAATAATGGTTAGATCATCTTTTACATCCACCTGAGAGAGCAGAATGGGCTCCAGCTTAAGGTCGCATCTGAAAGACCTCCAGGAGTGAAGCATTCCCTCAGTACTGCTCCACAGTGTCAGCCTGGGTAAGGTGCTCAATTTTCAGGAGTGAAGACACAAAGACTTGAGTGAAGACTTGATGACATGACCTTCTAATTCAGAGGCAAGAAATGACACCAACTGAGCCATGGCTAACACACCAGATGTAAGTAACTAACAAGTTTGCCTTGAATATTTTTTTTTTACTTTTAAGCACTACATTATGAAAGTTTAGAAACAAGTCCCAATATTTAATATCTAATTAATTCTGCACTTGTATTCAATAATGTTAGTAATGCAAAGAACCCCAGGAGGGTAGAGCATTGGGACTTGAGAGTTTTAGAAGAAGAACCTGATTTTACCCGAGATGATCATCATCAGTGCACCTCACCAGAGGGGAGAGTCCATATACTGCGCCTCACCAGAGGGGAGAGTCCATATACTGCGCCTCACCAGAGGGGAGAGTCCATATACTGCGCCTCACCAGAGGGGAAAGTCCATATACTGCGCCTCACCAGAGGGGAGAGTCCATATACTGCGCCTCACCAGAGGGGAGAGTCCATATACTGCGCCTCACCAGAGGGGAGAGTCCATATACTGCGCCTCACCAGAGGGGAGAGTCCATATACTGCGCCTCACCAGAGGGGAGAGTCCATATACTGCGCCTCACCAGAGGGGAGAGTCCATATACTGCGCCTCACCAGAGGGGAAAGTCCATATACTGCACCTCACCAGAGGGGAGAGTCCATATACTGCACCTCACCAGAGGGGAAAGTCCATATACTGCACCTCACCAGAGGGGAGAGTCCATATACTGCACCTCACCAGAGGGGAGAGTCCATATACTGCACCTCACTAGAGGGGAGAGTCCATATAATGTGCCTCACCAAAGTGGGAGAGTCCATATACTGCACCTCACCAGAGGGGAAAGTCCATATACTGCGCCTCACCAGAGGGGAGAGTCCATATACTGCACCTCACAGAGGTGAAAGTCCATATACTGCACCTCACAGAAGTGAAAGTCCATATACTGCACCTCATCAAACTGGGAGAGTCAAAATATTGTATCGTATGTCATCATTTTTCCCTACTATACTGAGAAATAATTAAAGGTTTAAATTTGCCTAAATGTCTCATGACTCTCAGGAATCAATCAATGACAGTGATGAATGCACATTCTCACCACTGAATATTTTACAGCAGCATCTACTGGTTGTGCTGATGTTTATTAAATCTTACTCTTATTATGATCCGAAGTAACCAGAAGTCTATCCTACGGAGTAAACCTACAGAACTTCCAAACACAAATGTTTAACTAGCTGTGCATGTGAGCAACAGCCCCCTGTGATTTGTGGTTTTCCTTCTTATTCCCCTTGCACTCATTTTAGTTGGGGTGGGGGCCAGGGTGTCAAGGGAACTGGGTTAATCTGGAAAAAAACGCCAGCGGTTTTATCACCCGTTTCGTGACATCTACCTTTCCATGATCATCGACATCCAGGGCAAAATACGGCCACTGGTGGAACTGTATCCTCGAGTGATTTGTGTAACATGTCTGATGGAAATGATGGTGATTGATACTCAGGTGCACCGTGTACACCAGGTAACACAATACTTAATTCCAATCTATTTTTCAAATTCATTGGTAAGTCTGTCTGCACTCTGCTCCTCCCCCACCCCGTAGGCAGCTAGTCTGTTCTCAAGGGGCCCAGCAGTCAAGGCTGACGGGGAGTAAATTACTGCTCGGCAACAACACAAACATGCAGCCCCTGCTCCACTGACTCCTTAAGCTGAAAACTGTCACAGAGCAAATTTCTTAACACAAACACATTCTGGTCTTAAACAAACAGCTCCTGTCTGCTTTCCACAAAGCTGCAGTCAGACAGGCTGCAATGTTATTTTTAATTATTGACCCATCAATAGCTGACCAGGTCTGCTCTGAAGCCATCAGATCAGAGCAGCTGACCCGAGTGAAACCACCTCAGGCTTATTGCATTGCACCAGGTCTCAAACCGAGGCACACTGCAATGGGACATAGATTCCATGGTCTTGCCCTCTCCTTAAGGCACCCGCAGAAGGCAAAACAGTTCAAAATTGTCAAATCCCAGTGAAAATCAGCAACACTGGCACCAGTAATACTGGAGTTCCATTTTAAGGTATACAAGACCAGTTTGGACAAGTTTTACTGGCACCCTCCATTTCCAAGTTTTACTGGTTTTCCTCTCTGTCAGACTGATAATTCTACAGGCACTGGCTGTCTCAAGACGGTTGGCCAAATTCACCATCCTTCATGTGAAAATCAAATGTCAGCAATGGGAGGTATCAGAGCTGAGCCCTCAGCCAAGCCAGATGCTAAAGATTCAGGAGTAAGCAGCCTGGCTCAGGGCAGCCTGCTTTAACCCTGGGCACTGTGGCCAATTCGATCACCTCTACCTCTGGACCATCCTGGAGACCCTTGTGCGGCCCCAATACAATGGTAGCTTTTAATGAAAGACCATAGTTTGAATTAAAACAAAGAAATAGTTCTGGAATCTGCATCGTCAACCTTCATACTGAGAAATTAAAGGATTCTTTGCAGTGTAAACATTCCCTAGTAATACAATGACTGGAACTTTGAATTAGGCTATTCAACAAGGACTTGTATTTAAATAGCACTTATAACATGCTAAAACATCCCAAGGCGTTTCAAGGAGTCTCATCAGACAAAAGTTGCCACTGAGTCAAAGAAGAAAATATTAGGGCAAGTGACCAAAGGCTTGGTCAACGTGGGAGTCTCAAACAGTGTCTTAAAGGGGCAAAGAGTGAGGCAGAAAGGTGAAGAGGCTTGAGGGAGGAAGTCCAGAGATTAAGGGGTCAAATGGCTAAAGAAACAAGTGTAAATGGTGGGGATGATGGAAGTGGGGGGTGCACAAGACGCCGGAGTTGGAGGAATGCAGAGATCTCAAAGGTTTATAGGGCTGGAAGAGGTTACAGAGATAACGAGGAGTCAGGGCTTTCCAACACCTCCCATGACAGAATGACATTTACCCATTATTCTCAGCAGCTCATCTACTCAGCAGTTCCATTTATTTGTGACTTCATCTCCAACCTTGTAATATGTGCTTCTTAGCTAAGCAGCATGGGTGGAAAATTAAAGTCAGCATATAGAGCAGAACAAATTTTCTGCATGTTTTATTAAAGAATAAACAGTTTACAGTGCTGAAATAAATGCCTTTCTTTATGGTTATTAGGTCTCCGTGATGCTATAAACTTAGACACTAAACAAATTGCTGCTGATAGCTTTATAACCAGGTTTGAATAATGATGCACATCTTGATCTCCCATAACTGTGTCCACTCTGGGCAAAGCAAAACAGAATACACAATACAGAGATCACCAAGGATCCACACAAGTAGATAATGATGTTAATGCTACAACTTTGTTCTCTGCTCTTTGTCCATGTTTGGACATTTGTAACAGACTAAATGTTTTATAAGCAACAAAGGACAGTGTCTGCAATACAGTATTTTTTTTTATTTCATGGGACATGGGAATTTCTGGCCAGGAAAGCATTTATTGCCCATCCCTAATTGCCTTTGAGAAGGTGGTGCTGAGCTGCAGTCCCTGTAGGTACACCCAGAGTGCTGTTAAGAAGGGAGTTTCAGGATTTTGACCCAGTGACAGTGAAGGAACGGCAATATATTTCGAAGTCAAGATGGTGAGTGGCTTTGAGGGGAACTTGCAGTTTGTGGTGTTCCCATCTATCTGCTGCCCTTGTCCTTCTAGATGGCAGAGATCAAGGGTTTGGAAGGTGCTGTCTAAGGAGCCCTGGTGAATTGCTGCAATGCATCTTGTAGATGCTACACACTGCTGCCAGTGTGTCGGTTGTAGAGGGAGTAAATGTTGAAGGTGGTGGGTGGGGTGCCAATCAAGCGGGCTGCTTTGTCCCAGATGGTGTCAAGCTTCTAAAGCATTGGTACTGCACTCATCCAGGTAAGTGGAAAGTATTCCATCACACTCCTGACTTGTGCCTTGTAGATGGTGGACAGGCTTTGGGAAGTCAGGAGGTGAGTTACTCGGTGCAGAGTCCCTGGCCCTGACCTGCGCTTGCAGCCACCATATGGCTAGTCCAGTTCAGTTTCTGGTCAATGGTAACCCCAGGATGTTGATAGTGGGGGATTCAGTGGTGGTAATGCTTAGAACATCAAGGGGCGATGGTTGGATTCTCTCTTGTTGGAGATGTTCATTGCCTGTGGTGCGAATGTTACTTGCCACCTGTCAGCCCAAGCCTGGATATTGTCCAGGTCATGCTGCATATGGACATATACTGCTTCAGTATCTGAGGAGTCGTGAATGGTGAACATTGTGCAATCATCAGGGAACGTCTCCACTTCTGACCTTATGATGGAGGGAAGGTCATGAGGAAGCAGCTGAAGAGTTTGGGCCTAGGTTACTACACTGAGGAACTCCTGCTGTTGCATCCTGTGACTGAGATGACTGACCTCCAAGAACCACAGCATCTTCCTTTGCGCTGGGTATGACCCCAACTAGTGGAAGTTTCCCATTAATTCCCATTGACATCATTTTGCCAGGGTTCCTTGATGCTAAATTCAGTCAAGTGTTGCCCTGATGTCAAGGGAGACTCTCTCACCTCACCTCTCGAGCTCAGAGCCCTTTGTCCATGTTTGGACCAAGGTTGTAATAAGGTCAGGAACCGAATGGCCCTAGTAGAGCAATGTGCAAGAGTAACCACATGCTGGGCGTGGTTACAAACAAAGGTAGCAACAGTGGTGAGAAAGTACGAGACAGAGGACTAACTTGAGTTCTTTAATCGTGATGCCAATTAGCGTCTGAACTGGAGGGAGTTACACATTTAGAAGATTCAAAACATAAGGCTCATCATCAATGTTATATAGTGAAAAGTGGGAAGCAGATTATTCAATCCTCCACAATAGACAATTCTGGTATTGTTTGCCAGCATCAAGTACAAGGCGGGCTGGTTTCAGTATTAAAGCTTCAGTCTTTTTTGCAAGCAAGCTTTCAGAATTGCTTAACACTGCCACCTAGTGGCCCCATCGCCAACTTTATCTAAAAATTACATTTCTTATTATGTATTTTCTAGTATTCCAGCCCCAATCCATCAGAGGAGAAGACAACTGACTGAAGGGTGGCTAAGATGGGGAAAGAACATCTGATACGACACAAAAAAATTCTGCATGAGCCATTATTTTGCTCTGTGACAAAACGGGAATGACTTTGAAAAAATTGTCTTAGACTTGGCTTCAAACACAAATGCACACTTTATGTTTTGATTGGTGAAACATGGCATGAAGTTGTGCACATTTTCTGATAGTATCTAATGCTTGTGAGTGTTTCCAAGCTCACTGAGCTGTTTATCATGGCCTATGTCACCCTTATAGACAACACCCACTGCACTACAGTGCCCTGTGAAACACAGCACACTTTAGCTTGTCGCCAGCACTCTTGCCTTTACAGTGAGTGATTTGCACTGATCACCACTTTCAGAAAAGGGTTAAAAAGGCTTCCCAACCATCGTGGAACAATGATCCCTTCTTTATATTGTGAAAGGGCAAAGGTGAATGGTGCCACCCACAATGCGTTTCAAAGGTGAAATGGTGATATCGATATAAAAGTCAATACCGAATCACTATTAGAGGTGGTAAATTATTCTGATAATTGCCCAGTTGCGATACAGCAACATCCTACAACCGAATTCTGCGTGGCACTGAAGGAGTGCTGCACTGTCAGGGGTGCTGCACGTCGGATGAGATGTCAAACTAAGGCTCTGCCTGCCCTCTCAGGAAGACCCAAAATATCCCATGGGAGCATTTAAAGGACGGCAGGGCTCTCTTCAGAGCTTGGAAACACTCACAAGCATTAGATACTATCAGAAAATGTGTACAACTTCATGCCAGGTTTCACCAATCAAAACAGGGTGTGCATTTGTGTTTGAAGCCAAGTCTAAGACAATCTTTTCAAAGTCATTCCCCATTTTGTCACAGAGCAAAATAATGGCTCGTGCAGAATTTTTTTGTGTCATATCAGATGTTCTTTCCCCATCTTAGACACCCTTCAGTCAGTTGTCTTCTCCTCTGATGGAGTGGGGCTGGAATACTAGGGAAGGGAGAATATGTTAGAAAATAAATAATAAGAAAGTTAATTTTTAGATTTATCACTCAGCCACCATCATCACCAACAAAAATTAAATTATCCGGTCATTACATCATGCTGTTTGTGGGATCTTGCTGTGCTGAAATTGACTGCCCTGTTCCCGTACTTTACAACAGTTGACTACACTTCAAGAGCACTTCATTGGCTGTGAAGCCTTTTGGGGCATGAAAGGTGCTATATAAATGCAAGGTCTTTTTGACTTTTAAAGTCACGGAGAAGGTCAGTTGTCACTGGTCCATTGGTTCTGGCTACTTACAGGCTTCTTTTAGTTTCTCCTTGTCATAATGCAAGGCTTCGTAGTCGTGCATGCTGATCCGATTCACACGTATCTTCAGGCTTTCAGGTATCGTCTGCTGACTGAAGTAGATAATAAATTATTTTAATAGAACAAGCTGAAAGCTTTCATGCTGAGAATCAAATTCTAACCGTGCAGTGACACTGAAAACAATGGACTACAGCTTCACCCTCCTGTCTGTTCATTAACATTTTCCTTTCAGAAAAGATGCTCAGGAAGGTACTGTGATGTGTTCTCACTATTCTAGTGAGTCTGTCAATCAAGCCCTGTTCCATCTCAAACCCCAGGAGAATTATAGAAGTAGTCCCACACTACAACCATGAGATTAGAACAAGATCACGATTCATAGAGCCTGATAGAAGGTTCTCCTTGCTTGGGTTTCTTTGCATGCATCTCGCCTCTAAGCCAGAAGGTTGTGGTGTTCAAATCCCACTCCAGTGATTTGAGTACAAAGCTTGAGTCTGACACTCCATTGCAGTACAAGGGAGGGTGGGCGCAAATAACACTATTTTGTAGAAGAGTAGGGGAGCTCTTCCCAGTGTCCTGGCCAATATTTGCTGTGCACGGTTAAGTTTTGTACATTTGCGTTTTACAGCCAATGAAGACTGTAACCAATATAAGAAACACAGCAGCCTAGTCTTTCCTTTCTTCCCTTCTTTTTCTGTACGTAATGTTCCTGGCAGTGATCTGATGTCCTGTCTGTTTACACAGATAATGTTTTGCTGCATCATCTCTATGGCTAATCTTCATAAGCTGCACATTGCCACGGTTTGCAATAACCCCTTGCCACAATGAATTCTCTCCATTAGCTGCCTAAAGGCAATAGCCAGCCGATTGTTCCATCAGGTAGCGAGGGAGGGAAAGGAGATGGTGGAGTCCATTTTCACCTTGCTGTCTGGCGCAAAGCTGTTGTGTCACGGGTTGTTATGGAAACCTCCCACTTTACTTTTCCATTAAAATCAATAAAATGGATCATAGGGACAGGAGGCCATTCAGCTCCTCAATCCTATTTGGCTATTCAATTAATGATTGATCTGTACCCTAACACCATTTACCTGCCTTATCATGAAAGTTTCCATTGACCCAACATCCACAGCCTTTTGGGGCAGAAAATTCCAATTTCCACCACCACTTATGTGAAAAGGTGCTGCCTGTACTCACTCCTTAATGGCTAAGCTCGAACTTTAAGACTGTGTCCCCATGTTCAGGGTTCTCCCAGAGGTAATACTTTCTCTCTATGGACCTTATTGAATCCCTTTGGCATGTTAAGCACCTCAATTAGATCCCCTTCAACTCGAGGGAATACAAGCCAAGTGGAAGGGCAGTTTCCACAGGAGCCGGTTTTACACCTGGGTGACATGTTGAGAATCTACTCCAGAGTAACTCTGGGGCCTGCTACTGCACCAGTCAATGGCATGTTCCTTGCAACATCAGAGGACAATAGGCCAGGGTGAACATCACATATTCATGGTGACTTTATGCAGGTCTTTCCTCATGTAGAGGCCCGACAGATTCACAATTTGCAAGTTTTCTGTTAAGCAGCTGCTTCTGTATGTATTTCCAACAGCTCTTTCCTCAATTGTAATTATTAGTCACAGTGCAAAATTCATTTGCCAAAGTCACTCACCATTAGTCATCTTCACCGCAAAGCACTGAAGGATATATAAGCTGTCTGAGTACATCTTCAAAAGTTGCCTGACTGTGACATCTTTCATTTGAAGAAACTGATGCATTACACATATGCATTCTTTTAAGGCAGTGTCTCTGGAAGGCAGTCAGCAATCTGAAATGTTAACTCTGTTTCTCTTTTCACAGATGCTGTCAGGCCTGCTATGTATTTCCACCATTTCCTGTGGTTATTTCAGATTTGCAGCATCCATAATATCTTCCTTCTATAAATGTAACACTCACTCCCTAGAACACTTTTGCCTTCATGTTATTTCCAACTAGCATGCCTGTCACCCCTACCTGTCAGCAGCTGTCAGTCATACCTAGAAATTGGGGAGACGGCGGTGTAGCGTTAATGTCACTGGGCCAGAATTCAGAGGCCCAGCCTAATGCTCTTGAGACATGGGTTCAAATCCCACCATAGCAGTTGGTGGAATTCAAATTCAACTAATAAAATCTGGAATTGAAAGCTAGTCTCAGTAATGGTGACCATGAAACAATCATCAATTGTAAAAACCCATCTGGTTCACTAATGCCCTTTAGGGAAGGAAATCTGCCGTTCTTACCCAGTCTGACCTACATGTGACTCCAGACCCACAGTAATGTGGTTGACTCTTAACTGCCCTCTGAAATGGCCTAGCAAACCACTCAGTTCAAGGTCAGTTAGGGAAGGGCAACAAATGCTGGCCTAGCCAATGACTTTCACATCCCATGAAAAAGTAAAAAAACTACCTACACATCACACTAAGGCCTCATTGGCTTCTCTCAGCTCTTTTCCCACCCACAGCAGCATCACTATGAACGCTGGGAAGGGGGCAAAAAATCCGTACCCCTCACCTATTACTGTCTCTCATCTTGCCCCTTCCCCAGCCCCACCTCCACCTCTCTTGTTTCATCCTTTCTCCTTTCAGCACATCAGGATTTACAGGTGGGGTAGCTAAGGGATTGGTTTAATCATCTGCTTTGTACAGAATGAAGCATGAAGTTCACTATTACTGTATTGTAGCTAGTGCCTACCTCTGTATTTCACGGCTTATGCACTTTCCAGAACAATCGCAGAATGTAATCCTGAAAATACTATTAATATTCACCCAATACTGAGCAATAAAAACACTGGGATTCATTTTGACTGCACAATGGTATAAATAGCTGATAGTCAAATCAATATTCAGATTTACATCTCCCAATGCAGTCAATGGAAACACAAAGCTCCAGGGACGTAAAATGGACTGTCCACTTGCTACTGCATGTTTTACAAAATCGGGCAAAGTCAAGGCCAGCCCCCAGTTTGATTTATTCCTTTGCCGTAAATCAGTGGTCCTGATAATAATAGCATGTTTCTTGGGATAAATGATGTAAACTCAGTGAGGAAGGTTACTGCAGATCTATCTGACACATCTTATACACATTTCATCGTGCGCTGAATTAAAATCAGGAACTTTCTAATACAGCAACCCTTTCACTGGGGCTAAGCTGCAAGATTTGAGTTACAATCACCCATGACTCCCCTGGTGCCTAAACCTTATACAAGTGGATGTCTACAAAGAGAACAAATTTTACCAGGAGTAATTACTCGTAAATAGAATCATATCTTCCTTTCCCTTTCAGTTTGCCTGCCTTAAAATATATACTCAGATTTTAGCTGTGACGGTGAGATCACCAGGGAGCTAACTGGCTGAGAGGAGTAGCTGGTCTGGAAGGCTGTAACGTCATTAAGGACCAAGAAATCTGATTAAAATTGCAATGCTCAATTGAGCCTGGGGTCTGAAATTTGCGTGTTAATTCCAAACCCTCAAACTCTTTGGCACCATTATGCTGCGATCCACCCTCACAACAATAATTTGTATTTAGGTAATGTCTTTAATGTAATGAAATGTCCTAAGGCATTTCACAGGAGCAGTTCAGAACAAAGTATGAAAACAGATCATGTAAGGCGATATTAGGTCAGATGACCAAATGTTTAGTGAAAGAGGCTGGTTTTAACTAGGAGGAAAGGTGTAGGGAGGAAATTCCTCCAGAGCTTGGGCCCTAGACTACTGAAGGCAGGGCCACCAATGGTGGAGCAATTAAAATTGGAAATGCACAAAACAGAACTGATGCAGTACTCGTTCATTCCCTTTTCTTCAAACTTGAATCACGAGAAGGCATTTTGCATCAAAACTCACAGCAAGTGAGATAAACGGGGTGAATGGACTGTGGCAGACGTTGAACATGATGTCAGCAGGGACGAGTTTGTCACCAAATGGCTGCTCCCACAATGCCTCACACAGAACTTTTTTCCTAGTGACAGAAAAAGGCCCTTAGATCTGACAAGCCTGACCCTTCACCATAGAATAACCTTTCCTTTGCATTTTAATACTCAATTCCTTCTGCTAGCAATGTTCACCTAACTGACTTTGAAAGTGGCGTTCACAAGAACAAGAGTGGTCCAGGGAGTGAGGAAATTAGGAGACTGGCCATGCCCTTTCAGAAAATTTAATATCACATGACTATTCCAGTCAATCCCGTTTCCCTTTAGGTTTACTGGAAGTTCTTAAATGGTCATGATGGGTTTGCAATGATACTCACTCATTGAGCAGTGGGATGGATGTCCTCCTCTTGGTCTTCTGGACCATGTTTGCCTGATTTCGCAATGAAATGCGAATGACAGAGGGTGCAAGCTTACATGGTTCCCCGTCCACCTGCATTGGAATCGACTTGTACGTTGTTAGTGTCACTTCGCGGCATTGGTTGAGCCGTTCCCCATGTCCACCAACTTGCAGAGCAGCCTTGGTTACAATACAGATTGAGAGAAAGTCAATTCAACAAAGAGACAAGTGTTGATGAGAAGGAAGAGTTAAAGGAACACCATCAGCACCAGGGTACATTTCCTTAACAGGTACGGTGGTCACTTTAAGGACCTCTGGTGGAGGTTGCCGGAGGAGCATCCAGCGTGAAACATAGAAGTGGCCCTGAAATTAGAAATTAATTTACTGTCCAGGGAGAGTAAGGTCATTCAAAAATCTGAGCAGGAAATAGGAATCATACCAATTGAGGAAATAAAACAATGTCTGAAAAATCTTTCATTGGATATCAAGTTCTGAATAATATCTGAACACAGCACATAGTTACACCCACACTTAGATCAGCCATGATCTAAACAAGTGGCGAAGCAGATCCAGGAGACTGAATAGCCAATTCATGCTTGTGTGTACTCTTCTGAGCAACTTCGGAGGGTCCCAGGCTGTGCTGTTCTTAATGTTACTAATTGAGCAGTAAATTTAAGCGTGGAGGGGTAAGCATTCCACCACAAACACAGGCCAAGGAAATGGAGACATACCAATGATGCCATGGTGAAGCCAATCACTTCAATGCAGCCATCGTCATGACGTTGTGGCTCAAAATCATGATGCTCTCCTGGATTCCCCCATGGCACGGTGCCCGCACAGTACCTGCAAGTATAATACAGAAAAAAAGACTTGGTTGTGGAATATTAAAAACACACTTTTTAAAGTAATCATCATATGTGTCAATAGGTCAGAGTTCAGCAGCAGCTGTCTTCACTTTCTCCACCCACCAGGACGGTGTGAAGATTGTCCAGAGTTCAAACCCTGCACCTTCTGACTTTAGAGGTGGGAATGTTACCATAGAGCCAAAGGCTCACTCTTGATTCTGAAGTAGAGAAGTCACTTGCCACTTCCCAGCCAGTCAGCAGTCTTGTTAAGGCTGACCTATAATCAACTATGGAGCAGATTTCCCCCATCTCGTCTCCCCTCCTCTCCACCCCCCACCCCACCCTAATCCCTGCTTCAGAGAGGGCAATGGTTCTCAAACATTTTCATCTGCTGATCACTATGGACCACCTACCAGACATAGCCAAACTGCTTTTGATTGCCACCATAAAAACAACTAATCAGAATTAAAGGGAAGAATGGCACAGCTTTCGATGAGACAACAGTGAGGTGATGTCTGGTTCAAAGTTGAAGAGCCTCAGTCTCATGTTGGGCTCCACATTCAACTGGTTCCTCCTCTTTGGTTTTCAGTCCCAGAACTGTTAAAAATCAAATCTCACAGCTGTATGCTATAACAGGAACATAAATCCTGTTTATAAAACTACACTGTTGTTGCTCATATTTATGACGACATGCGAGTGATGGGGATGAGGGCTCTGGCCTAGTCTCTTGCGTGGTTTTGGCCGTGGTATTGCGCACCATTGACTTGCATCTTGGAACAGCACACGGACCATCTGGAGGACCCTCGGGGACCACTGAGAACCACTGCTGTGGGGTCAGTACTGTCATAATCATTTAAAAATATAACTCTATAAAAGGTAACATTAATGATTCAGGACAACTTCAAACGTTTGCTGACGGAGGTTGGCACTGCAAAGTGCAGTTCTAGCTTTCCCTGATGACCTAAAAGTCCAACTTTTCACAGGCCAGATATTTAAATCAGCATTTAATTTTAATGGCAAGAAAAAACACACCTCCTTTAAAGATCAATTTATTCTGCCACCATTATCTCCACATTTCCTTCCTGGGTGGAGAGGACAGAGCAGCTGATAGATGAGTTGCTCAAGGCTGTGTGAGAGCCACCCAGTATGCTCATCTCCCATTGGGTTGCCACCTCCAGTGCCTTTTGTGCAAGACCTAAAATGTAAGAAGTCTCTCTTTCTCCACAAGAACATTCTCCTTTAATAAATTATTACAAATTTAGAATATTACTTTTTGATTGCCCATTTACTATCGGGTTTTTGTTTAACCTTAATTTTTATGCAACCAGACCTATGTAAAATGTAAATTGAGCTTTCCCGGTGTCTATTGGTGTGAACATTTTTCTGTTGCTCCGGGCCCAAATCCACAAATCTATTTTCCCCTTTGGCTTTCATTTCTTTTCTCTTTACCCCGCACCACCTCCACCCCCCACAACACCTTCTTTTATCATCTTACCTTCTTTCACTTCTCCACTCTCAGATACTCTGCTCTTCCAATTCCCTACCCCAACTCTCGACCTTCCTGCTCTCTTGCCGCCATCCCAGGCTCGACTCCCTCTTAGATAAGCCTACAGCTTCCCTCTGTGCCTCTCTCGGCATCTTCCGACTGGCTCATCGAGGCACACAGCACTGGCTCATTACGAGCAACACTTCCAACTGCCCCATCCCATTCGCTTGTCAACCTTCCCACCCAGTGCACCAGCTGGGGGTTAAACTTGCCAATCTTCCTGCCCAACTCACCTGTTCCACTTCTGACCCTCAGGTTTCACCAGCCCTCTATGCATTCCTGTCCAGAGTGTCTTCACTTGTGAATAAGGCCTTTGCCATCCATGAACTTGTAGTGGATGATTTCATTGACACCTTGGCCTTAATGGAAACCTGGGAGGGGTGCTGAAATCTTTCCCCTCAATGAAGCCTCCCACGTGGCTACATCTTTCACCACTTGCCCGATCAAGGTGGTCGCAGTGGTGATGTCGTGCTTATTACCAATCATACCTTGGCCAGATTCCCCCTACTCCTCTGCACTTTCTCCTCCTTTGAACATCTTAAGTTGTTCCACTCCTCACACCTCTCATTCAAAATCATTGCTCTCTGTCGTCCTCCCAAGTACTATAAAAATTTTCTCACTGAGATATCTTCATTGCTTTTTTCCCTCAGCCTCTGCACCAAATGACTTCTCATCCTCGGTGATTTCAACCTCTATCTCTATTCATCAGGTTCTCTTTCCTCTAGGTTCACTGCCCTCATATCCTCCTGAAGTCTCTCCTTCCATGTGAACTCCCTAAACCATATTCACTGCCATCCCCTTGACCTTGCCTTCTCACACAGTCTTGCAAGTCCCATTTCATCAATCACAGATAAGGCCATCGCTGATCACTTCCTTGTATAACTCACCACCCACACCCCCTCCATGCCTCGACCCCTTTCTCCTTCTATATTATCCCTGGAAAAGAACTACCCACCCATCCCCACTCACTTACAACTGCACTTTCACAATCCCAACTAAGAAACCTTTGACCCTCCATACTCCGCAGCATTTCTACAGCTAGTGATTTACTCAACCCCACCCGCACCTCCATCTTCTATTTTATAGTACTCAATAAAACCATTACTCTCTCTCTCACCCTGGCCATTCCCCCTGGTATGACCCTTATCTTCACTCTTAAGCCCAAGAAACACATACTTGAAAGGATATGCTGGATGACTGGTTTAACCATCCACTGTCAGAACTGGCTGGACCATATAAAGACTACCAGGCCCTGTTCTCATGTGTTAAAACTGCTCACCATTACTAGGATCATCCTGGAATGCAAAAATAACCCTTTGCTTCTTTTCTCTACTGCAAAACCGTCTATTTAAGCCCCTCTCCCTTTTCCTCCAACCTCACCTCCAAAAGTGCAGAGTGTTCTTGGATTAATTTATCACTAAGATCAAGACTTTCCAATCGCCCACTCTGCCCATTCCTTCGATCCCATTCCCACTGAGCTGATCACCGAACTTCTCCTTCTGATCCCCATGTTATCCAGGGGCTGTCCCTCTCTCCTTTATATCTGCTGTCATCACCCCTCTCCTCAAAACACCAACCCACAGCCCCACAGTCCTTGCAAATTGCTCTCCTATCCGAATCTCCCTTTCCTCTGTAAAGTCTTTGGATGTGTGGTCGCCTCCCAAAACCATTCTCATCTTGTCCGGAATTCCATGTTGGAAACCCTCCAATCAGGTTTCCATCCCTGCCATATCCTATGTGACTGCGACAAAGGTAAATTAACACCCCCCCCCTCCCCACCCCCATCCTCCTCGACTTGTCTACAGCCTTTGACACAGTTACCACACTCTCCTCCTCAAACACCTCTCCACTGGACTCCATTTTTATCTGTCTAATTGTAGCCAGAGAATCACTCGCAATGGCTATCCTTCCTCCTCCCGCACCTGTACCTCTGGTGTTCCCCAAGAATCTATCCCAGGCCCTCCCCCATTTCTCATCCACGTTGCCTCTTGATGAAATAATCTGAAAACACATTAGTTTTCACATGCACAACGATGACACTCAGCTGTACCTCACGGCCATCTCTCTTGACTCCTCCACTGTCGCTAAGTTATCAGGCTGCTTATCCGACATCCAGTACTGGGTGAGAAGAAATTTCCTCCAATTAGACATTGGGAAGACAAAAGCCAGTGACTTTTGGTCCCCATTCCAAACGCTGTTTTCTAGCTGCTGACTACATTACTCTTCTTGGCAACAGTCCATAACTAAACCAGTCTGTTTACAATCTTGGTGACATATATTGGCCCAAGTTGAACTTCCGACCTCATATTCATACCATCACTAAGACCACCTATTTCCTATTCCGTAACATCACCCAACTTCACCCCATCTCAGCCCATCTGCTGCTGAAACCCTCATCCAAGCCTATGTTACCTCTAGACTTGGCTATTCCAACACACTCTTCCCTGGTCTCCCACATTCTACCCTCCATAAACAAACTCATCCAAAACTCTGCTGTCAGTGTCGTAATCACACCAATTCCTGTTCCATATCACCCCTGTGCTCATTAACCTACATTGGCGTCTGGCCAAGCAAAGTCTTGATTTTAAAACTCTTATCCTTCTTTACAAATCCTTCCATGGCCTCACTCCTCCCCATCTCTGTAATATCCTCCAGCCCCATGACGCTCCGAGATATCTGCACTCATTTAATTCTGGCCTCTTGAGTATCTCTGATTTTAATCGCCCCTCCACTGGTGGTTTTGCCTTCAGCTCTGGAATTCCGTCCCTAAACCTCTCTGCCTCTCTACCTTGCTTTACTCCTTTAAGGCATTCCTTAAACCCTACATCTCTGACCAAGCTATTGGTCATCTGACCTAATATTTCCCAGTGTGTTTCAATGTCATACTTTGTATTATAATATTCTTGAGAAGCACCTCGGGACATTTGATTAAGCTAAGTATAGGTTGCTGTTGATTTAACTTCTCCAGCTGCAGCATTGAAAATAATGATCATGTAGAAACTCACTTTGAACTCTTTTCAAAACAACTGAAGTATTTTATGACATGTTGCATTGTTTCAATCCCACTAAACCACATGTTGGAGCATCAGATATCACAGAATGGGTGAGGGGAGCATGAGACTGTGAGAGACGCAGTCTTTCGGATGAGACATTAAATCTCTGGGGGAGACGTAAAAGATCCCCATGGCCGTATTTTGAAGAACAGGGGTGGGGGGGTGGGTTTCCTCCATGATGTCCC
This sequence comes from Cetorhinus maximus, assembly GCF_964194155.1. NCBI lineage: Eukaryota > Metazoa > Chordata > Chondrichthyes > Lamniformes > Cetorhinidae > Cetorhinus > Cetorhinus maximus. The sequence continues at coordinate 75,336,306 of NC_135887.1, read as the reverse complement.
GGACGGTGTTTTACTCGTCTCTCTCCTTGGTAGATGGGAAAGGGAAGAATGGAGGGGAAGGGGCAAAAAAAAACATAAATCCCATTTGTGGATCAACAAAGGAACACCAGCGACTATCGTTGGCTGGACTGTCCGTGTTTAACTGAACCAGAAAGTTGTCGGGGCCACACACCTATGGAGATAATGACAGACAACTGCAAACTGAATGAACAAACAATCGCTTCTTTCTGGTGAAATGTAAGTGATCTCTGAGTTAAAAAAAATCTTTCCGGCCTTTTTTTTCTTCCCTCTGGATGCAGAACAGATGGATAAGTTGAGCAAATGAGTATGACTGCACATGGATGATGCACACATGGAACAGGAGCAGCATTGTGATTGGCTGAAACAGCCACTGCCCAAGCGGGCTAATCCACTTCAGTGGTGCCAAGATGTGCAACTTGCTCTGGCAAACCTCAGTGGGACTCACATAGCCAGCAAACTCAACTGATAACAGCTCAATAAAGCAGAGCGCTGCCCATTGACCACTCCACCCAGGTCAGCAAAACCCCGCTTGTCCTTAATTGTTATTTTTTTTCCCCCCCCCGCCTGAGACTAAGTCCTGTTGGTTAATCATTTCTCAAGGGCAGACCGAGGGCACCCTCTAATGTCTCGCGGGCCCGGAGGCCACTTTCCATGGCCTGCGAATGCAATCCGAGGTGCATTGCCCTTAGCCGCCTTCGGGACGTTTCCGGGGCTCCAACCGGGGCAAATCCGGTCCCTCGGGCGAGGGGGAGCCTTCCCCGGGCATGCCCGGGCTTCAGGCTGCCGCTTTTCAATCCCAACCAAAAGACGGGAAAAATGCCAAAAATGCACAAAATGGCCGACCGGCAGGGCCTCTCGGTCGGTTTGGCGGCAGCCTGGGTCGGTCCCTGCAGACCTGGAGGCTCGAGAAGGCACTTGGTGCTGTCGACCGATTCTCGATTTGCCACTTCCTTCCTTAACTGTTATAGCTCCCATCTTCTGCTTCACCCCCAACTGTAGAGTTAAATCAAAAGAGACAACAGGGGCCACACAACCCTCACACCAGACTCTCCACTTGTCCTTTCTTTTAACCTACTTTTCCCCAGGTATCCCAATCTACACTCTCCCCATTCCCAGAATTATATCCCATTTTGTAGACCAAGAGAAGGGAGGGGGAGCCTGCTCCTAGGCCACTGCTGTTCTGTAACTACCCACTGAAAGGTACAGCAGAGCAGCTGAGAGTAACCCGACTGTTGCTAACCTCTGCCACCTGGTAAATAGCCTCTCTCTCTTCCCATTTTCCCATTGATAATGAACCACGTGACACTTCATGCTGAAGGTCTGAGACACTGAGCACCAGACAATTCAGTGTGCGATTCGCAAAGCAGGGAGTTCCCAACACCATGTTACCACAGGTTGGTATCTGGTACCAGAGGCTTCACTACAGGGTGGGTAAAAAAAAAATCGGTGACAACCAGCCTGGTCTGCTGTCCTCTGCCTCCTAGTGGTTAGCTAATGAGCTGAACTAATCAAGTCTCTCGCCAGTCCACTCAGCTAGAGAGCTGTCTGGTACAGTGAGAGATTAAAAGCTGCTATTTTAATAATAAATGAGGCTGTTCTGTGTGGCGGTCAGAGGTCAGGTGGCACACCACAGAGAACAGGAACCAGAAAAACAAAAGGTCCACTACAAAGAAAACACCACAATTTTTCCAAAATATCAAGTACTAGATCCTTAGTTATTTGAGGCTGAAAATAAAAACATCTGATTTTCAGCGACAACATTCACTCTCGGCTCAATGGTAGATTTCATGGCCTGTTCCTCAGTCACTGCCAATTGACATCAAACTACCTACAAGTGCACTCACTCACCTGCTGGTGTCAGCACCCTCAGCAGACCCCAATCTGGTCTTAGTTTTTTTTTCTTTCACGGGGTGTGGGCTTCGTTGGCTAGGACAGCATTTACTGCCCATTCCTAATTGCCTTCTTGAACGGCTGCAGTCCATGTGGTGTAGGTACACCCACAGTGCTGTTAGGAAGGGAGTTCCAGGATTTTGACGCAGCGGTAGTGAAGAAGGGTGATATATTTCCAAGTCAGGATGGTGAATGACTTGGAGGGGAACTTCCAGGTGGTGGTGTTCCCATGTATCTACTGCCCTTGTCCTTCTAGGTGGCAGAGATCAAGGGTTTGGAAGGTGCTGTCGAAGAAGCCCTGGTGAGTTGCTGTAGTGCATTTTATATCTTGCACTGCTGCTACTGTTCGTCAGTGGTGGAGGGAGTGAATGTTTTAGATGGTGGATAGAGTGCAAGTCAAGCGGGCTGCTTTGCCCTGGATGGTGTCAAGCTTCTTGAGCACTGTTGGAGCTGCACTCATCCAGGCAAGAGGAGAGAGTTCCTGACTTGTGCCTTGTAGATGGTGGACAGGCTTTGGGGAGTCAGGATGCGAGTTACTCACCTCAGAATTCCCAGTCTCTGATCTGCTCTTGTAGCCACAGTATTTATATGGCTCGTCCAGTTCAGTTTCTGGTCAATGGTAACACCCAGGATGTTGATGGTAAGAGATTCAATGATGGTAATGCCATTGAATATCAAGGGGCGATGGTTGGATTCTCTCTTGTTGGAGATGGTCATTGTCTGGCATTTGTGTGACGTGAATGTTACTTGTCACTCATCAGCCCAAGCTGGATATTGTCCAGGTCTTGCTGCATTTGGACATGCACTGCTTCAGTATCTGAGGAGTTGCAAATGGTGCTGAACATTGTCCAATCATCAGTGAACATCCCCACTTCTGACCTTATGATGGAAGGAAGGTCATTTATAAAGCAGCTGAAGATGGTTGGGCCTAGGACACGACCCTGAAGAACTCCTGCAGAGATATCCTGGAGCTGAGATGACTGACCCCCAACAACCACGACCATCTTCCTTTGTGGTGGGTATGACTCCAGGGCGAGATGCTGTTTCATGAAATCCCAGCTGGTGTGAAAGCTGTTCATCACTCGAGGCCGTTGTGTAAACCAGGCCCTTCCGCTGGCAGAGTGTCTCTGCAGGGCCACATGAAATATTGCGCACCTCAAATCTCAGATACGGACCCAGTGCCCAGGGCATGAGGGAAAAGAGATGGATTTAACAAATTGAGGACAAAATATCCAGGTTTCATCAGCTGATATACTCACTAGCAATATCTTTGCATCCTACATACTAGGCAGCTTAGCCACTGGAGGTTTGGTATTGAGAACCTTACCTTGGGATGTTCAGGAATACAATGCACTGTAGCTTTAGGTCCTGAATCTTCGAGGTCAGGTCTGTCCCATCACACTGTTAACAAGGAACAGGAGAAAGGTCATGTCAGTGAATCAGCCAAAAGGACGACAACATTTTTTGTGTGTGATGCTCCTGACTGGCTCACCATTCAGCCCTTATCCACTGAAGTCTAAAATGCCTAGTTATAGTGGCTTACAACACTTCTTCCCCTTGCACACCCACCCACCCCATCCTAATCCCTGGTCACAATGTGGCTATTAACCTCTTACTGTCTATTGTTTAAACTGGGATTGTACTGAAAACATTAATTTAAATACATATTTATAATCTACTAAACCGGTTTTACTGTATTTTCCTGTGTTCCCTTAAGAAAAGCGCCTTCAACTCAGAGAAGCCCCTATCAGTCCACACAAGAGATCGCTAACAAAAGCTCTGTGATGGAATTGAAGGAAACCTATTGGTTTGGATAGCCAATTGATTAGGAGGTAGGCGCCAGACAGCAGCGATAAATACATTTGAACTCCAATTAGCAGAATGCAACTCCTCCTTTGAGCATCTCACCTTGTTTTACTTCTCTCAGTACTCAGTCTCATTCGTTTACAATGTTGTAAACGGTTCTCTCTTCAGGTGTAGTCCCTCTCTCATTCTAATCTGTTATTGTCACCCCCTCTCCTAACAAACAGCCCTTGACTCCATCATCCTCACAAATTACCGTCCCATCTCCAGCCTCCCTTTCCTCTCCAATGTCCTTGAACGTGTTGTCACCTCCCAAATCCATGCCCATCTTTCCCGAAACTCCATGTTCAAATTCCTCCAATCAGGTTTGCGCCCCTGCCACAATGCCTCTTATCAAAGTTACAAATGGCTGTCAATGTAACTGTGACAATGGTAAATTATCCTCCCTTGTCCTTCCTGAACTTTCTGCAGCCTTTGACACAGTTGACCATACGACCATCCTCTAACGTCCTCCACTGTTGACTAGCTGGGAGGGACTACTCTTGCTGGTTCCATTCTTATCTAATTGTAGCCAAAGAACCACTTACAATGGCTTCTCTTCCTGCTTCTGCACTGTTACCGCTGGTGTTGCCCAAGGATTTATCCTAGGCCCTCTCCTTCTTCACATTAACATGCTGCCCCTCAGACATCATGTTAAAACACAGCATCATTTTCCACGTGTACGCTGATGATATCTCGCTGTAACTCGTCACAACATTCCCTCTCACCTTCACAGCTGCACAGCCACACAGCAGTTTGGAACCTACCATGCAGGCAACAAACAGGCCGCGTGCAACCTGTGTGTGTATTTGGCTGCATAGCAATCCTAGAGGGACTGCAGAGTACAACAAATAGGCCATGCATAACAAAGAGAAATAAAGCAACGCTTTGATTTTAAAATTCTCAACCTTGTTTTCAAATCCCTTCATGGTCTCGCTCCTCTCAATTTCTGTGATCTCCTCCAGCCTCACAACTCTCCTAGATTTCTGTACTTCTCTAATTGTGGCCTCTTGAGCATTCCCGGTTTTTATTTGCCCCACCATTGGTGGCTGTGCCTTCAGTTGCCTCGGCCCTAAACAGTGGAATACCCTCCCTAGGCTCTAAGCACTGGAATACCCTCCCTAGGCTCTAAGCACTGGAATACCCTCCCCAGGCCCTAAGCACTGGAATACCCTCCCCAGGCCCTAAACACTGGAATACCCTCCCCAGGCCCTAAGCACTGAATACCTTCCCCAGGCCTTAAACACTGGAATACCCTCCCCAGGCCCTAAGCACTGGAATACCCTCCCCAGGCCCTAAGCACTGAATACCTTCCCCAGGCTCTAAGCACTGGAATACCCTCCCGAAACCTCTCCGCCTCTCTACCTTGCTTTCCTCCTTTGAGACACTCCTTAAAACCCAACTCTTTTATCTGCCTTATGTGGCTCAGTGTCACATTTTGCTTTACAACACTGCTGAAAGCATGTAGGGCATTTTATTACATTTTAAAATGCTTTATAAATACAAGTTGTTGTTGTTTTTGTAGTGCTGTTCCCCCCAAGAATCAACACAGGGGCTTCTGATTCTTGCCATATTTATAAATGGCTTGGATGAAGAAATAGAGACCCCTTACGTGAGCTTGCTGATGATACCAGGTTAAGGGGCACAGTAAATAGTGTAGATGCAAGCAGCATGTTGTGAACAGATTTTGATAGATTGAGTGAGTTGGCAAAACTGTGGCAGATGGAGGTAAATGTGGGAAAGAGAGAGGGCCCAAGAAAGATAGATCAGAGTATTTCCTAAATGGTAAGAAGCTAGGAGCTGTGGTTAAGCAGAGATAAAAGGGCCCAAACCTGAAAATATATATATATATATAAAAAATATAGAGCCTTTCATGACCTCAGAATGTCCCAAAGTGCTTGACAGCCAATGAAGTGCTTTCAAAGTGTAGTCACTGTTATATTTTAGGAAACATGGCAGCCAATCAACAAACTCGCACTAACAGCAATGTGATAATGATCTGTTAATCTGTCCTTGGGGTGTTGATTAAGGGATAAATATTGACCAGGACACTGGGGCTAACTCCCTTGCTCTTCCTCAAAATAACACCGTGGGATCTTTTACACCCACCCGAGGGGGCAGACGGACCCTCAGTTTTGACTTCGCATCTGGACCATGCTGCAGAGAATATCAACTGAGAAATCACTGAAAGCTCAGTGACAGGTACAATAAATAGTTATAAAAGCTGATGCAATGTGTGTTTTTAATCTCAAGAGGGCTGGAATATAAAGAGTAGAAGTTGGGTTGCAGCTGTACAGAGAGTTACATCCTATCTAGAGATCAGCACTCAGTTCTGGACACCACAGCTGAGGAAGGTTACACAGACCTTGGAGGGAATACACCACCGATTCATCAGAATGATCCTTGGCTAATACAGTTAAATTATTGGACAAGTTGCACAGACTAGGCTTGCATTCCTTTGAGGGGTGAGACAATTGAGGTGTTTAAGATGTTCAATGGAGTTGATAGAGTATACAGAGAGAAACTACTGGTGAGGGAGTCCAGGACAAAGGCCATAACCTTAAAATTAGAGCTAGGCTGTTGAGGGGTGATGTCAGAAAGCAGTTCTTTACTCAAAGGGTAATGGAAATCTGGAACTTTCTCCCCTCAAAACTTTTTGGAGGTTGAGCCAATTGAAAATTTCAAAACTGAGATTGACAAGGGTACTACAGAAAAAAAGAAGAGTAGATCGGGCATGACCTAACTGAATGCTAGAAGTGGTTTGAGGGGCTAAATGGCCTCCTTCTGTACATATGTTTCTACGACACAGGTCCTCGCAGGTTACTGGGATTGTGGCGCAGGTCCTCGCAGGTTACTGGGATTGTGGCACGGGTCCTCGCAGGTTACTGGGATTGTGGCGCGGGTCCTCGCAGGTTACTGGGATTGTGGCGCGGGTCCTCGCAGGTTACTGGGATTGTGGCGCGGGTCCTCGTAGGTTACTGGGATTGTGGCGCGGGTCCTCGCAGGTTACTGGGATTGTGGCGCGGGTCCTCGCAGGTTACTGGGATTGTGGCGCGGGTCCTCGCAGGTTACTGGGATTGTGGCGCGGGTCCTCGCAGGTTACTGGGAATGAGGCGCGGGTCCTCGCAGGTTACTGGGAATGAGGCGCAGGTCCTCGCAGGTTACTGGGAATGTGGCACAGGTTACTGGGAATGTGACACAGGTCCTCCTAGATTATTGGGATTGTGAACCAGGTCCTCCCAGGTTATTGGGGTGTCACACGGGTCCTCAAAGAATATGGGGGTGTGACACAAGGTGATGTATGATACTGGGGATGTGGCATGTAACTTCAAGAATTATATTTTCCAGATAATATGTGTGCACTCACCACCACTTTGATGTGCTTGGCTAAGTCTTTGGAGCTTCTCATGAGGAAATCTGAAAATGCCGTCTGGAGAATACAAGAGAGGGTGACACAGTTTACACTGGGCGAGCAACACAAAGAAAATGTGGGAGTTAATGTTTCACCCATACAATTGAGAACAAATCCATTGCAGAACTTAATCAAAAAAATAGTACAGCGTCTACATTCATGTCTGCCTTAACCCTGCTTCCCAAGGACCCAATGCCAATTCCCCAGACCTGGCATCTTGAGAAACCCTGGGCCCATCTGATTACCGTATAGCACAGCTCAGGACAATATCACAGGTACACACTTGACAGGTAGGTCAGCAAATGAATCTTTTATGAAGTATATGCTACAATAAAATGCTACTTCATTCCCTTCTCCTTTAAAGGATTTTCAATGCCAATTCCTCCCCCTCTGCTATTCTGCTCAAACTTCCTCCAGGCCAACTTTTGTTTCTATTCTGGTCTCCTTTTGCCTTGCACCATCATTGGTTTTGTCATTTAATCACTCCTGTCTGCCACCCAATCACGGACCTTCCCCATTTGTTCCTTTTCTAAACACACACACACACACACACACGCACACACACGCACCCCTTCCCTCACCACTTGCCCTTGCTTCAAAACTGTCAAATCTCTGATATTCTGTTCTAACAAAAGACCGTCAACTTGAAATGTTAGCTCTGTTTCTCGCTCCCTCTCCCCAGATGCTGCCTGACTTGCTGAGTGTTTCCAGCAATTTGTTTTCATTTCGTAACATCAGCTCCTAAAGCCCATGGTTAGCATAGCTCTTTTCCAGCAGCAAATTAACGTTAAAAAATAAATCACAGAAAAATTTCACCCTCCGGTTGAGAATGACCACAAAAGAGCAATGCAGTGAAATGTTTCATTACAAAGGTGGTAAATAGGGCTGGGCTAGGCTTCTGGCATCTTCCAACTATGAAAAACATTCAATAGTCAGAGGCTTACCGTGAATCGCTATTGTTACATACCCCAGCGTAGAACATTTTATTCCTAAACCGACTGTTAAATTTCTCTGGCTTGGCCTCTGGAAGAGGAAATTGAGTATGAGTGACAGCTTACAATTAAACTGAAATACAAATTACTCAGCCTGTCACTCACATTGAGCCCGGCCATCATTTCCCATTTACCGTCATGTGCGCTAACAATCCCCAATTCTAGTTAAAAATAAATATTGTTCGTTTTTGTTTCAAAAGTCAGAACCGATTTAGTATCGAGATTGAGGCTGTCTAAATCTTTTGTTTTGGACAGACAGCTATTCAAACCCTGCATTGTGAGCACTCTTTGGATTTCAGTCCTAAAGACGGTCACAACTTGGATTTAACCAGAATAGGATAATGTTAATGTGGAAAAACTCGGCGTTAAATTGGCAACAAGTTATCTCGTGTATGTGTGCCATCTCAAGCCTCAGGTGTGAGGATCTCACTATTATTGGCACAGAACAGGAGCTAGGCAGTGTTCAGCTCTATTTACAGTGATGTTTCTGCAGATGTCTCCAGGTTAAAAGGTCACAATGTTACCAGCACAAGGTTGGAAATGTCTTTCAACAGGGGCACTTGACCCTTTAAGAATCAAAGGAATGAGCAAAAGCCATGAAAGGACAACACTATTAAAAGCAATCAAGGCCAGCATTTACTATACGTGTTGCTTTGAGAAGGTGGTAGTGGGCCTGCCTTCTTTATGAACCGCTTCAATCTGTCTGCTGAAGGTACTCTGGTGGGAGAGGGGCAAGTGAAAGAGGGGGTGCCATGGGCAAACAGTATAGCAAAATAGGCAATAACTGAGGCTCCAGACAAGTGGATAGAGATCCAATGTGACATGTCACAGTGTGGCCTGTTGCAGGTTCTCACCCAAAGACCTTCCACGTGCGCAAATCTCAGGCAACAAGCAAAATGGAAGCCGTACCAAAGAGATGGTGGGTCCCTTTTTAACTTGACAACATCCTTTACAATAAAGGTTTTTTATTTGTCCAAAGGAGATCTTCCAAGAGATTGATCAGGGTTTGGTGTGGGGGACCAGTGTAGGGACAAATACATATTCACCTCTCGGGATGCAGGAACATTCCCTATTCCAACATACCTCGGGACTCATGGAACTCCAGAGTCACGTGGGCATCAAAGCCAAGGCTGAAGTAGTTGTTGAAGACGTCGAGTGGAAGCTGTGAAGAAAAAAAGGCAAAATGCATCTTTGTAAAAAAAAAACTTGACTGTGAATACTGAGCTTTCCACTGGGTGCTTCAAAGAGTCACAATACACAATGAAAACAACTCTCAGGTAGTGTCAGAGCCATGGTGTCAGCTGGTATATCAACATGCTCCTGTTCCTACGCAAACACATATGATGGGCCCACAGGAGGGGCCTTTTGCAGCCAGATGTGCACAGTGATAGGAAGGATCACTCTCAGCCAGATGTGTGCATGAGCTACTTCTTTGATGGGTGCAAAAAAGGGTGCCTCACACTGAACAGCCCCCCCCCCCACCCCCCCAGCTGGTGACTCATCCCAGAGTCGAGGATATATCAGCCTTTGTGGGAGTGTAACAAATGTTCACTAGTCTGGTTCCTGGGATAAGGGAATTGCTCTACCAGGCAAGATTGAGTATACTAGGCCAATATTTCCTGGAGTTAAGAAGAAAGAAAAGCTGATTTCTTTGAAATATGTAAAATTCTTAAGGGGCGTGACAGGGAAGATGCCGAGAGGATATTGCCCCTGGCTGGGGAGTCTAGAACTAGGGCTCACAGTACCTCAATAAGGTGTCAACCATTTAGAACTGAAAGAAGAAGAAATGTCTTCACTCAAGGGCTGTGAATCATTGGTATTCTCTATCCCAGCAGGTTTTGGGTGCTCAGTCATCGAGTATATTTGAGGTATCGTGATAGGTTTTTGAATACTAATGGGGTTAAGGGATATTGGGATAGTGTTAGAAGGTGGAGATGAGGTAGAAGATCAGCCATGATCTTAGTGAACTATTTTTTTCATTCATGGGGTGTGGGCTTCAAAGGCTGGGCCAGCATTTTTATTGCCCATCCCAATTGCCCTTGAGAAGGTGATGGTGAGCTGCCTTCTTGAACCGCTGCAGTCCATGTGGTGTAGGTACCCTCACAGTGCTGTTAGGGAGGGAGTTCCAGGATTTTGACCCAGCGACAGTGAAGGAACGGCGATATATTTCCAACTCAGGATGGTGAGTGGCTTAGAGGGGAACTTTCAGGCGGTGGTGTTCCTATCTATCTGCTGCCTTTGTCCTTCTAGCTGGTAGCTTGTGTGCAGCATAACATTGACATGGGCCAAAAGATCTGTTTCTGTGCCATACATTCTATGTATTAATTTCCTGCTTATGCATTGATGCCAGCCTCAACCTACCAACTACCATTAACTAGAGCTTAGCAATAAATGTTTTCAAGAAGCCATCCAGGCAGGCTAAACAGCATGGTCAGGTTCTGCACGGCTAAAACAGCCACTGGTCCTTCAATCTGCTTCAAAACAGGCTGCACAGCAAGCTTCCACAAATAGAAATGTGATAAGACCATACGTTTTAGTTCAGCTATCTCCTGTTTGAAACACATTCTCATTGTGCAAATTCATTTTAACACTGTTTGTAAATAATGGAACTTCATGAGTAATGCTGCCTCGATTATTGGCTTAACACAGTTACTGTGTGCAGAACTGCATTGTAACTACATATAATCAGTTTGCTTTTTAAACACACCACCTTTTTGCTCACTGCTTCCCTCTCCCAAACCCCTCGCACCCTCCCGCTCACTGCTTCCCTCTCCCACTCACCCCAATCTCTCCCACTCGGCACTTCCCTCTCCCAAACCCCTCGCTCCCTCAAACTTGCTGTTTCCGACACCTGGCCCCTTCACTACCTCACATTCACCCGTTCCCACTCCTGAACCTCTCGCTCCTTCCTGCTCACCGTTTGCCACTCCCAAACCCCTTGTTCCCTCCCACTCACTCCCTTCCCACTCCCAACTCCCTCAAACCCTCCTGCTCACTGCTTCATTCTCCTGATCCCCTCAATCCCTTACTCACCACTCCCCTCTCCTGACCCCCTCACTCCTTCCTGCTCACCACTTCCCTCTTCCAATCCCCTCACTTGCTGCCCCTCATTGTGAGCAAGGGCTCAGGAGAGGGGCAGCGAAGGGATTGGAGGGGTGGCTAGAGGGAGGGTGTGAGGGGTTTGGGAGAGAGTCAGGAGAGGGAACCAGCAAGTGAGAAACAAGTAGAAAGAGCAGCACGGCGGCGGGATTGCTGCAGGACAGGATTGAAGATGACCAGGAGACCCCATTAGATCTGTTATTAAGGTTATTAAAAAGCCAATTAAGATTTTTAACCCTCAATTCTGTTTCCCTGGCCTGGCAGAAACTCGCCAGGGTTACCGAAGTGAGTGCACAGCTTCTTCAGTGAAACTGACAAACCGGGAAGGCTTTGATAGGTGAAATGGAAGAGCTCCAGCCATGACCATGGAGAGTCTGCTGTTCAAAGAATTTCTTCTCCCAGACAGTGCTGTCACTAAGTGACAGGTGATTGATAACTACTTGGAAGGTACTGCACTTGTGTCCAGCATTTCACTTCCGTGCTGCCAGTCTTCACCATGGCATAGGAGCAGCTTATGTAGCTCCACTCTGCATCTCAGCTGAGGGGCAAGAGCAGAAGCAGCATCAATACCAAACAGCTCCAGCAGCAAAGGAGCAACAGCTGCCTTCTCCTCAGCCACATACCCCTCCACAGGGCAGAGGAAATGTACACTGCGATGCATCCGGAATGAGGCGAGACCCCCAACACAGGGTCTACAGGTAGATGATCAACATGTCTGAACGCCAGTGCCTCACGAGGCTCAGGCTCTCATGGAGGGTCACCGCTGACATCTATAGCCTCCTGGAACAAGACCTTCTTCCTAGCGGAGCAGGTGGGCATGCACTGCAGTAGTCAACAAGATGCCCTGTCACTGGAAAGCCATCTGTCCTGTCACAAAGGCTCTAAACAGCTGATGACACAAGGGAAAGCACTGCGGTTCTCTGGAATTTCCAATCACCCAATGGCACGCGATGGTAAACTGTTTAACAGGCCGAGGCCCTCGTACACGGACCTTTTCAGCTGCGGTTTCATCACGCTCGTCTGGGACAGCACTCGTATTTCTCTCCACGTACAGGTTCCACCGGTCCAGCTGCACAATGTTCCCATCTTCCACATGGGATAGGATCTTGGAAACTGGCTCATCTGTGTACCCCTGAATCCAGGACAGAAATGGATCGGGGTTAAAATAAATTAGGATCACCCCCCAAACACCTCACCCCAACCCTAGTTCCCAATAAAGTGCTTCTTCCTTCAGAATTGGTCACCTCAAAACTTAATTCAGAAAAATCACCTCAATGCTTGAGGTGATTCTTAACATATTAAAGTTTCTGAGAGTTAATCTTAAATTAGTCTGGACTAAGTTCCTAATTATATCTCTGAAATGCTGGAGTAGCCACTTATTAAGTGGTTCTGTAAATCAGCGTCATCACATTGGTGCCACTTCTGTGTCCCACCCAATGTACAATTCACCTGATGTTCTGTTCCAGCAACTTCAATTCAAGGGAATATTAGGAGGAGTTAATGGCTGTGGCTGATTTAATATCAGCCGTTTCAACTACCACCCAAGATGATTTCCAGACTGTTGTTCTCCATCACACCAGCCAATAAAATGCACATTTGCAACACCATTGGAAAGAAGCAAATATCTTTCCTTCTCTCTTTTTGCAGTCCCACCCCTTCTCATTCTCAGCCAGGGCCTAATGAGACTCTCTGTTGCCCCATCTATGGTGGTCTTCTGCACCCCAGGGTACAGGAGTTACCATGTGGTGCACCAATATGGGGCCCTGGTGGACTCCTGTAATCAGATCCGGTGATGGCACAGGACCTCTTAGTGACTGACTTATTACTACACCTTTAGCCTAGACTGGGTGCTACTGCAAATAGATTCCAGAGGACAACCATTTCCAGCAATAATGGATCCCACCATGGACTGCAAAGCAGTAAAATAAAGTCATTCATTCTCCATGCGACTTCAACTCACTTACCCCACCCCAGTTCAAGGTCCTTGCAAGGTCATTTCCTGTTCCCAGAGGAAGTACTGCCACAGGAGGCTGGGGATTCAGTTGCAATTGATCCAAAATGGACAGAATCCATCCCACCTACCAAGAAAAAGAAATGTGAAGTGGCAAAACATTCTTCTAACTGGTTATATGAAGAACGTCTGCCACATTTGCAGAGCCACATTAATTAAATCAGTTGTAAAATCTGTAAACTCTCCATTGAAGGTTAAAGTCACAATCCCCAAATTGAATTAGTCAACATTTGAACCATTCTTTACTTGACGTGGAAGCCAAACCTCGACATCAGTGAAGATTGAACAACAAAATGGAGCTGATCTTCTACAAGCAGGTTCCCAGCAGGAAGACTCATTCCTGGGAGTTCATTTTGTATCTTCTGCCCTACTGACTCTGAACATCAGAATGTGATTGCCAGTTAGTCCACAAATAGTACAGGAACAGCATTAAATTAACTAAAGTATTAAAAAGACACTCTGCGTGCATACAAGTTTTGACCATTAAAACTTTTATGAAGTGATCCAGTTGTTGGTGGAATTTTTTTAAAATGTGTTTTGTAATTAGAAACAGAGGAAGAGGATGAGGTCATTCAGCCCCTCGAGTTCCACCAATCAATTGAATCAAACTGGCCATTTAGTAGCAACATGTTTTCTTTTAAATTCGTTCATGAACTGACCAGCATTTATTGCTCATCCCTAGTTGCCCTTGAGAAGGTGGTGGTGAGCAGCCTTCTTGAATCGCTGCAGGCCATGTGGTGAAAGTACTCCCATTGTGCTGTTAGGGAGGGAGCTCCTGGATTTTAACCCAGTGGCTGTGCAGCAACTGCAATATATTCAATATATTTCCAAGTCAGCATGGTATATGTGACTTGGAGAGGAAATTGCAGGTGGTGGGGTTCCCCATGCGCCTTGACCATGTACAGGTTAGAGGCTATGGGTTTCCAAGATGCTGTCAATAAAACCTTGGTGAATTGTTGCAGTGCATCTTGTAGATGGTGCACCCTGCAGCCACAGGGCCCTGATGGTAGAAGGAGTGAACGTTTAAGGTTTTAGATTTTATGGCAATCAAGAGGACAATTTTATCCTGGATGAAGTCTTGAGTGAAAGCAAGCATGCAGGTGCATCAAGCTGTTAAGAAGTCAAATGGTATGTTGGCCTTCATTGCCAGAGAATTTGAGTAAAGGAGCAAGGATGTCTTACTGCAGCTGTACAGGGCCTTGGTGAGACCACACCAGGGGTATTGTGCGCAGTTTTGGTCTCCTTATCTAAGAAAGGATATCTGAAACAAAAACAAACATAGCTGGAAAAACTTAGCAAGTCTGACAGCATCTGTGGAGAGGAACACAGTTAATGTTTTGAGTCCGTATGGTTCTTCATCAGAACTAAGAAATATAGAAATGAGATGGAATATCTAAGAAAGGATATACTTGCCATACAGGGAGTGCAGTGAAGGTTCACCAGACTGACTCCTGGGATGGCTGGATTGATGTATGAGGAGAGATTGGGTTGACTAGACCTGTATTCACTGGAGTTTAGAGGAATGAGAGGGGTCTCATTGAAACAAAATTCTGACAGGGTTGGACAGACTGGATGCAGGGATGATGTTTCCTCTGGCTGGGGGGGGGTCTAGAACAAGGGGTCACAATCTCAGGATAGGGGGTCGGCCATTTAGGACTGAGATGAGGAGAAATTTCTTCGCTCAGAGGGTGGTGAACCTGTGGAATTCTCTACCACAGAGGGCTGTGGAGGCCAAGTCACTGAATATATTTAAGAAGGGAACAGATAGATTTCTAGAATATAAAGTTGTCAAGGGGTATGGGGTGAGAGCAGGAGTATAGTGTTGAGGTGGAGGGCCAGCTATGATCATACTGAATGGCGGAGCAGACTCAAAGGGCCAAATGACCTACTCCTGCTTCTTTTTTTCTATGTTTTTCTTTGTGTTTTTTTGGACCTACGCTCTTCCAGGAAAGAGTGCATTCCATCACACTCCTGACTTGTTGCTCAGTCTTTGGAGAGTCACAGGGTGAGTTACTTGCTGCAGGATTTCCAGCCTCTGATCTGCTCTTGTAGCCACAGTACTTATATGGCTGGTCTAGTTTCTGGTCAATGGTAACCCCCAGGGTATTGATAGTTCTGGATTCAGCAATGGCAATTCCATTGAATGTCAATGGGAGATGGTTAGATTCTCTCTTGTTGGATATGGACATTACCTGGGACTTGTGTGGTGTAAATGTTACTTGTCACTTATCAGCCCAAGCCTGAATGTTGTTTCAGGTCTTGCTACATTTGGACATGGACTGCTTCCAGTATCTGAGGAGTTGTGAATGATGCTGAACATTGTGCAATCATCAGTGAACATCCCCACTTCTGACCTTGTGATGGAAGAATGGTCATTGATGAAGCAGCTGAAGATGGTTGGGCCTAGGACACTACCCTGAGGAACTCCTGCACTGGTGTCCTGGAGCTGAAATGATTGGCCTCTAACAATTACAACCATTTTCCTTTGTGCTAGGTATGACTCCAACCAACAGAGAGTTTTTCCTCTGATTCCCATTGACTCCAGTTTTGCTAGGGCTCCTTGATTCCAAACTCGGTCAAATGCTGCCTTGATGTCAAAGGCAGCCACTCTCACCTCACCTCGGGAGTTCAGCTCTTTTGTCCATGTTTGAACTAAGGCTGTAATGAGGTCAAGAGCTGAGTGGCCCTGGCAGAACCCAAACTGGGCATCAGTGAGGTTATTGCTAAGCAAGTGCCACCTGATAGCACTGTTGATGACCCCTTCCATTACTTTACTGATGATCGAGAGTAGACTGATTGGATGATAATTGGTAAAATTGGATTTGTCCTGCTTTTTGTAGGTAGGACGTCCTTGGGCAATTTTCCACATCCTTGGGAAGATGCCAGTGTTGTTTCTGTACTCAAACAACTTGGCTAGGGGCATGGTTAGTTCTGGAGTACAAGTCAACAGTGCTAGAGCTGGAATGTTATCGTGGCCAATTGCCTTTGCTGTATCTACTGCAACTATATCCTGATATCACATGGAGTGAATCAAATTGGATGAAGACTGGCATCTGTGGTGCTGGGGACCTCAGAAGGAGGACAAGATGGGTCATCCCCTGACACTTCTGGCTGAAGATGGTTACAAATGCTTCAGCCTTGCCTTTTGCACCAGGGTGCTGATCTTCCCCAATGTTCATGGAGCTTAATCCTCTGGTTAGTCGTTTAATTGTCCACCACCATTCACAACTGGATATGGCAGGACTGCAGAGCTTAGATCTCATCCGGTGATTGTGGGGTGGCTTAACTCTATCTATCACTTGCTGCTTCTGTTGTTTGACATGCAAGTAGTCCTGTGTTGTAGCTTCAGCAGGTTGACACCTCATTTTTAGGTACACCTGACGATGTTCCTGACATGCCCTCCAGCACTCCTCATTAGACCAGGTTCGATCCCCCAGCTTGATGGTAATCTTAGAGTGGGAAATATGCCAGGCCATGAGATTACAGGTTGTGGTTGAATGCTGCTGCTGCTGATGGCCCACAGCGCCTCATGGATGGCCAATTTTGAGTTGTTAGATCTGTTCTGAATCTATCCCATTTAGCACAGTGGTAATGCCACACAATATGGTGGATGGTGCCCTCAGTGTGAAGATGGAATTGTCTCCACAAAAACTATGCAGTGGTCACTCCTACCAATACTGTCATGGACAGATGCATCTACGACAGGTAGATTGGTGAGGGCGAAATTAAGTAAATTTTTCCCTTTCGTCATTTCTCTTACCATCTACCACAGACCCAGTCTAGCAACCACGTCCTTCAGGACTTGGCCAGCTCAGTCAGTAGTAGTGCTACCAAGCCACTCTTGGTGATGGACATTGAAGTCCCCCACCCAGAATGCATTCTGTGCCCTTGCCACACACAGTGCTTCTTCCAAGAGGTGTTCAACATGGAGGAGCACTGATTCATCAGCTGAGGGGGTGGGGATCGGGGGGTGCTAGGTAGTAATCAGGAGGAGGTTTCCTTGCCCAGTTTTGACCCGACTCTGACTGGGCAATACAGCCACAATTCTTTCAATCACATTGATCAGACAGTACGACCGGACTGTGTGCCAGCACTGCAGGCTTGTCAAATCCTTCAACCACTCTCATTCTCTTCAGACGGGATGGGGATTTGGCAGACTCCCTCTAAATGGGATGGAAGCCGACATGGATCTTTTTATGTGTGATACAAGCTGGGATCGCCACTTTAAATAGAATAGAGAATCGACAATCTCTTTAAAAGGGACCAAAAGTTGGTGCAGTCTCTTTAAATGGGATGGGAGTGTGGAAATGTGCAAGGTAGTTAACACTGAGCAATGCAAGGCTTAACACAATAACAGTCCACTTCAAGAGAACACTCTCGAATCTAACCAGCATCTTCAAACAGCCACAAGGTTGCATAGCCTAATTCTGCCCTCTAATGGGCACTGCTTGTCACAACTTGCCGCTTCCCCATACATTTCCATATTAATTAACCATCCTGCTCCCTCTCATGCTGCACTGTGACACCAGGAATTCTGGGACACTCAGCTTGGCAACTTTCAAATCAGTGACTTATGTTTACATTGCATAAAATAGCCCAGTAAATCAGATGGTGCACTATTTAGGAAGAGGAGTGTTATACAATGTATTATTCTGATGTTGGCGAGGTTCAGTCTCTCTCCAGGGCCACAGATTCTAATTGTTCAGTAAACACAGTTTAACAGCTGTGTGGTCAGCAAATTTTGAAGAATAGAATTGATATCTGGCTTCTGCTGCTGCAGGTGAGAAGCAGCCTGCCTAAGTTTGCTTTTGGCGTCAGTAATTAAGTGTCTGGAGTGAGAGGTCTGGAATATATCACATGCCCTTGTTCAGAGTCAACCACATTTCTGTGGGTCTGAAGTCACATGTAGGCCAGATTCACAGAAACGGATGATGAATTGGTTTGGGTGATCTTATTTGCTGCTGCTTTGTGTGTTGTGCTCTCAGGCTGCCATTTTTCTCCCCCACCTCACTGGGGTAACGCAGTCCATCAGTTTTCTGACAGGACAATCCTGAATGTAAGGAGGATCTAAGGCTTTCCAGGTATTCCCACAGTTGCTCAGCGCTCAGCCGGCAGTATTCCACTACATCAGTAATCCCCACTTAACCTATGCCCCCTGTGTACAAGATTATATGACCCCCTTCTAAATGCATCCAGGAGATGGGGCCCAGGATGGGGGGGGGGGGGAGAAGGCACACAAGAGGCTAATGTTGGAAGAACAGAAAGTTTGGGTGTGTGGTGGAGGGTGCAGGCTGGCAACATTATAGAGCAGGTGGCATTCGAGATGAAGAGGACATGTGGGCAGAATCTCTGCTCGGGATTGGTCGAACACTAAGGTTGTGAATAGATTGGTTTGTCCCGAGATAATGAATGGTGTAAGACTCAGTGGCCAGGGAACAGTGGGTGTGGTGGGTACTGAAGATGATGGCTATAGTCTGCCTAATGTTTAAAGGCATGAAAAAAAAACATCATGGCAGAATGACTTTCACACTATTACAATGCTTGCTGATCTCAACACCAATTGGAACCTTTGTTTTGAAATGAATTCCAGGAAATAATTATCATCTTTCATTTTAAGAGCATAATACACAGTCGACAGAAAGAAAGAGGAGCTAATTGAATGAAAACACTTACTGTGCCATCACCTCCACAAGCCAGAATTCGTAAGTTCTGAACCTTTCGGTACAGCTCTAACCTGTACAGAGCAAAACACAAACTTTCAAAAAAAACACACACAAATTCAGAAGAAACATAGAACTCCATAGTTTCAGAGAGATATGTTCATATTCTTGGTTTAGAAATTGCAAAAACAGAGGGAAACTCAGTCCAGACCTTCTGCACAAACCCCTCTGGGAGCTGCCATTTCTCCTAGATTCCATCGGAAGAAGTTCAGAATGAATCCCAACAAAAAATTCCTCAATCATTTCCACAAGGCTGCATGAGGCAAGGGAATCAAGGGTTGGCTGGGGGACCAGCAGGAAAATGGACTTAAGGTCACAATCAGATCAGTGATCATCATATCGACTGAGAGAGCAGGCTCAAGGGGCCGAATGGCCTACTCCTGCACCTATTTCTTATATTCACTTCCCTTAACTTTGCGGGAACTGTTCCTGAATGTACTTGGTTAAACTTCCCTTCACCCTGCCTCAAAGTTAAAAATTATTCCAGTCCGTAACCTCTGTTGGATTCTTCACATATTTGTGACTCGATCAGCTTAATACCCGACATCTTTCAGCACGTTTCAGTCAATCCTGGAAACTGTGGATCATTCTTTAACTAAAATCTCTAAGGGCGAGCTTTAATTAAATTTTACACCATCTAGGATGGAGGTAAAAACTTATTCAAAGAAAAGAACATTTTTTGAATGATATTTTTTGCCTTCAGGCTGCAAGATATCAGCACCAGATTTACCATGTATTTTTATCTATCTTTAGGGACAACGTCAAGCATTCCTGAGTGTGTGGGCCAGATACAGAGTAAAGTTCCCTTTGTTCTGTCCCCTTAACCCTATTCACAGAATACTGTCCTTCACTGTGCTGGTGCGATATTTAAATGCCCCACACGAGTCCACCTTGCTGTTCACTCTGAGCAATGCTGCCATTTCAGTGACTATTCGGTTTCATTTTGCTGCAGTTGGGTCTCCATCTGTTACAGACTGTGCACGCTATCCCAAACTCATTTCATGAAGCAGGCAAACAGCCAGAGGGAAGTATCGCGCATCTGGCTCCACTCCAGGCTGGAGTTGAACCCAGGTCTCAGACAGGAAAGAACCCTACTGTAAACCACGCTATCACCCTGTGCCACTTGTAACAAAAAGAAAGATGCACTTTAAGACCATCTCAGTGCTCCTTCAGTCACAGTAACCACATCTGTGCCTAGGAATGCAGGTGCCATCCCCCTTTATTCAGAGTGTCAAATGGTTATGCTGCTGTTCTCTGGTGATTTATTTTCTGAGATGTTGGGGGGGGCAGAGAGAGGGGAGAGGGGAGGGAGTGTTACTTTGCCATCAAGCTCTGGAATACCAGCACCTTGTGCCAGAAAATGACACAGCCACAGGTTTACACACCCCTTCCTTGCCCAGCCATGCAGGCAGTTGTGCTGGCATGGAGAAAATATCGAGTGGAAGGCAAGCCATTCTCCAACAGGAGTGGGAGAGAAAGGAAGTCGGGGGAGAGTGACCATGAGTTGCTGTCCGAGATCCTCCTATAGATCTGACTGCTTGCCATCTTTCCACAGGCAATGCAAGGATGAAGGAACAAATAACTCCTCTTCAAAGTTAAAAGGGAGAGAATCTCAACCTCAAGTAAATCAAGACCCCAGTTGAGGGGAAAATAATCCATTTAAGATCCCACACTTGACGCCACCCAATATGTGCTCATACTCTGCTAGGGTTGCCAACCTCCAGGGTTCACCCTGAAGATCAATCTCCCTGACACTGCTGTGTGCAACCCTAGAGAAAAATTACCAGGGACATTAAAGAAGTTTGGGTTTTTGGGTCATTTTCTTTGAACATTCCTCTTTACCAGATATAGGAATATTAAAAATGGGCAAAAAAGGGCTGCTTGGCTGACAGTCAAGCATCATCCAATTGGGCAAATGAGTCTTTTTGCTTTCCAATTGGCGCAGGAAGGCAGCACATCACAAGGCTGGACGTGTTGGCCAACAAATGGCTGGATCATGGGGGCAATTCATGTGATGAAACCTCCAGGAATATATTTGATCACAGTTGGCAACCCTATACTCTACTGATTAACAAAACAATGGCCCAGATCTTCTGGTCAATGGCAAGGCCATGGCACTGGGTCGGAGGGGGGAGTGTTAGTTCTTCAGCAAGTTTACTTTTAAATATATTTTGAGGCATTCCCGATATAGCTTCTGCTGTTAATCACTTTCAACCCAGGTCCTACCATGCCCGTGATTAACAGCGTGAGTATCCTGGAGTAAATTGCAGGGCAAGTACAGGGAACCTAGCTTAGGTTTAATGATGGGATCAGTGTCGGAGGAAACCATAGAGAGGTCAGCCAGTGTATCTCTGCCCATTGGAAGTTTTAAATTCCCAGATAACTACCAGGCATATGTTGAAGGTGGGACTTCCTCTGGGTCCCAACATGCTGTTAATATGGCAATCACCTTGTTAAAACCAATTGCTAGTCAAACAGGTGATGGGCATTGACTATCCCATCTAAATAGAATAAAAAGAAACAGCTGGAACACTTTGTGTGGAAGCTACTTGGAAGTTAGTAGCACTGAGGAGTTGTCTTGACAATAAACCAGCTTGAACCAAAACACCAACCCGGATGAATTCTTCCACCACATGTGCAACCCCAGCGAGTGTCTCAATGTTTGCCGCCATGCCATTGGGAGATCTGGGCCATTATTCTCTTGACACCCCCCACCAAAATATCCACAGCTCCATCAGACTCAAACATTGGTCCCTATTCAGTACTCACGCCTCCTTGGGACCTCCCTGACACATATCAAACACTTGTCTCGGGTTCAGATACCACATGAATGACTGGATGATCTTTGCTCCCTGTAAAAGAATGAAATAAATTTAATAGTGACACAGTGAAGGCTATGCTGCTCTAACCCGATGAGATACTGTTAAATACATGCTGTAGTACTGGTACAGAGTCTGTGGTGATTCAGCCTTTTAATGCAAATCTGGACCAGAGGCCCCACCAGGATTAACCTCGTGGCAGAGCAGCCTCAAAAGCTGTGAATGGGAGCCCAGGCTATTGATGTACATTGCTATAGGGCGGGCAGCTGGGGGTGTGTCTACACCAGAGAGTGGGCCAGACACAGAAAAGCAACATCCTTCTCTCATACACAGAGAATGTGAGGCCCACAAATCAAGATTCCAATACATAATTAACCACCGAGTGATCTGTGGCCCTCAACCGAGTTGTGGGATTAAGGCTGTATACAAAAAAAAAAGGAAACTAAATCAGCAGCTGGAGGTGCGTTACAGCCCCAAAGTTAGGACAGATCCCCTCATTTCGCCTGGCACATTCTCTTCCTGTTTCTTCATTCTTCTTTTTTCTCCTAAATTCGCTGCTATGTGCTGGGGTCTAGTTCCACGTGCAGCTTGCCACACCTTGCCCAGTCTTTTTGTGTCAGTTCAGAAGCCCAGTGTCCCTAGGCTACTCAACTGCCAAGAACATCATGTTCCCATTGGTCGGGGAGGATTGTCACAGGACACCAGGGTCCGGTTGTTTCTATTTTTCCCACCTCTCCTGACTTCAGGGGCACCGAGTCCAACTGTCGCAGGCCAGTTGCTTCAAGGTCCTTGGGTATGCGACTATTTTCCATCCTGTGGCCGTGCCTGAGCCAATAGCATTCTTTACAATTAAGCACGTTTGGTTTTTATTTTGACATGAGTGGATTTTGATGCAGCATTCCCGGTACACATTAGCAGACGAGAGAGCGCGAGAATGGGCTGCACACTCTTGTTTCTTCCTGTTCTGTAAAGGCAGGGGGACCACACACCTGATTTCCTCCACTTCTGGGATTGACAAACACCAACAGCGGTTTCATCAGTGAAGAGGGAATGGGCTTTATGATAAAGGGCTTCCATCTTCCTTCCTGTGAGAAAAGGGGAAAGAATCAGTCCAGAACAGCGACATATATTTGCATGAACTGCTTCAGGCACAGCCGCAAATATAAAAGCAAAGAGTGACACTAGGTGGATGAGCTGCTTTGCTGAACAACCACGTACAACGTGTGTCATGCAGCATCCCCAGGTGGCTGCACTGGCTCAGGAAGAGCAGGTCACAACACTGAAAACTGACCAACATCTTCCATTTAATTACAAAGATCTCTCATCGTACTTCAAAGGGAAATGGGCACTGAATTGGAACACATTGGGGTGGATGAGGTAAAGCGTGACTGAAGGCATGGTTAACTAGGTAGGTTCTCCATAGTGTTTAAAACTTTAAGGGAGGTAGCATGGAAAAGCATGGCAATATTTTGGGAGGAGAGCAACAAAAGGACGAGCCCCCAGCTATGAAAGAAAGACTTGTACTTATATCGTCTATCATGATTTATGGATGTCCCAAAATGCTTTGCAGTCAATTAAGCACTTTTTTTCATGAAGTGTAGTCATTGTTGCCAGATGCAGTAGTGAAGCCTTCCAAACAGCAATGAGATAGCAGCCAGGTAATCTGGTTAGTGATGTTGATTGAGGGATGAATATTGGCCAGGACACCAGGGATAACTCCCCTGCTCTTCTTCGAAAAGTGCCGGGGAATCTTTTACATCCACCTGAGAGGGCAGATGGGGCCTCAGTTTAACATTTAATCCGAAGGACAGCCTCTCGAACAGCGTGACGCTCCCTCAGTACAGCATTGGAGTGATAGTTTGGATTAGTGCTCAAATCCCACTCTGGAGTGGAATTTGAATCCACAATCTTCTGACTCTAACAAGAGGTGAGTCATGTGAGTTGGCTAAATACT
The DNA here is from genome assembly GCF_964194155.1 of Cetorhinus maximus. Lineage (NCBI taxonomy): Eukaryota > Metazoa > Chordata > Chondrichthyes > Lamniformes > Cetorhinidae > Cetorhinus > Cetorhinus maximus. The sequence continues at coordinate 75,312,546 of NC_135887.1, read as the reverse complement.
CCCACACAGCCCCACACACAGGTCTGCTCAGTGATCTTACTTGTACATCATTATGCGGTAATTTCACATCCTGGGGGAGGTTGTGGAGCAAATTAATAGTTCACCCAATTTTTCGCTTGCATTGGGATCTAGCTTTGGTTTATGGTTTCATCTGATTTGAACTACCCTAGTTAGAGTGATTCTTGTTTCTATCTCTTTACAAGAGCAACTTGCATTGGTAAAGTGCCATTAGTATAACTAAATGTCCCAAGACACATGACGGCAGGGAAGTGGAGCAGAGGAGGAGTGTGCAGGGTGGTATAGTGTCAGGATTTCCAGAGGTTTTACTTTAGCAGAGTTGGTAAGAACTGCAGACAGTGTATCTTGTCTATTTTTATTAAAAAGGAATTCTGCTGCCATCTAAACTGTCCTTCCTTCATGCATCATTCTTGGACCCAATAAATAGGAAGCAGACCGACATCAGGCCTCTCTTTGCTTGGAACTGGTCAACACGGCAACTGGGCCTGTGCTCTGAATTGTAACCTACTCCTCATATTATTTTTCTTCATTTACGGGGTGTGAGTGTCGCTGGCATTTATTGTCCATCCCTAATTGCCCTTGAGAAGGTGGTGGTGAGCTGCCAGCGTCACTGAGGTTGGTCTTTGCTTGGACAGCCCTTGTCTCTGGCCCATGGCACAGTACGCCATGAGCTGTGCCTCATCCTTCACCATACGGACTGCAGTGGCTCAAGAAAGTGGCTCACCACCACTGCCTCAAAGGCACCCAGGGATGGGAAATAAAGGCCAGCCTTGTTAGCAACGGCCACGTCCTGAGAACAAATTAAAAACAGGAATCACCATCTCTCCTTCCCTCTTTATTCCCATTTATCCTAATGCTAATTTCAATATTTTTTTCCCGCGACAAATTCCAGCAGTAATATATTGCAGCGACCTCTCAAACAATAATTTAAAAGAAAATCACAGGCCTCCTTACCTCGGCTCCTTTCTTACTGGATTTCCTTTTAAACGAGGTCCGTTTTTTCTTTTTACTTGACTTCAGTGAATTCTGGGAGGAAAGGAAAGAGCAACGAGATTGGAGTTAGTGGCGAACTGACACCAGCTTGGAAGAGTTTCAGGCACAGGGACCGTTCAGAAAGCACTCCTCACCTGAGCTCGTCTCACCCGAATGATCCAGGTTGGCGGAACGATAACAGCAGCGTGAGCACCTAGAGTACACGGCTCCTCAATCTGTTGCAGCATGAAGCAGGTCACCTTATTGTGATACTGTGGGAAAGGGCAAAGGGGACAGTCCGAGTGAAACGTTCAGCATTCCGTTTATTCTATCTCCACCTTCCCATCCCACCCCACCCTTCCAGCCCCCACTCCATTATTTTTCCAGTGTCTGTCCTGCTGCTTGGCATTATGCTGCGAGCATTATGACACCAGAATGTACCAAGACGCAAGGATGGAATGTGGGCCAAGGGTTCACCACATTCAGGCTGCCAACCATGGCTTTGCCATTACCAGGAGTTGGGACCCAAGACCGAGTAAAAGCTGCAACCACAGGTCTCTCAAGTGGCCCCACAGATGGTTGCCCTTCTATACTATGAGCTGCTTTTCAGTAATTGTTAACTAAGGGATTAAAATGTGCATATTTTAACTCCATTTTGCATCAAAATGGCATGGTGAAAACACACAGCATAGAGCATTGGTGAGGAACAAAACATTTGGTTGAATTAGAATTTAACTTTCATAAATAAGCAAAGGTTTGTGGAGTTAAAATGCATCAAACAATCAGGATAGGTCAGTGGAGAGGTGATTTGTAAAGGATTAACTGAGCATCTCAATGAGCAATGTTTGGTCACTTCCACATCTTTCGGTATTTAATCACTCCTGTCCTCCACTCTGCCACAGGGGCTCTTCATTCTGTTCTTTCTCTGACCCTAGCTCTGTAATTGCTTAAAATCTTTTCATCTATAACATCTCCCAATTCTGTTAAACATCATGGACGTGAAACATTAGCTCAGTGTCTCTCTCCACAGGCACGGCTTGGCCCACTGAGCGCACCCAGCATTTGGTGTTTCTCTGAGCAGCACCGGTCAGCCTCAAGACAGGGTCGATTCCCTTCAAAATGTAAGACTTACTGCTTGTTTACACCAGGAACAGCTGATTGCGACAATCTCCTTACTGTGAAAGGTAAACTTCTGCTGAAAACCCTGGGGCGGGGGAAAAAGACAGAAAGGTGATGATAAGGAGGTGAGTCACAAAGCAGCTAAAGTCAGCTCCAACATCAGGACAAGAGACAGCCGCTGAGACACCAACCATTTCCCTCATTGGCACGGCAATCACCAGCCAACTTTACCAGATCCTCTTTGAGCTACCCAGCTCTCAAAATATTTGAACCTCGACAGCTGGGAGAAACATACTGCTTTCTTACACAATGTGGGGTGGAAGAGCACTTCAGAATGTAAAGAATTCATTTCTCAGTGTCACATTCCCTGTTAATTTTGTAAAATGTCAGCTTAACTGTACTTAGTCTCTTCTCCCCAAATGTTTCAATGTTATAGGAGGCACTGTTTGCTTTGATGGGCAATGGGTTATGTAATTAACGAGACTAGGTGTTTCAGAGGCCTCTATGGATTACATAAATAGAGGAACAGACTATTCAGAGGCCCTAATAGATTTATAAGTAGACTGTTCAGAGGCTTCAATGGTTTGTATATGTAGATGAATTGGGTGCTTAAAGGCATATTAATCCTGGATCAAAGAAAGTCTCATCCAGGGGTGGACAACTAAGCTTTAGGAAACACTGAAATGCTGAGAGCCCATGTCCACAGTAATCATATTCCTGGACATGTCTCCTGATCTTGCACCAACACTATTGCCCTCCACCTTCTCCCATTGTAAATCTGACCCCTCCACCTCCCCTGCAATCTGCGCTGTATGACTCCCTCAGCATGCTGGTTTCAAATATTGCCAGCAGTCTTGGCCATTACTCCTGGATACCAGTCACTTCCAGAACAGCATCCAGTGATGCCATCCAGCTGCATAAACGCAACAAGAAATGAGCAACCGATTTACATTTAACTGTGCTGAAGCCCGAATTCCTGCAAGAGGCTCAACTGTCATTAAGATTTAACACAGGCACTGCTAGCCTGAAGATTCACTTTCCCTTAAATATTAATATAAATACTGACAAGATACGTTCAGGCACTGATTCCTGAAATTAGCTGATCTTGAAATTCTAGAGACATTCACTCCTGCAGTTGATTCAAAGGAGGTTATAAATTTGTGTGTTATTGTAAGCTTTCCTATGATTTTAAAGGAAGTTGTTCAAAAATATGTACAGCCTGGGTGTTTGCCATTTAGATTTAGGGGAAATTATTTGAATAGCCTGCTCCAAAATATTATTTTTAGTCTCAGAGGTAAACTTTATCAAGGACTTTCCCTTCTCTGCAGCATGTTAATACTGCACGCCGTGCACACACACACACAGCTCATACCTTGCCACACTGTTTGCATTTCCCCTCTTGCCGCCTCCGATGAACCCAATGGTGCCGTACAAACGTGGGCTGAAAGGGCAAAGGGAAAACAATTTGTTTAGTTTGTAACTGGAAACCCATTCACACGTCATGGTGACCATTTCTCTCATATTTTTTTCCCCACACTTCGGCTCTCTATTGTCTACTGGCTTTTGCGTCAGTCACCAAGTGAGGGGCTCCCCTAAGAAAGAATGGGGAATTGATTCACTCTTTGTTCCTGTGTGGCTACCATCACTCTCCTCCCAAATTCGTCTGGATATTTCAGTGGTGCCAAGGTGCTCACACTGCATTTATTTGTAAATCACACTTCCAATCACGTGTATCTAGTGCCAATGGAGCAAAAAAACCAAAACAACAAATTCTCTAGATGAAATCTGCCTCTGGAGGTGGGGCATGTGCACCCCTGGAAAGAGGGGGTGGCTGTATGCACCCCAGCTTTAGCACTTTTCAAGTTTCTGAGGAACCGAGTATGGTTGTTCATTAAATCCATCGGCTACCATTATACCTTTGTTCCCATTTGACTGACAGTTCGATATCCAGAGGTTGCTCGAACCAGAAGATGAACATGTCATGCTTATAGTAGTCCGTTAAGTTCATTTCACACCATTCCATTGCATGTGGTGCGACAGAGGACTGCACAAGGTTCATCGACGGACTTGGTATTTTGATGTTAGAAGCGGTTTTAAAAGTACAGGTGAGAGATTAAACATCTGGGAACTCTCAGGCATGAGTCTGTACTCTTTGATTCAGTGGTGTTGTAGCACAAGGCACAGGTTGCAACGTGCTTGGGAACACCATCACCTCCAAGTTCCCTTCCAGGTCACACCAACTAGACTTGAGACAAATGTGGCCTTTCCTTCATCATCACTGGCTCAAAATCCTGGAACTCCCTCCCTAACAGCACTTTGGGTGCACCTACACCACATGGACTGCAGCGGTTCTAGAAGGCGTCTCACCAGCACCTTCTCAACAGCAACTAGGGATAACTAATAAACACTGGCCTTGTTATGATACACATATTCCAAGAACGAATAAAGAAAAGCCATGTACAGGCACCTATAGGCTGGAGGTTGGTGCACACTATATCCTTGAGGTGAGCTCAAAATAGACCAATAACTCCCCAAATATATCGCAAGGATGAATTAGGAGGATGCATTTGGTAATATAAATCCTTACAGCTTCTGTGCAGCTTCAGCTGTTGAAACCAGTTTTCCAATAGGGTCAATTTAAAATTGAAAATAGATTTTACGATTTGCTTTGCAATTTTCTCCAAATCTATTTTTTTTTTAAAAACAAGCAATAAGGCATGTTCAAAACCAATACAGTTCTTAAGTTCAACAGATATAATTGCAGGAACAGTCAGAAATATCAACCAATGGGTAAAAGATGTTCCTATCACGATTTCTGTGGACCTTTGGACATAGCAGCCTCAGCTGTATATAGGCACTGCAGTCAGATTCTTCATTAATTCCAGCAGGGACTCACTTCATATCAAACATCAACCATCTTCAACAAAAGGATAACATATGCTTTTTATTACTATCATCACCACTGCTCAGCATTCACTTACCTCTCGAACGTTACGTGACCCAGACTCCCGGAATGTCGGTTTACATCTAAAATTTATCTGTGGATTTTAAAAAATGTAAAATAAAATTGGTCTGATCTTTAACAAGGCACGTACAGCCAGGGAAACAAGTGCTTGGCAATCCATTGTTGTAAAGGATTTTTAAATAAGTTTCATATAATTACTTAGCATGTCCAGGCATTGAGTTTAAAAACAGTTGTGGAAAAATTGGTGTAATCCATACTCTGGGCTGGGGTTACTTTTTGGAAACAGTACAAGCTGATTAGGGAGAGCCAACATGGCTTTTGAAAGGGAGATTGCATCTAACTAAACAGATCAATAGAGGAGGTTGAATGAATATCATATTCTTTGATTTTTCAAAGGTACTAGCGATTGCTAGTAAAATTTAGCAGTATGTATTTGGAGGCAAATTGGTGACAAGGGAAGGATATTGGTGGGAAGATAAGAGGCGGAATATGGTTAATAAAAGTGGAATTCTTGACTGGCAGAGACAAGCAACAGCTTTTCACTATTACATTCAAATATAAATGGCTAGAGCTTGGGATGACAAAGGAATGTATACAATTTACCAAATGAAACTAAGCTAAGGATATAATGAACTCTGAAAACGAAAGCAGAAAATGGACATTAATATTGTAAGCAAATGGTACAGCAGAATGATGCTAACTACAATTTTAATATAACAAAGTAATGCAACATGTCTGGAAAGAAAAATGGCAAACTGAAATACACTCAATGATGAAAAACTGAGGAGAGAAGTGGATGAACAAACAGCTTTTGGAGTCCAGCTACATAAATCACAACAAGTTAGCTTACTGGTGACACAATGAGAGTCTTAGCATGAAAATCAAGGGTATACAGAGCCACACAGAGCACCACCACAGTCATACAGAGAACTATTATAGTTATACAGAGCATTACCACAGTTATACAGAGCACTGTAAGTCCTCACTTAAAATTATGATTGCGTTCCTGAAAAGGGTGATTTTAATTGAATCATAGTTTCCCATGGGAATCAATGTTAAAGCCAGAGTTAGGTTCCTTTGGTTTATCCGGGCAAGAAATGTCCAAATGTACAAGTTGAAATACTGTACCATTTATGTGCAGCACTATACATTCCCAGTTGAAATAACTTACAAAATAAAATACATGACTAAATATAAAATAAATACAATAAACAATACAATTAAATCCTCAAAAAAATTACAGTACTTGCCTCAGTACATAATACTTATACATTGACCAGGCTCCATCTAGTGGCGAAAGTTGGTCAGTGCCGGTATGAACTGAAGTCCTGACTACCTGCACCAACCAACTTCTGCCAGTAGCAGATGGAGCCCAGGGCTTCAGCGCAAGTTCAGAAGCGAAGCCAAGAACGAAGCCAGAAGTCGTGAGCCACTAAAGAATAGACCACGAGGACTAAGGTAAGAACAGTGGCTGGGAATGGGCAAGGGCCAGGAGTAGGAGGAAGAATGATTGAGGGAGAGGGTAGAAACACTGTGGGAAAGGTCATGTGAACTGACAGGCCACAGAAGTGGAAGACTGTGGCAAATGACATTGTGAAACTGGCAAGGTTAAACCGATACACTGATGCTACTTTATTAAGTGTTAAAGCGAAACAAGGTTAAGTGAGTCGATGTTAAGCGAGGATCTGCTGTATTGTTTTATCAGCTACTCCACAAAATAAGCTTGTGCATCTCTACACCAGTATGGTGTAAATTAAGTTGGTTTTCTACAGGTGATCTCTATGTCATTTTATTCCTAGTTGCAAATTATAATCCTCCCAGTATTTAAAGCAACACTATTCTCTCCATCAAAACTTGCATGGGATGGAAGTTGGGAGAACCATTTTGCTATAGACTGTTGAAGATGAGAGATTATTTATTTTGCATTATTGTCCTGGTTGCATAATTTATCAACCAGAAAGGAAAAGCACAGAGATCTAAACGCTTAACTGATGAGGAAGAAGAGAATTGACTCAAAAATATGCTAGTCATGCACTAGAAATTTTAATTTATTATTAAAATGATCAGCAGTTTTAGAAATGTATCGTTATCTCCAGGTGAAGACTTATACTTGTGTGACTAAAAAAACAAATACCATTGGGGAATCAAGCGTGTGATCCAAAATTTAGTATCAAGTTGCTGCTTCATGTCGAGATACAACATGAGAGAATGGGAAGGCATTTAATCCATTGGAATACTATCCAATGGGAGAGAATGGGAAGGAGTTTGGAGTGTTGGAATGCTCCCCAATGGGAGAGAATGGGAAGGAGTTCGGAGTGTTGGAATGCTCCCCAATGGGAGAGAATGGGAAGGAGTACGGATTGTTGAAATGCTATCCAGTGGGAGAGAATAGAAAGGAGTTCAGACCTTTGGAATGCTATGCAATGGGAGAGAATGGGAAGGGGTTTGGGCCATTAGAGTGCTATTCAATGGGAATGAATGGGGATTTGGACCATTGGTATTCTAGCCCTAGGAACATGGAAATGCATAACATGAGAGGAAAGCTATTTGAAAGGCTCAGTTTTGATGAGCCATGGATCATATACCCCAAAGCGCTTCATCTCTTAGAGGAAAGTTCTGAAAAGTTCCTCCTCGCCTATACAAAAAGATCATGAATGCACATCTTATTGTAGGGGATGTAAGTATAGGAATAAACTAAATGTTAATTGGGAGAATCTCTCCATGACCCAAGAGATAGAAGAGACTTACTTTCTCCAGAAGTTCAATACAGGCTGTGTGAACCACTATCTTGCAGGCTGCACATTTCTTCCGTGACACTGACTTCTGCTACAGAGAGGGATGAGAAGAAGTGATTTAACTGTGGCACATCGAATTGATATAAACTTTACAACACCTTTCACTCGCCCTTCCCTGAACCAATTAGCCACACACGAATCATTTACAATCTGTCAGCCGTGAGGACCAAGAACTGACAGCTCTTTCAAACCTTCGTCAATCCTGTTGTATTTCTAGCTGATGAAAGGCAAGGGGGCAGCATGTAGTAATAGGTCAGGACAACTCTGATACTTGATTTTCCTTCTTTCCAGTGGGGAAGGTGCTTTGTCCCCTCCCACCAGACTTCTTTGAATTAATCAGTGGTAGACTGACACTGTGACACGCCCTATGTCCCCACATCAGCTTTACTCAAAATATGTGAGGATTTTTTCCAACTGAAAATACAAGTAATGCTTTTAGTGCTTTTCTTCACGCCCAATGGCCTATTTGCACATGTCATGGTTCAAAACTCTACATTTTCATCTTCAGAAGAGGAGTTGTGTGTCTGGTATTCACTCACTTTATGAAACAAAAGTTTTCCTTCAGTGTCACGAAGGTTAACATCGCACATTTACTGAGAATTGGTCAGTGCCGAGAGAGCCCTCTCCTCAGACTGCATCTCAAATAGGAAAAAAAGAACCTTTCTACAAAATCTTTCATGACCTCAAAACATCCCAAAATACTTTACAGCCAATGAAGCACTTTTGAAGTGCAGTCACTACTGGAATGTGGGAAACACAGCAGCCACTTGGTGCCAGCAAGCTCCCACGAGTAGGAATGAAATAGATGACCAAATCATCCGTTGTTGTGATGTTGGTTGAGGGCTAAGTGCTGGCCAGGATACCGGGGGGAACTTTTCCTCTCTTCTTTCTATAGGGTCATGAGGTCCTCTGCATGCAGCTGAGAGGACAGGCAGTTTAACAAGCATTCAAAGGACAACCCCTCCAACAGCACTGCACTGAAATGTCAGCACAGATTATGTGTTCAGGACTTTTAACTAAAGTACTTGACAGGATTCTGAGATTTAGCTGAGAGGAGTTGGCCATGAAAATTTGTCATTTAATGTGTTTACAGAATCCATACAAGGTTGTAGCACAGGAGTAAGCCATTCAGCCCATCATGTCTTTGCTCTCCCCATAGAGCATCATCTGCTTCAATACTTTAATGTAATTTTCACTTAAAAGATGCAATGGTCACTATCTCAACCAGTCCTTGAGTCAAAGCTTTCCGCAGTACAACCAGAGATTGAGGACCCCCAAAGAGAGAGAATAGTCCTTCACTACTCAATAACAATTTAAAACCTCTCATAAATCTCCTTACAATCTGCTGTGCTCCAATGGAATTCGGTTCAGTTTCTCGGGTGTCTCCTCCATCCTGATGGAATTTACACTGTACACTCTCTATAGACTCGGTGTCCTTTCTATACTGTAGTTCCCAAATCTGCACACTGTTCTTATTGTGGCCCAACTAACGTTTTGTATAAATATATTAATTCTTTACTCCTGTACTTTATGTCCTTACTCAATGTGCTGTTGGCCTTGTTATTGCGCTCACACTGTCAGAGAATTACCTATTGAAGTCTGAGCTCTCCCTGTTCACCACATCCTATTCAGTCTCTCTGCATTTAGTGTATGCCTTCTAGTATTCCAGCACAAATGTATGGCCTGATGTTTCTCCACAATGAACTGCGTCTGCCAGCCCATTATATTAACTATGCTTTCTTGAAATTTTTTTATACTCCTCCTCACTGCTGGCCAAACCTCCTACTTTTGCATCATCAGTAAATATTGATACGGTATTCCTAATACCCAAGGCAAATCATCTATATACACTGAGAGCAGAAGCTCCCCACTGATTTGGGGGGGGCAAGAACCACTTCCAATCCTTCACCTGTCACGCCCAGTAAAGGGCATGTCATATTCATTCATTTAAACTTGGACTATGCTCATATGGAAGCTTCTGGAACTGCCTTATTTATTTAAAAATGGACACTGATGAACCGTTCAGATGGTTGCCAAGGGAGTCCAGTGACCTTTGCAACTTCAACAGACTATCCAACTTCTGGAAAGTTCCAGATGGAATCATAACGGGTGGGGGGTCTCCCCTTGAATGGACATGCCTAGACAGTACTCCTTTGTGGTATTCACACCTGCCATTGTTCAAAGCTTATTCCAAAACAGAGTCAATGGACTCCTAGATTCTATGTCTCCAGGTTTGGAATGTAACAAAGGAAATCTAATGAGACCACTTATCCACAGGTTAAGTGTAAAAGATCAACATCTAGCTTCTATTGTATATCAATGGCCGTTGACCATGTGACTGAAACTGGTTCTCTGATGCTGAAATCCTTTTATCCCAAAACGCAGAAGCAGCCTAGGGCATTCTGCAGAATAACACTGAGAAGAAACAGCTGCACAGAAAGGCTGTGCAACCTTTGTCTTTTAAGAATCGAAAGCCTTGGAAGTCTTTTAAAAAGTTTCCCAGTTTACCTCTAAAGCTCCGAGTTCACTTGTAAAGAAAATGAATTTCTTGAAACAACAGCTGCAGTGCCTGACTTTAAGAACTGCTGAACATTCTTCACATCGAAGGAATGCTACAGTAATCCTGATACCCGACCCCTGACATCGGAATTTATCAGAACTACAATTCAAGAATGGGAAAAGCTTCCATCTTCACTGGACTTACAAAGACACGTGAACTGTTAACTATTCTTTTGGTTTATATTTATAGAAGTGTATTATCTTCTTTAATTGTATCTTTCTGGAGTATATGGTGTGTGGCTGATGTAGTATTTAGGTCTTTCAGGATAAGTGCGTGAATAAATAATCCTCTTTGCTTAAACCCTCAAAGTCTGCTACTAGTATTTTTTTTATTGACTACACACTAACAGGGGTTTAGAAACACACACATTGAACGAATTGCGGGTTTCAGTTTCTCTCTCCTCCCCTGTCCATAACAACCTGCCTGTGCAACAACAGTTCGCATTTACGTTGCACAATGCCCCCAAGGCATTTCACAGGCCATAATAAAAAAAAAACGTACATTGAGCTAATGCAGGAGATATTCAGATGGGGATCAAATGTTTCATCAAAAAGATGGGTTTTAAGGAGAATCTTAAAGGAGGAGGTGATGGAAAGGCAGAGGAGTTTTGAGAGGGAAGCTAAAGTATGAAGCCCGTCTGGTGAGGCTCAAAAGGGTCGGTACACAAAAGGCCTGAGTCTGCAGAAGAGAGCTCAAGGGTCATTGCCGGACTGGAGGCGGTTAGAGATAGGGAGCAGCAATGGCACAAAGGGATTGATAAATGTGGATTTGGGTAGCAAATGCACTGACATAGGGACAGCGGTGGGTTTTGTTAGAGAGTTGAAATTAGCCAGATTACACAATGCAGGTTGATAGGTGACAGATTAAGTTCAATGTGGAGAAGTGTGAAGTGATGCATTTTGGTAGAAGAACATGGACAGACAATATAAAATAAGGGGTGAAATTTTGAAAGGGGTGCAGGAGCAGAAAGACCTGGGTGTATATGTGCATAGGTCATTGAAGGTGACAGGACAGGTAGAGAGAGCAGTTAATAAAGCATACAGCATCCTGGGATTTATTAATAGGGGCATAGAGTACAAGAGCAAGGAGGTTATGCTGAATTTATATAAGACACTTGTTAGAACTCAGCTGGAGTATCGTGTACAGTTCTGGGTGCCACATTATAGGAAGGACGTGAACACATTGGAGAGAGTGCAGAGGAGGTTTACAAGAATGGTTCCAGGAATGAGAAACTTCAGCTATGAGGATAGATTGGAGAGGTTGGTACTGTTCTCCTTGGAGAGAAGGTGGCTGAGAGGAGATTTCATAGAGATGTTACAAATCATAAAGGGGCTGGACAGAGTAGATAAGTTTTTCCTCTTGTAAAAGGATCAAGAACAAGAGGGCACAGATTTAAAGCGATTTGCAAAAGAAACATATGTGACATGAAAAAAACCTTTTTCACACAGTGAGTAGTTCAGGTTTGGAATGCACTGCCTGGGAGTGTGGTGGAGGCAAGTTCAATCAAGGCAGCCAAGATGATTATTTGAATAGAAACAATGTGCAAGGGTACGGGGTAAAGGCAGGGTAATGGCATTAGGTCATAATGCTCATTTGGAGAGCCAGTGCAGACACGATGGGCCGAATGGACTCCTTCTGTGCCGTTAAAATTGTGATTCTGTGATGTGTGCATGCCCATCAGGGTCCAATGGCTTATTCCCACAACCACAGCAGTCCCAACCCACAAGTCCTGCTAATTTTTTAGAACCAATTACTCCTCCACAATGGCCTCTAACAATTGTTACATTTCCTTCCCTACAGAGAACCTACACTCTCAACACCACCATTTGTAAAACTCAAGTCAGAACACGTATTAAATATTCCTGCTATACCTTCATGTTTCACAATTAAGACTCCTTCTTTCATCCCTGAATGTTTCTAACCTCACATTAACTATCCTTTTACTTTGTATATGCTTATAAAAGCTGTTACAATTTAGATTTATTAGCTTCTTTTCATATTCCCTTCAAATGTTCATCTCCCTGCTGTACTTATATTCCTACACATATCCATATAAATACTGTGGCTGCAAGAGCAGGTCAGAGGTTAGGAATCCTGTGACGAGTAACTCAAATCCCGACTCCCCAAAGCCTGTCCACCATCTACAAGGCACAAGTCAGGAGTGGGTTGGAATACTCCCCACATGTCTGGATAAGTGCAGCTCCCACAACACTCAAGAAGCTCGACACCGTCCAGGACAAAACAGTCCGTTTGATTGGCATCCCATCCACAAACATTCACTCTCTTCACCACTGCACAGTAGCAGCAGTGTGTACCATCTACAAGATGCATTACAGGAACTCACCAAGGCTCCTTAGACAGCATCTTACAAACCCACGACCACTACCATCTAGAAGGACAAGGGCAGCAGACACATGGGAACACCACCACCTGGAAGTTCCCCTCCAAGTCACTCACCATCCTGACTTGGAAATATATCACCGTTCCTTCACTGTCGTTGGGTCAAAATCCTGCAACTCCTCCCCTAACAGCACTGTGGGTGTACCTACACCACATGGACCGCAGCAGTTCAAGAAGGCAGCTCACCACCACTTTCTCAAGGGCAATTAAGGTTGGGCAATAAATGCTGGTCCAGCCAGCGACGCCCACATCCGGTAAACGAATCAAAAAAACTCCCATCACCCAAGCCGCCTTCTTCCACCTCCGTAACATTGTCCATCTCCTCCTTTGCCTCAGCCCATCTGCTGCTGAAACTCTCACCCATGCCTTTGTTACCTCTAGGCTTGACTATTCAAATGCATTCCTAGACTCCCTCCCATTCTCCATACACTTCAGTTCATCCAATTCTCTGCTGCCTGTGTCCTAAGTCACACCAAGTCCTGTTCATCTTGTGCTCGCTGACCTACATTGGCTTCTGGTCCACCAATGGCTCGATTTTAAAATTCTCACACTTGTTTTCAAATCCCTCCATGACCTGGCCCCTCCATATCTCTGGAACCTCCTCCAGCTGCACAAAAATCTCTGCACTCCTCCAATTCTAACATCTTACATATCCCCAATTTCAATCGCTCCATCATTAGTGGCCGTGCCTTCAGCTGCCTAGGCCCTAAGCTCTAGGATTCCCTCACTAAACCCATCCAACCTCCTTTAAGGCATCCCAATTGAAACTTTGATTGATAATGCTCCTGTAACGTGCTATACAGCATCAAAGGTGTTATATAAATGCAAGTTGTGATTTTTTTTTCATATTATTAGCCTAATTTTATCATACTTCCTTTAGATTGCAGTTTAGTCTTTGCTGCACTCCCTGTTTACCTTGTTAATAATTATAATTATTGCTTATGTTGTATTCTATTCATCTCGTATTGGATGATTTCTCACTGTTGACCTGTTTCCCAACTTTTCTATCCACTTAATTTGGGCGTCGTCCCTTTTTATCTCACTGGCATTTGTCTTTTTACAGTCTAATACTCCTACCTTCAAATATTGTGGTCCCCATTGCCCACTTGTCCCTCTCTCACATCAGTTACAGTATATATCCCACTTCATTTCCCACAACTAAATCAAGCAATGGCTCTTCTCTCATTGGATTGGAGTCATACTGATCTAGAAGCAGTCTCGGATGCTTTCTAAAAAATACATTTTCTGTTCTGACCTTATCAATTCCCTTTGCTCTGATCTATCTTGCGATAGTCAAAATCATCCATTATTATTGCCCCATTGATCTTATGTAGTTGCATTGCCTACAGGACACAGCCTATCTCACCTGTTACACGAGAGCCATTCATGTTCAATGAGAATTGCATCATTTTGCTTTTAGTTTCTCAACTCTTATCTATATGGACCCTTGTACAACCCCACAGGATATCCTTACATTCTGGTGCTGTGATAAAACCACTGCAACCCCATCTTCCTGTTTCCCCTCCCTCTCTCCTGAAAATAGTTTAACCGGGAACACTCAAGTCCAAACCTGAGCCATCCTTCCATTATAAGTACTGCAACATATTGTTCCATAGTTATTAATCCTGCCAACTACCCTATTCTTGAACATTTTGTGCATTCACTCAACATCAAATATACACATCCTGACTATTTTGTTTTAAGCCTGGAGCCTCATCTTAATCCTTGATTTCACATTGAATTTTTTTGATTTCTTGTCCCTCTCACTGCCTTTCTCTGCTTAGCAACTTTTCCCCCTATTTCTTACAGTTATTCCAACAGACTTATTAATCCCTCTCACTGTCTCAAACGTAACCTTTTGCCAGCTCCATTTGTTTAACTCCTTCCTTACAGCTTTATTTACCCTGTACAAAGGGCCATTGGTGCCATTTTGGTTCAGATGAATATCATCCCCTCAAGTGTTTCTGACCCAAGTCCCAAATCCACTCCAATACCCTAATAGGTGAACCTTTCCCTTCTGCACTAGCCCCGCAGCCGCACACTGACAATTCAAATCCTTCCCTCCTTCACGTGCCCTGTGCGTGGTATCGGACATAATCTGAAGGCAACGCTCTTCAGTTCTTTTTTTCATCTAATAGAACCATACAACATAAGAGGAGGTCTTTCAGTCCATTGTACATATGCTGGCATTTTGAAAGGCCTATCAATTAAATTCCAATCACCTCGCTTTCTCCATAGCCCTGCAAATCTTTCAGGTAGATCTAATTCCCTTTTGAAAGTTACTATTGAGTCTGGTTTCCTCACCCTTTCAGGTAGTGCATTCCAAATCGTAACAACCCCACTGTGTAAAAATAATTCTCATTTCCCCAGTTACTTTTTTGCCAATTAATTTAAATCTGTTTACCAGCACTCTTGCTAACAGAAATCTTTTACACCTATCTTGTCAAAATATGCTTTAGTTTCAATTGAGTTTAATTGTGTTAAAACAAAATAAGGGATATGAATAAAATATCTTCCTGGGATAACCAACACATGTCTGAATTCAACACCAAACAATCGCAGACATGGGATCTGGCCACTGGAGGGCAGTATTAAGCAATGAGAAAGAGTTAACCCTGGTTTTAAAATCACATAAACATGTCAAGTTCCTTAAAGTTTCAATGTAAATTTGATCATAAGCGATTGCTTTATGACCCCCCCCCCCCACCCCCATCCCACCAAACGGTGTGTCTGTGCGCGCACATAGCTAAACATTTACACCTCCTGGCTTAACTAGGAGTGTACTTTGCTTTAAGAAACTTGCCTGACTGGCCAAGAACCACAGTGCAGCAAACCATGGTTGGGAGCAGTAGGGCAGAAGCAGTTAAAAGCCTGTAGGCGATATGAGTATGTGAAAAGTGAGAGGGGTAAGGAGTTCCATATTTGGCCCTGAGGAAGAATGTGTTAGAGCAGGAGATTGTGCAACGAGTCTTGACTTTAACACAGCGAGGACGTAGAGCAGAGGAAGAGTTTGTGGGGCGGTGTACTTACATCTTTGGAGGAACAAAAGAGAAAAATCCAAAGGAGCACTGACTATAATATTAATTAAAAAAACAGGGAGAGAGCAGGTGATGGAGAAAGAGTCAGAGCGCAGAGATGAGACACTTATTGTTCTCAGAGAATAATACAGTTTGTGTGTGTTTAAACATTTCTGAAAATAGCTCCATTATATGGTGATTTCCCAAATAAAAATTTTATTTAACATTGACAAAGACTCATTTTTATTAAGTAGACTATGAAAGGAGTCCTTAATTGTAAATTCCCATTCAGCTGTGCAGTCATATACCCACTCATTATTTACAGGACTATCATTAGTAGCTAATAGCTAATGAATTGGACAATACTGTCCTATAGTTCTACTGTATATGGGTGCAGTATCTAACGGGCCACCTGAGCTTTCATGGTGCTTCTGAGTGTGTCAGGATCATTTTGCTAAAATATAGGGAGTTTTCACATAGCAGCACATGCACTAATCTCTATGCTATAAACCACTGTCAAACAGCTGCTGATACTCACCAGCATTTTTGCGACACAGTTTTGCTCCCCAGCGTAACAGAAATCTCCCGAAACATTGGTCTCAAACCAGATGTGCTCACCATACTGTGCATTCTCCTAAGAAACATAACACCAGAGGAAACAGATTAGTTCGACGACCAATGAGGACAATCACCAAAAGCCTCCGCACGCTTTATAATGTGCGTTTGGAGATGCCAGCGCTGGGAGGGCACGGGCAGTAAAGTCTGTTACAAATGGTCTCAGGAAGAGAAAGGTCTGCTATAGTTAACATTCTCGATGGCGACCTAGCAGGTATGGGTGGCATTGGGAGAAGGACAGGATCGAGCCTGATTGAAGTCCCCAAAACCTCTTGGTCAAATTGCTTGCTGCCAATCACAGTAAAAGGCACATACCCGATCGGTGACACACAGAGCAATCAAAGAGTCAACTTATTTCAGGATTCATTTTTGTAAGGGTCAAGCTCCCAGCCTCCTTTCCTTTGTCTTCCAGTGACACACATGGAGTGGAGATGATGGTGTCGTGATCAAGTCAATGGACTAGCAAACCAGAAGTTCAGGCTAACGCTCTGGGGACATGGGTTCTAATCCCACCATGGCAGCTGGTGGAATTTAAATTCAGTTAATAAATCTGGAATTAAAAGCTAGTCTGGTTCATTAATGTCCTTTAGGGAAGGAAACCTGCCATCCTTACTTGGCCCAGCCTACAGGTGACTCCAGACCTACAGCAATGTGGTTGACTCTTAACTGCCCTCAGAAATGCTGTGCCAAGCCACTCAGTTCAAGGGCAATTAGGGATGGGCAACAAATGCTGGTCTTGCCAGTGACACCCACATCCCATGAAAGATTTTTTTTTAAAACTATCTGAAGGAGTGGGTTGGTTAATCTGCTCCCAGTTTGTTGCCAATGCTGCTCTGAAACTGGACACAAAGCACAAGGTTCCACTTCTAAAACAGACACCTGCAAAACATGGACACTTACTGACAGTCCCAAATTACTTACATTATAATTAATACAAGCTGCACCTTGAAATCAGGGACACTCGCAAATTATGAACTATAGGCAGCTTGTGAATTACTGAGACAAGTCTGCAACTGAAACCACCAGACAGAGCGAGGAGGTAGCGGGCGGGCGGGGGGAGGAGAAAAGAGAGAGAGAGAGAGAGAGAGACCAAAATAAAATCATGCTTTTGTGTAGCGAGAGGCTTTTCTAAAATCCAACTTTCATAGCGGCAAAGAACCTGCTTCAGCTTGTGGATTGAATGCTGACGGAGCTCTATGCCGGGGGCAGAGGGGCTTCTCTACACCTATGGAGTGGCGGGGGGGGGCTTGCAGGTGGAGGTGGGGCCCATTATTCATCCCTTCCTAAATGAAAAAGGGTCCAAGAATGATAATGAACCGAGAAACCCAGTAAACAGAAAATAGAACTGAATTCACATTCTGCTGACTGGGCTCCAAATTCAGCATGGTCCCTGGTAAGAGAGTTCCAAAGGAGGAACCCTGCAGAAGATACAGTCTGTCAGGGTATTTGGCTCACCCAGTTTACTGTACCATTTTGAACATATGCACCTGCACTGTAGTCCCTCAGGTGTCCCTATAATTTAACAGTTAGGAACAAAGGAACAGAAATTGTCCTGTCATTCAATGAGAGCATGGCTGACCTGTAACCTCATTCCATATAACTGGCCTTATCCCATATCCCTAAATACCTTTGGCTAACAAAAGCTGTCAGTCACAGATTTAAGATTAACAGCTGGTCTAGCACAAATTGGCATTCGTGGAAGAAAGTTCTAAACTTCTACTACCCTTTTGAATACAGAAATGTTTCCTAACTTCACTCCTGAAAGGTTTGGCTCCAATTTTTAGGCTATATCCCCTCGTCTTAGATTCCTGAGCTAGCAGAATTTCCACCTCATCTGTTCCATATCATCTGAAAAACTTGGGATCAAACCACACCTTAATCTTCTGAATTCCAGGGACTATAAATCAAGTTTCTTTAATCTATCCTTATAATATAACCTTTAAAACCCAGACATTAATATGGTAAATCTGTGCTGCACTCCCTTCAAAGTTAATATATTCTTCCTAAGGTGTGGTGCCCAGAATTGCTCTCAGTAACTCCAGGTGCAGTTTGGCCAGGGCTTTGTATAGCTGAAGCATGGCTTCTAACCCCCGCGTATTCGAGTCCTCAAGATATAAAGGCCAGCATCTTCCATTAGCCTTTTTGAATATTTTTCTGTACCAAGGTCTCTTTGGACCACCACTATTTCTAGCTTTGCACCAATTAGAAAGTACCCTGTTTTATCCTTTTCAGGTTTAATGTGCATGAGGTCACATTTGCCTACCTTGAAATCCATTTGCAACAACTTTTCCCATTCACTAAATCTGTCATTATCTCTTTGCAATTTTGTGTTTCTGGCTACAGAGTTTAAAATGCTGCCTATTTTTGTGTCATCGGCAAATTTAGAAATGTGGCTTTCTATCCCATCGTCTAATTTGTTAATAAACAGTGAATAGTTGAGGCCCCAACACAGATCCTTGTAAGACACCATTAGTCACATCCTGCTCACTACCTGTCCATTTTCCCTAATCTCTGCCTCCTGCCACTCAGCCAACCTCCTAACCAGGATAATAATTTGTCTTCCATTCCATGAATTTCAGCTTTAGATAACTGCCTCTTATGAGACACACTATCAAATACCTTCGGAAAGTCCTTATAAATACCATTCATAGATATTCCCTTGTCCACTACTTTAGTCATCTCTTCAAAAGATTCCCTGAGGTTTCAGACAGAACCTGCCCCTTTACAAATCTATGCTGATTCTCCCTGATCAGCAGCAAACTATTAAGGCATTAAGTCACTCTATCCTTAACTGTAGACTTTAGTAATTCCTGACAGTTGATGTTAGGCCTGTAATTTCTCAAACTCACTGCATCACCTTTTTAAAATAGGGTCGGGACTTGGGAAATTTTCCAATCTAAAAATTGGTTTTTGAATTGAGAGAACGTTGCAAGATTATAGTCAGGGCATCTGCATGTTCACACCCACTTCTTTTAAAACCTGGGGGAGTTCATCTGGTATTGGGACTTCATTACCTTATAGTGCCATTATTTTCTTCATTACTGTTATTTGATTACTGAATGAGGGGCCTGGAAACAGGAGAAGTACCAGGGCTCATGATTTCTCTCCCTGTCTAGCTCAAAGAAAGATGGTTGCGGTTGTTGGAAGTCAATCATCTCAGCTTCAGGACATCACTGCAGGAGTTCCTCAGGTAAGTGTCCTCCGCTCAACCATCTTCAACTCCTTCATCAATGACCTTCCTTCCATCATAAGGTCAGAAGTGGGGATGTTCACTAATGATTGCACAATGTTCAGCATCATTCGCAACTCCTCAGATAGTGAAGCAGTCCATGTCCAAATGCAGCAAGATCTGGACAATATCCAGGCTTGGGCTGACAAGTGGCAAGTAACATTCACGATACACAAGTGCCAGGGAATGACCATCTCCAACAAGAGAGAATACAACCATCGCCCCTTGACATTCAATGGCGTTACCATCACCGAATCCCCTAATATCATCATCCGGGGATTACCATTGACCAGAAACTGAACTGGACTAGCCATATAAACACTGCAGCTACAAGAGCAGGTCAGAGGCTAGGAATCCTGTGGCAAGAACTCACATCCTGACTCCTCAAAGTCTGTCCACCATCTACAAGGCACAAGTCAGAAGTGTGATGGAATACTCCCCACTTGCCTGGATGAGTGCAGCTCCCACAACACTCAAGAAGCTTGACACCATCCAGAACAAAGCAGCCCACTTGATTGGCACCACATCCACAAACATTCACTCCCTCCATCACCGATGCACAGTGGTAGCAGTGTGTACACTGCAAGGTGCACTGCAGGAATTCAGCAAGGCTCCTTAGATAGCACTTTCTTGGGGAGACAGTGACGTAGTTCTATTATCACTAATTAGTATTCCAGGGACCCAGCGTAATGCTCTGGGGGCCCTGAGTTCGAATCCCACCATGGTGGAATTTGAATTCAATACAAGCCTGGAATTAAAAGTCCAATGATGGCCATGAAATCATTGTCAATTTATGTAAAAACCCATCTGGTTCACTAATGTCCTTTGGTGAAAGAAATCTGTCGGCCTTACCTGGTCTGGCCTACATGTGACTCCAGACCCACAGCAATGTGGTTGACTCTTAAATATCCTCTGAAATGGTCTAGCAAGTCACTCAGTTGTATCAAATTGCTAAAAACAACTTAATAAGGAATGACACCAGACAGACCACCGGCATTGACCTAGGCACCAGAAACAACAACAGCAATCTCAGCTCTGTCGACCCTGCAAAGTCCTCCTTACTAACATCTGGACACTAGTGCCAAAATTGGGAGAGCTGTCTCACAGACTAGTCAAGCATCAACTTGGCATAGTCATCCTCATGGAATCATACCTTACAGATAATGTCCCAAACTCTGCCATCACCATACTCGGGTATGTCCCGTCCCACCGGCAAGACAGACCCAGCAGAGATAGAGGCACAGTGGTATACAGGTCAGGAAGAAGTTGCCCTGGGAGTCTTCAACATCGACTCCAGACCCCTTGAAATCTCATGGCACCAGGTCAAACATGGGCAAGGAAACCTCCTGATCACTGCGTACCATCGCCCTCAACTGATCAATCAGTGCTCCTCCACTTGCCACTGAGGGTGGCAAGGGCACAGATGTAATCTGGGTGGGGGACTTCAATGTCCATCACCAAGAGTGGGTCAGTAGCACCACTGCAGACTGGGTCTGCAATAGGTGATGAGGGAACCAAGAGGGAAAAACATAGCTGACCTCATCCTCACCAACCTGCCTGCCGCAGACACATCTGTCCATGACAGTATCGTTAAGAGTGACCACCGCATAGTTGTTGTGGAGACCAAGTCCCGTCTTCACATTGAGGATACCCTCCATCATGTTGTGTGGCATTTACCATGCTAAATGGGGAAGATTTCGAACAGATCTAGCAACTCAAGACTGGGCATCCATGAGGTGCTGTGGGCCATCAGCAGCAGCAGAATTGTACTCAAACACAATCTGTAACCTCATGGCCCGGCATATCCTCCGCTCTACCATAGCCATCAAGCCAGGGAATCAACCCTGGTTCAATGAAGAGTGCAGGAGGGCATGCCAGGGGCAGCACCAGGCATACCTAAAAATGAGGTATCAACCTGGTGAAGGTATAACACAGGACTACTTGCATGCCAAACAGCATAAGCAGCAAGTGATAGACAGAGTTAAGCAATTTCACAACCAACAATCAGATGTAAACTCTGCAGTCCTGCCACATCCCGTCATGAATGGCTGTCTGCAACAAGAGAGAATCTAACCATGGTCCCTTGACGTTCAATGGCATTACCATCACTGAATCCCCTACTATCAACATCCTGGGGGTTATCATTGACCAGAAACTGTACTAGAATAGCCATATAAATACTGTGGCTACAAGAGCAGGTCAGAAACTAGGAATCCTGCGGCGAGTAACTCACCTCCTGACTCCCCAAAGCCTGTCCACCATCTACAAGGCACAAGTCAGGAGTGTGATGGAATAGTCTCCACTTGCCTGGATGAGCGCAGCTCCCACAACACTCTAGAAGCTTGACACCGTCCAGGACAAAGCAGCCCACTTGACTGGCATCCCATCCACAAACATTCACTCACTCCACCACCGACGCACAGTAGCAGCAGTGTGTACCATATACAAGATGCACTGCGGGAACTCACCAAGGCTCCTTAGACAGCACCTTCCAAACCCATGACCACTCCCAACTAGAAGGACAAGGGCAGCAGATAAATGCCGCCACCTGGAAGTTCCCCTCCAAGTCACACACCATCCTGACTTGGAAATATATCGCCGTTCCTTCACTGTCGCTGGGTCAAAATCCTGGAACTCCCTCCCTAACAGCACTGTGGGTGTACCTACACCACATGGACTGCAGTGGTTCAAAAAGGCAGCTCACCACCACCTTCTCAAGAGCAATTAGGGATGGGCAATCAACACCGGCCTAGCCCCATGAACGAATAAAAAAGATTTGCTTATGTAATTTTTGATGAGCTCCCAACCCTGATTCTGTATTAATTTCCTTGCGGTGTCTTGCACACTGACCACTTCCTCCACTATAAATACTGGTGCAAAGTAGTTACTCAACAAGTCCACTATTGCTTTATTTTCATTGGCAATATCACTGTTACCAGCTTTCAAGGGCCCCATACAATACTCTTGAGCAGTCTTTTTTCTAAATATCATTGTAAACTCATTTGGTTGATTTTGAAATCCCTTTTAAGTTTCTTTTCATTCTTCTTTGTAGCTCTTACTATCTGTTTTGTCACTGTATTTTGGCAGAGTTGGATTAACCCCACGCCCAATGCAGTGGCAAAGCTCCACTGGTTTAAACAATAACTCTACATTCGTGTAACATTCCTCGTGTAACGTTATGATTGAACACTTCTTACAGGGCACAAGATTCTGGGAGCAGAGGAGGAACTTCAGGGGGTAGGAGAGGCGGAAGGTACAGTCAGACACAGTGGTCATAAGGAAACCTTTGAAAGCACAGAGATAGAGACAGACAGCAAGGAGGAAGGATAAGGAAAAAATTCCACAAGAGAGGAAAGGAGACTGAAAGGATTTAGACCAGCCTCTGATGATGGGAGTGGAAGGGGTAGAGAAAAAGCAATAACCTAGAGTCAGAGGAAGAAAGGGTGGGCCTGGAGAGGACTGCTCAGATAGAGTGCACAGAGGTCTTTGAGTCTGTATATAGTGGGAGCAGACGGCCGGTTAGCTCAGTTGGCTAGGTGAGGAGCATGTGGTTCAGAATAGCGCCAACAGCATGGGTTTCCTTCCTGCTCTGGCTGAGGTCGACCTGCCTTCTTGTCCTGCCCCTGTGAGTGGGAGGCAATGGCAAACCACAACTGCCAAAAAAAATTGCTAAGAAAATGCCACAGGATAAAGCACCAGCCGGCAATGATCAATGAATTTGCCTTCAGGCAAAGCATACAAGAACATACCAAACCAGACCACAGCGCAGCACAGAAGGAGGTTTGGTACAGTGGGATTGTTTACAATGGGATGGGGTTTGGTACAGTGGGATTGTCTACAATGGGAATGGGGTTTGGTACAGTGGGATTGTTTACAATGGGATGGGGTTTGGTAAAGTGGGATTGTTTACAATGGGATGGGGTTTGGTACAGTGGGATTGTTTACAATGGGATGGGGTTTGGTACTGTGGGATTGTTTACAATGGGATGGGGTTTGGTACAGTGGGATTGTTTACAATGGGATGGGGTTTGGTACAGTGGGATTGTTTACAATGGGATGGGGTTTGGTGCAGTGGGATTGTTTACAATGGGATGGGGTTTGGTGCAGGGATTGTTTACAATGGGATGGGGTTTGGTGCAGGGATTGTTTACAATGGGATGGGGTTTGGTGCAGTGGGATTGTTTACAATGGGATGGGGTTTGGTGCAGTGGGATTGTTTACAATGGGATGGGGTTTGGTGCAGTGGGATTGTTTACAATGGGATGGGGTTTGGTGCAGTGGGATTGTTTACAGTGGGATGTGGTTTGGTACAGTGGGATTGTTTACGGTGGGATTGTTTACGGTGGGATTGTTTACGGTGGGATGGGGTTTGGTACAGTATTTTTTTACTCATTCACAGGATGTGGGCTTCGCTGGCTGGGTCAGCATTTATTGCCCATCCCTAGTTGCCCTTGAGAAGGTGGTGGTGAGCTGCCTTCTTGAACCGCTGCAGTACATGTGGTGTAGGTACACCCACGGTGCTGTTAGGAAGAGTGTTCCTGGATTTTGACCCAGCGACAGTGAAGGAACGGCGATATATCTCCAAGCAATCCCAACAGCAGGATTGTTTACAATGTGATGGGGTTTGATACAGTGGGTTCAGGTTTGTTTCTCATTCATTCCCAAATTCCAAACACAAGGAAACTGTGGGCAGAACAGTCAAGATGAGGAACATTTTTTATATCAAATTAAATAAAACAAAGGGTCATATAGGGTGAGGCATGGTAATTGTAATTCTACATTCTACACATCTGAACAATTCCCCACCATTCAACATTACCCATCATTCTCCAGATTAGAACATAGGCCAGTAACCCGCTTCCAGTGGCACTATGAGGACCACAACAGCCTTCCCTGTCCTCCCTACAGAGTGAGACATGCACTTTACCAACTACCTCATATCTTGTATGGCAAAACAGAAGATGGTGAAACTTGCTAAGAGGGCAAAATTCCAGAGGTATACACGTCCCACCATTATGACATCAGGCTGGGTTTTCCCATGATCCTCAGGACTCCGACGTTGCACTCAATTCAGGTCAAAAATCCACCATGCATATCAGGACATCAGACACCATTTCCAACTGCCCCATCCCATTAAGAATAGCAGGCAGACCAGGGAGGCCCAATCAGTGACATCTGGATGGCATCCTGACTGGGAAAGGTGGATGCTGTCGATGCAGGTAGGAAAACATGAGGGCACCTCAAGATGGAGATGCCCTCTGAGGAATTCTAAAAAAGGTGTGGCCGCAGCTGCTTTCTGGCTGCCATTGTGGCGGGGGAACCACTTGATAGGTTGGCCTGTGATCATGGTTGTGACCCTCGGGAACCCACGGTTAAGCGGGTTGGTGGGGGGGGGGTGGTTTAATGGAGGCACAATAGCTTCTGGGCCTCCACCCATACCCCACTGGGAGCTGCCTCTAGGCAATGTCTGGGCTTGGCCTCAGCAGGTGGCCCACCCACACAGTCAGGAAGGTCCTGGGTGTGTCACCAATTTGCCCCCAACTGGGCACTTAGGTAACTCTGATAAGTTACCAAGAGGGTAGCCAGTTCCAGTCACACCCCTCCTCCGTCAATGATCACTTGGAGGCAGGGTCGCGTTGGGGAGCCATTCTAATTTCACTCCTGGTCCTGCCTCCAAACCCATCTCTGCAAGAGCAGACAAACTCAGCCCATTGTTCGTGGATAAGTATAAATGCTGCACCACACTGCCCATCAGTGTACTTGAACAGCTCAGATATGGAGAAGCAGCTCAACCCAATCCGGGCAGACATCTAGCTGAAGTGATGCATCAGAGATGCCAAGAGAAACTGGGTGGCATCAGTTTTATAGGTGCGAAGATGGGATTATTTTTAAATAATTATTTTGGAAGGATGTTTGAGTGAATTAAAAGCACGCTCTGTGTTAAACCAAGCAATATCTAGATTAGTCATAGGTCATTAAATTGACTTTCACCATTGACTTAGAGATCCATTGTTCATTATATGCAAATAGACACAAAAAAGCATGCGCTTTAGTGAACTGGAGTTTGTGGAGGTGATGAACAGAAGTTCCATTCACCTTGGTTCCTCTCTGAACATTTGTCCTCATGGAGCTCTGTCATGAGATAAGTAACAGCGATAATTGTAAGCTATAGGCTGAAACTTGCGATGTGTGCCGACCACAAAATTTAACTAGTGCTTTTAGTGAAACCAGGAGGAACTAAGTTGTTTACATTTCTGATCACTATATCCGGAAAGGCTTCAAACTACTCACATTCTAACTTGAATCGTGACCTTCGGAGTCGGGATTAAAATGCAAACTGACTTTGTCCAATTCCCAATAATTTCTGACAAAACTGCAGTGATAAACATGTTTTAATCTCTGTGTGAAGTGACAGTGCAGCAGTGCAGGGGGCAGGAGGTAGATTGATGTTAGGAAGGTTCTCAAAATATAGAGGACTCAACCAGGATGTGAAAAAGAAAGTAAGAACTTGCATTTATATAGCTCCTTTCACAATCTCAGGGCATCCCAAAGAGCTTTACAGCCAATTAAGTGCTTTTAGAATTGTAATTGCTGTTGTAATGTAGGAAATGCAGCACACAATTTCCACACATCAAGCTCCCCTTCAAACAGAAATGAGTTAAGGAATCAGAAAATATATTTTAGTAATAATAGGTGGGAGGTAAATATTGCCAGGACACTAGGGAAAACACCCCTGCTCTTCTTCGAATAATGCCACGGAATATCAAGATTATGTTTACATCAATCTCAGAGGGCTGATAGAGCCCAGGTTTAAGGTGCCTCAGACAGTGCAGCACTACCTCAGTACTGCACTAGAGCACAGAATCCAGGTTAACACTCAAATCCCTAGCGTGGGTCTCGAAACGACAAGCTTGAATCAGAGGCAACAGTGCTACCCAACTGAGCCGCAGACAATACACAACAGTGGAAACCAATACATCTGTTCCCACCCTCGGTCCTCAACCCTGACTCCAGGTGCAGTTTTGTTCCAGGGCAGAGCATAGAGAACCGTTGAGACAAGCCTTCAGCTCTGCTGTCCTGGCACTAATACCCGCAATGATAGGACCACTGAAACACTGATATTCTTACCATAGTTCTACAGCGTGATCTTAGCCAAAAGGCATCAGTCTCCTTAAGGAAGATGAATAAATTAGACAGATGTTTTGAATACGGCATTTTTTTAAAAATTGCTTTACAAATATAAAAAAAAAATCCCCTGCTTTCTCAGGAGAGGAAACTCTAACCTCAAACTGATGCAACCCCCAGTACAGCGAATGAGACATGGCTTCCTGCTGGCCTCTGATTAATAAAGATAAATCTAAAAATAGATTCTAATTAATAAAATAACGTGTTTGCACTATCCAAGCCAAACAAATGCCTGTAACCAATCCCGAGGAATCATCAGATTAGTTCAGAGTGGCAGCATGACACCCAGGAATGTACACTCAATCTGGAACTATTGTGTGTCTCACTTGCCAACCAACCCCCTCCCACAAACCACCAATAAAACCTGGCTTTGCTATTGGGTTAACATTTAAAAGGCTCATCATTTCACCAGAAACTATTAAGTTGGCACTGACATCCCAGAGTGAATATCTTCAGATTTAGCGTAAACAACAGGAATCTGAATTATAAAATTCAAAGCATTTGGGCACCTGGGATTATTTACAGTGGGATGGGGTTTGGTACAGTGGGATTGTTTACAATGGGATTGGGTTGGTACAGTGGGATTGTTTACAATGGGATGGGGTTTGGTACAGTGGGATTGTTTACAATGGGATGGGGTTTGGTACAGTGGGATTGTTTACAATGGGATGGGGTTTGGTACAGTGGGATTGTTTACAATGGGATGGGGTTTGGTACAGTGGGATTGTTTACAATGGGATGGGGTTTGGTACAGTGGGATTGTTTACAATGGGATGGGGTTTGGTACAGTAGGATTGTTTACAATGGGATGGGGTTTGGTACAGTGGGATTGTTTACAATGGGATGGGGTTTGGTACAGTGGGATTGTTTACAGTGGGATGGGGTTTGGTACAGTGGGATTGTTTACAGTGGGATGGGGTTTGGTACAGTGGGATTGTTTACAATGGGGGTGAATGGATTGCATTTAGTCTGTTGGAATTACCACATACTCACCGTCCAATCTACTGTGCTACGTACTTCCCGATCTGAATCCTGCCGAAGAGCAAGCTGCGGGTTCGGCTGAGGCACCAGGTGCTGGAGTCCAGATTTAGCGATGGCTTTTCTGAAATAAATCAGAGAAGAGTGTTTTTCCTTGGGTTCATTTTCTCATCTTTTACTTAAACAATGTACATCCTCTTCTCAAAAGCCGCAGCGTAACACAACAACAACGTTATAATGGTTACAAGTGCAACACCACTTAACTCAACAAGTAACTCTCTCAAGCTTTGTGTCAGTCAGTCATTGTTTGTAACAACACTAGGCTTTGCCATAATCTCAGATTTAACAGACGCCAGCGATGACTTTACCCTCATTCACAGGGCTGCAAATAATGGAATAGAGTGAAATTCTGGTTTCACACTCCTCCATGATTGACTTCAAAGGGGATTCAAATCAAATAGGTTATAAAAAGCAGCTTTGCATCTAATCCCATCAGTTTCCAAATGAGCAGGTTATGTTAAAATTACATCCAACGTGTACTTTTATTGCCAATAGAGAAACTGTCTCAGGGCCTCTCCGGTATCCAGATATGGGCCAAACAAGTGGAACAGCTCAATACTCCCCCAAGCTCTTTATTCCTATTCCCACTTTTTGAAAGACTTCAATCACACGGATCGATTTCAACACTTTAAGCACAATAGGGGGCAGATGTTGTGAATTAGACACTAGGGTGGTCTTCACAGGTATGGAAGCAAATGCTTTGTTCCTGATGGGTGCATAATTCCCCCCTGATTAAGTGTTGTTCTGAGTATCACATATACCCTTCTCGTGCCACACCCAGTTCTTTGGCTCAGGTGCTGAACTGGGAAGTATTGCCAGCACAGGTAACAGGGCTCTTCAGTAACAAGTACTGGGCAAATTCTTAATTCCAGCAATAAAATGGATGTTGGATGCTTGGATCAGGAATCTGCAGGAAAGCAATCACAATACCTGCCAGAACGGCAACCTACATCCAAAGGGGTATCACTTTCAGGTAATACTCTTCAGAGAATAGGCACGCCTTGTACACATCACTGAAGAAAGGCACACAGCACATTATGTAGCCAACAAAAGAGCGCACAATATTCTGTGCACATTATCAATAGAATGGGATATGGGATGTGTACCTCCTACATTTTATAAGTATGTGCACACATTTGGCATGCCGTGCCACACGTGTATTATCATACCTGGTTTGACACAGAACATGGTAAACATGAAGAACACTCTTAACATAGGAATACAGCACTTCTCATATATTAAAAGTGCCAAGATACTGTACATATACTATAAACCACAAAAAAGGTGGAAAAGGACAGTGTTTTCACTGCCACTTAAGTAAGTTTAAAGATCATTAGAAAATCCCTGAAGATGTCTCAGAATTTTTGCTTGATTGCTCTCTCCCACAGAACCTGGCATTACAAATCCCCAAACTCAACAAACATGAGCCTTAGGGAGCTGTGATTGCTTCCTTCCTGATATTGATGCGAGTAGCATCCTGCTCTTGAATCACATCAAGAGCTTTACTTACTGGGGGAAGCTCTATTATTAAATGCACTTCCACATATACCTCTAGCACAGACAACAAGAAAACTTCTGCTAGAATGGCATGCAGCCTTGCTGAGCTCTGAGAAGGCATTGGAGAGAAGTGACGAGACCCATCAAATGAAAGATGGGCAAGAAGGGGAATGTTTGAGAAATAAGGAGATAATACTCCAGGAAATTGCCCATGGGGCACCCAATTGCGCAAGAACAGCAGGGGAAATAAACGGGTCTAATTCTAACATCCCACCATTCCAAGAGTGGGCCGGTGTTTGGGGAGGTGGGGGTGGGGGGGGAGACAAATCACTCCATGGATTAATATAACTGTCACAATCTCACCTTGGCATTTTCTTACGCAGAGGTCAGGTTATCATCCCAGAAGGTTGTGCTGCTAAAGGACCTCAAACGTCCATTAGAGGGGGGATATGAGACATCCAGCTACAATACCAGCAGTACTGCCAAATGAATGCAATATGAAGCCTGTTGCTACTTTCAAATCATTTCACTAAATTGCTCCACAATCTCAGACTGTGAAATCTTTTCTGTAGTTACCATTTACTAAGCTACTTAACTGCGCCGACACCTAAACTCTCTATTTCTGTCACGCTCCCAAACATGTCCTACTTAATTGAACGGCTCTATTTACATATACCTTGTAACTGAGACTTGACCTTCTAACACTCCCACTTATTTCCCTATCATATCAATACCAATTAAAAAACCCATCAATCTATCAACACACCCTGCTGTTCTTCCCCATTATCTCACCACCATAAGGTCCAATGTTAGATGTGATCCTGTGATTGGACAACGCCTGCTAAACCACTTTCCTAGCCCAAATTTGCAAGATACACCTGTACTGTCTCCCTCAACAATCGTTTAGGAACAGATGGCCACACACTTGACTGCAGAGAGCAGTGAACTCCTCCAACGTAACTTCAGGTGTCATCAGCATGAAATGTGAATCAATGAGAATGGAAAGATAGAAGTGGATTCAGGAAGTTTTTAAATCTCTTCACTTCCACAATCTATTGACTCGGGAGATGACATTAAATTACCTGCTTCAAACATCCTTCTATCTGCATGCAATACTCCGTGTATAATGTGCCATTTGTATAAAGGGGAAACTTCAGTCGAATGCAAAAAAGGTCCAATACATGAATTAACTCTCAACACGATCATTTCAGTATTGCTGAAAAAAGAGACATGCTATCAAAGCTTTTCATCTTGCACTCATCAGAATAGCTCAAGAGATTATCAACTGTCATGGGGAAACAACAATTTATACTGCATGAGAAGAAAGTGCTGATCAGTTGGCAAGTGGACTCTGATTGGTGGAGGCATTGCCATGGAGAATGCAGCATGGAACAATTAACTGCCGAGCTTTGTTCAAATTCAAACTGGGCAGGTCAACTCTGATCGGTCAAGAATTTGCCCTGGCGAATGACTGTTCCGTAAGCTTTTGTTTAGTTGATAAAGGTACAAAGTGTACACGTTCATTCTGTCTGCAAAGGACAGGGCTGTGTGTGAGAATATTTGTGGCTTCTAGCATGCATAAGTGAGCCACACTGCGAGCATCTTAAATCGGTTTTCATTGTAACTCTTAGCACAATTGGGATAGTTTAGCAGGCGTTGTCCAATCACAGAATCACATCTAACATTGGACACTATGTTTTGAGTTTTGCAAGCACGGGCTGGTTGGGTACGGTCAGTACTTTGCCTGTTACCAACAGCTGAAGGGTCGTGCTGTTTGATGCAACTCGCCAGTCGTTTGGACATACAGCCTACATATCTGGCATCACACACTGGCACTGAAATTCATATACCAAATTGCTCATTTGTGTGATAGGCAGAATGTCTTTCTGGTTTGATGGCAGCATCCTGTTAGATGACCCTGGAAGGGTAATGTGTTCCAAAAATTTGAGAAACAGGTGAAGCTAGCCATTGCACGCTGTTACTATGCAGTAGCAACACGTGTGGTACTCTCCACTAACAGGATGCTGCTGTCAAATCACACAAATCAGCAATGTGGTATATGAATTTCAGTGCCAATGTGATGCCAGGTGTGTAGGGAGTACATTCCAATAACTGACAGATTGTATCAAACAAAATGTCCCTTTGGCTGTTGACAGAGGCAAAGTACTGACTGTGCCCACCAGCCCGTGCTTGCAAAACTTAAAACAGTGTCCAACATTAGATGTGACTCTGTGATTGGACAACACCTGCTAAACAAGCCTGACTGCTAAAAATTACACTGAAAACCAATTTAAGATCAGCAGTCAGACTCATGCTTTGGCTCACTTACGCATGCTAGAAGCCACATATATTCAAACACAGGGCCCTGTCCTTTGCAGACAGAAGGAACATGTGTACACATTGCGCCTTAAAAGCTTACAGAACAGTCATTCCCTGGTTCATTCCCCAGGACAATGCCTTGAACAGAGTCGACCTGCCCGGTTTGAATTTGAACAAAGCTGGGCAGTTAGTGGTTCCATGCAGCATTCTCCATGGCAATGCCTCCACTTGCTAGCCAACCAGCACTCTCTTCACATGCAGTATAAATTATTGTTCCCCTTAACTGTTGGTAATTTGTGAGCTATCTCAATAAATGTAAGGTGAACAGCTTTGACAGCATGTCTCTTTTTTCAGCAATATTCAAGTCCTGTACTACCAAACGACTACCATTTGACCTACATGATATAAACGGTTGTCATGGTGAATGCTCTACACTGACCAGGAGTGGCCATTAACATCTGTGAACAGACCATTAGCAGCTTTTGGAGCCTAATGATGATGTCACCCTGCTCACTAAATAAAAGGAAAATCATAAATGTCAAGACTCTTTGCTTTCATATCCTACAGCTTGGTCACTTTGTTTGAAGGGACAATTTGTAGGGGAAAGAACAGGGGGGTGGATGAAGGTGGGAACTAATTGGATAGCATTTTCAACAAGAGGCACAATAAGCTGAATGGCTTTGTTCTCTGCTTTACCATTGAAGAACCTCAAACTCAAAGAACCTTGGATTTCTAAAGTTTCATCAATGGCTAGCAGGGGAGCAACATCTACATGAGGAAGGTCCCCCTCCACACCACTTCGGGTGAGTTGGACAAGAGACCCAGCTGCAGCTGTCTGCCCAGAGAATCACTTTACAACCAAGGTGGGATCATGGGTATATTTAGGCAGCTAACCTGGAAAGAGGGAGAACAAAAACAAGAACATTCCTCTACACCGACACCCACCTCCCACCAGCTCGCCACATCTTGATAAGACCCTACCCACCTCCTCCAAAAGATAACCGAGTGGACCACAAGTATACATACGACAGAAAGTTGTTCCATGCTGGAGGATGTTTAGCCGTGTAGCTCCTGTGTATCAAGTGGAGTGAATTTCTGCGAATGCCGTGCCTCCACCTTGGCGGCAGAGTACGTGACACCCGCCTGACATTCAGCGATGGTCGCCTATTCCCCACTGGCATCACCTGGTACAGCTCTGGTGCACCGGGAGGACTGCAAGCTGCTGCCGATGCCCGGCGCGTGCCAGAGAGCAGGGTGGTGCTAGACCGCCGGCGCTGGTTCGTCCTCCGGTAATTCCCGTACAATCCGTAGGTCGTTTTCCCAAAGTAGACAGATTCTGCAGGGAGCAGGTGGGAGGAGTTCCTCCTCAAACAGCGAGGGGCCCTGAGAAAAGGCTTGGTGTAAACAGGCCTGTAATACAAGGCTGAAGGCTGGAAAGTCTCTGAAATTCTAAGTGGGGTTTGTGTACCCACTTTCCACTCCACCTCCTCAAACTCACTCCAACTGCTGCCTGCGGCTGACGACTCGGAGGCATCCAAGCCTCCTGAAGAAGAGCTTTCGCCCTCTGAATCGTTAAGGGTGGCATTTACCTCCATCTCACAATCGTCCTTGACTCTGCCAGCTTCTCCCTCCTCTTCCTCGGTCATCTGAATCAAGCTGGCCAGCAGCATGGAGGGCCCGACCAGGTGGCTGTCAATGGTTCTCAGTTTTCCCCCTCGCTTCTGCTTGACTGCAAATCTAGGGTTGAGGTGGAGGGCGGTGGTGCTGGACCTTCGGCGTGCCATGTTGCCCTTGGCGAGTCCACCCCCTGATGTGGTCAGGTGAGGGGGCAGAGTCTGCATCTGGACACTGGACCTACGCCTCTGCACCAATAATGCCGATGGCATCCCAACATTTGAACGGCGTCTCACTTTACTGCCAGACACCGTGCTGCTCACACGCCTACCCGCCCGCTGGCAGCGATTGGGCAACATGATACCAGACATGCCAGATTCTGTCTTCTTAAAATGTCTTCTGAAAAACGTCTCCATCGCTTTAACTTTTGCCTGGAGAGTTGGAGAGGGGTGGGCAAGGCGGGCAGACAGTCAGAGTTTGGTTTTGAAAAGAGATGTAGCTCAGTCGAGTTCGGTTCTGCACTGACAGCTGTTAAAGGTAGAGAAGGAGGAATAAGAACGACATTGGATTGAGCTCCCTCCGCAACGCTTATCAGAGGAGAGTGTGGCAACTAGACAAGGCAGTCCTGCAAACGAATAATGCTCTCCACGCATGTACTGCACTGGGAGCAGATTACTTTAGTGAGGGGATGAACAAGCTGTTAAGGCTCTCAGGAAGCTTTTCAACACAAACTGGAATTATAAAGGTTATGCAATGAGAGGCTTACGGCAGTGGGAAAAAAAACACGCTGCCTGGTTTTCATGATCAAATACGCTCTCCCATTTCCTGCAATAAGTTACCTCCAAGCACTCGTTGTAACCACTGGAGACACAATGAAGAGCATCGGTCTAATTCAGCTGCGAATGGGCCATTGATTCCTGGGCAGTGCGGCTTTTAACCCTCACTAACTGTTTCAAGCATGCTGACTTTACTGAGCACTGATGGCTTCCCACCCCCACTAAATCAGAACACTTAACGCAATTAATTTATCTGCTAATGTGAATTTTCAGTGTTTCCTCTAAATCCCCATTGTATAATGTTCTAAATTTAAAGCGATTAGGCTCATGCTGGAAAGGCTGCTGTTAAACGTTACCTCACGTTGTGTATTGTTAGAGCAAAGAAGGTTAAGGGGAGGTCTTAACCAAGGTGTTCAAAACTATGAGGCATTTTGGTAAAGTAAATGAAGAGACCCTGGGCAGCATTTAATGCCCTCCCCACAAGGCGAGTTTGGTGGTGGGGGCATTTAATCAGGCAGGAGGGTGGCAGTTGGGGTCCCCATCGCCTTGACACCATTAAGTTTGGGGCAGCAAGGCCCATGGACAGCCTTTCCACCCTGCCCCTGCCCAATTAAGTGCTCAATTAGTACTTAATTCAGTGCGCCTTCCTGGTGTCAGGGAGGTGTCAGCTGTGGCTCAGTTCATAGCACCCTCGCCTTTGAATCAGAGGGTTGTGGGTTCATATCCCACTCCTAGAAAAACCAAGAACTGTGATTGTACTCGAAAGAAGTTGCAATCTGTGACTGTTGGTAACTCGAAAGAGTTTCCTGGTGTCAGGGAGGTGTCAGCTGTGGCTCAGTTCATAGCACCCTCGCCTTTGAATCAGAGGGTTGTGGGTTCACGTCCCACTCCCGGAAACCAAGAACTGTGATTGTACTCGAAAGAGTTGCAATCTGTGACTGTTGATAACTCGAAAGAGTTTCCTGGTGTCAGCTGTGGCTCAGTTCATAGCACCCTTGCCTTTGAATCAGAGGGTTGTGGGTTCATGTCCCACTCCCGGAAAACCAAGAACTGTGATTGTACTCGAAAGAAGTTGCAATCTGTGACTGTTGGTAACTCGAAAGAGTTTCCTGAAAGGAGGTGATACAGGTCTCTCACCCACTCTCCACTAACCAGAGGACTCAGGTTTTTGAAAAGGAGCCAGAGGGGAGGTGATCCATGCAAATGTCATAGTCCATTGGAAGATGTGCGCTCAATATCCTTTCCATATTCTAGAACTTATATTTTTAAATTCATGGAAGAATTTATGTTTTAACTTTCAAAGAAAATCTTTGACTTGGAAGGCTGTGCAGTTCAAGTCTCTTTCGAATGCTTTCTTTGATTAAAGGTAACTTAAAATATGTATGCAGAGGCCAATTCCAAAGAGGAGACAGTTATCATAGCTACACTGTTTATGTTCTATGGGGCAGTGCACAGGTCCCTTTAGACTGGGTGTGTCAAGCCCTCCCTTACAATATTCATGTATTTAGTGTTTTTTCTGCTTAATCTGCCTTTCAACAAATGCAAAA
The DNA here is from genome assembly GCF_964194155.1 of Cetorhinus maximus. Classification (NCBI taxonomy): domain Eukaryota; kingdom Metazoa; phylum Chordata; class Chondrichthyes; order Lamniformes; family Cetorhinidae; genus Cetorhinus; species Cetorhinus maximus. The sequence goes on along the minus strand of NC_135887.1, from coordinate 75,276,880 downwards.
CCGGAACTCAAACAATTCGGCAGCAGTTCCTAGACTGGGTCCAACACCTTCTTGGAGCAACTGGGGTTGGCGGGGAGGAATAAATGTGCTTTGTTCACATCTGAAGACATGTTTGCATATTAAAAACTATAACTGAAGCCAAAAAGCCAGGCTTTAACCCTGATTGTCCTTGGTACTGTATGCAGCTGAATGTTTTCATGCTGATGTCCAGCATTATTGAGATTCCAGATTGTTTATCAGTGCTTCACGGTCCAACGCACCAGTTAAACAGGCTAAATGGTTCTCATACATAAACCACCTTATGGGCGGTTCACCTATTTAAATACCAACAGTAACAACTCAAAGCCTTCCATCTATCATTATATGATTTGTTTGCTAGCCTACAGCAGCCATATCATCTCAATTACCCTTATCATCACCACCCCTTCAACTCCCATCCATTCAACCAATCCCCCACCAGCAGCTTGCCAAAGCTTCTTTAAAATGGGGCTGGTCCCTGAAATGCATTGAGGTCAGCGAGAAAAAGCAAATGGGCTCAAATAAGCAACTCCACTAAACTAACACCGACAATCCCAGAAAGCCACCTTTGACTGCCAACAAGTAATTCAACCGTGTGGGTGTCCACCCTTGACACCCACTCCCAGCTGGACTCATAAGACAGCAATGAGTGGTGGCCACTTTCCCTCTTTTACCCTTTGGGGTGCCGAGACCAGCTGTAGCGCCCCATTGCCATGGCAGCTGCGGAAAGCTAATTCAACAACAAAACGAGTCAGATTCCGGCTTCTGTGGGAAGCCTTCTCGCTGCTCGCTGGTCACCCTTTTACGGGAGCCTAGCCACACTTCTCATCGCTGTCAGTAGCTTTACCGCAGCATTCAGAGTGCTTCACTGAAAACACACAGCGTCTGCAAACCATAAAAGTGAACTCCACGCTGACATTTAGAAGTTTCAAGAGGCAGAATAAATATCACAGTTAATCCTGGAGGCGGGCAAGGGCCAAAGTCCGTTTCAAATATGATCCAAATGTAGCTGGTGAAACATCTTTGCAAAGGGCACTGGAAGCTGCCATCTGTCTGTGGAAAGGTCAGGGTCAGAAGGTTTACAGAATGCTCTGGTGCAGCACCCATGCAAAATTACATAAGGCCTATTTTAAAACTTTGAAAAAGCACGGTCATAACGGCAGTGAGAGATAGCAGGCATCAAAGTTTGTTAGCTTAGAAAAAGCAACCTCTTTTTTTTAAAATAATAAAACGTCCAACATGCACAGAGAATGTTACACTGGTGAAATGCTGCCTTTTGGGTGAGCCATTAAAATAAAGCCTTGTCTGCCCTTCTCGGGCAGACATGAAAGGTCCCACGACACTATTCAAAGATAGGCAGAGGAGTTGGCTCTGTTGCTTTGGTCAATGTTTATCCCTCAGCCTCACTAAAAACAGATCATCTAGTCATTATCATGTTGCTATTTATGGGAGCTTGCTGTGCACTAATCAGCTACCACATTTCCTACATTACAACAGTAACTACACTTCAAAAGTGTTTCATCAGTTGTAAAGCACTTTGAGACATCCTGATTAGTGAAAGGCGCTATATAAATGCAAATTTTCTTTCACTGAACTCCGCATAGGATATGGAACAGATTCTGAAGGCATCTGCAAACCACCTGAACGTTCAAACCCTTTTCACGTTTCTATACAAAGAAACCCAGATATAGCGTGTGGTTACTGAATGTATATGTAAGAGTAGCTGTGGGTGTAGAGATACTGGACACCAGTACTTTCTGCACTGGCCACTACAGGTGCTTTTTCAATAGCAACAGGATCTTAATTATAGCTGTGGGTATGTCAGAAGGTCTGCAAGATTTAATCTATAAGAGAGTTAGGGCAATGTGTCATGAAGTGAAACACAAAGGTCTGAATTATTTTCATTTTAAAAAATAGGTGATCGAGATATTTATGACGGGACGCAAATAATGCTATTCAACTTAGGACAGAACAAAAGGTCACAGATACAAAAATTAAAGAGGCCCAAGCAAGGCTACAATTTAGCAAGCTTCATACTTTGTTACTAATGAATCTGCCAAGGCATTGTTCATAGTTAATTGAAGAAAGCCACATGACTTTAGCTGTGTTTATTAAGGGTCAGACAAAACCTCGCCATCTCTAATGAAAGAAAGAAGAACTGATGTTGCTATTACCCTGTATTGCATTACCTATTAATTTCAAGTAACTGGGGCCTTTTACAGCATTACCAAATCGAGAATTTTTAAAAATTACAATTTAAACACAGTAGTGCATGCATGGTGCAGACTAGCAGCTAAAGCCAGTGAATGCTGTGTCAATTAGTTCTGTGCAAAAGGTATTGGATAAAGATGATGAAATGCTACATGGATCACCACAGGGCGTATGCCGTTAGGCCTCAGGGACATCCTCTGTGGAAAGCAACTGGTCAGTGTTGAATAACGGAGACATAAATGAAACGGAGATTCTGGCCATTCTGCTTTAATTGAGGAGGCTCCAAGCTCAAAATAGATAAAGAACAATAGGTCATTTTTTTAAAACATGGTTTCATGCAAGATTCAGGGCTGAACAAGAGCTGAATGAACTTTTCACCCTCATGCTTTCTCACCTTCTTACGTAAGGGAAATGATCAATGGCGGAAAGTAAAAAATAACAAGTCCAAACTGTGTATCATTTTTTGTTTGGGCCTAAGTTTTTTTTTAAAACTTCCTTCCTGCTCCATGTTGAAGAAATGCACTGCCTGATGCTGTACAGTCTGGTAGGTCTTCACCACTCTATTCTCAGTTAGTGCTGAACTGATCACAGCTGGAGCAGCTGCAATTGGCCTCAGTGCCTTTACAGTCTACAGGGAAAAATCAATATAGATTCACGCTCTGGATCACTGTCCAGTAATTCCACGGGAAAATCTACAGGTATGGACGTAAATGGAAGATTAGGTCAAGTTTGGCTGATGTCAAATTCCCTGCTCTGTCTTTCTCCACTTCTTCCTCTTCTGATGGTTCCCCAAGTGGAAGGGCAGATACCAAGCTCTCAGCCTAGTCTCAGTGGTAGCACTCGCAGCTCTGAATCAGAAAGTTGTTGGGTCAAATCCCATTCACGAGGCTTGAGCATATATTCTAGGCTAATACTTCAGTGCCATTTTGAGGGAGCCCTGCACTGGTGCAGCTGCCATCTCGTTAAAGAGATTTTAAACCGAGGCTTCATCTACCCTCACAGGCCGATGTAAAAGATCCAATGACACTATTTTGAAGAAGGGCATGGGAGATTGCCCCATTTTCCTGGCCAACATCAATAAAACAGATTACCTGGTCATTATCTCCCCACCATTTACGGGAGTTACTATGTGTAAACTGGTTGACGTGCCCCTTGCATTATAAACTGGTTGATGCATTCCTTGCATTATAAGTGGTGACTGCACTTCAATTTCTTTCCAAAGCACTTGGGATGTCCAGAGGCGCTATATGAATACAGGTCTTTCTTTTACCTGATCCAAGTAGCCACTCAGTATCAACAGATAATTCAACCATCTGATCATCACAGTTAGGCCTAATCCATATCCACACATGCAAGTGCACACAGGGATTCAGAAGCAATCAGGGATGGGAATCTCTGAATATTTTCTTTCCTTATCTAACCCAAGGATATTAAAGCTAACTGCCTAGTGCCTATACCATAGCTCTGACTGAAGTAAATCAATATAGCACAGACTAGGGCCCTGCCAAGCATTATCCCAGTCTGTGCTGCACAGTACATAGGAAGAGGAGTAGACCAATCAGCCCATCGAGCCCATTCCACTATTCAGTTAGATCATGATTGACCTGTACCTTAGCTCCATTCGCCCACTTTGGTGCTATATCCCTTGCCTGGATGAGTGCAGCTTCAACCAACACTCACGCAGCTCCACACCATCCAACTTGCTTGACTGGCACCTTATCCTCCACCACGACTGACACACAGTGGCACAGCAGATGTATCATTACAAGATGCACTGCAGCAATTTGCCAAGTCTCTTTTGACAGCACTTTCCAAATCCCCAACCTGCACCACCTAGAAGGACAAGGACAGTAGATGCATGGGAACAGCACCAAGCCACACATCATCCTAACTTGGAACTATATCGCAGTTCCTTCAGTGTCGCTGGGTCAAAATCTTGGAACTCCCTCCCTATCAAGCACTGTGGGTTATAACAACACCACGTGGACTGTAGAAGGAGTCTCACTGCCACCTTCTCAAGGGCAATTAGGGATGGACAATAAATGTTGACTTTGCCAGTGGTGCTCACATTCCATGAACAAATTGAAAAAAATACCTCTACATAAAAATCTATTGGTCTCCAGCTTGGGAACTCCAATTGACCCAGCATCCACAGGTTTTTAAGGGGAGAATGTTCCAGATTTCCACTCCCCTTTGTGCGAGAAAGTTCTTCCTGGTTTCCGTCCTAAATGGTCAAGCTCTAATTGTAAGATTAATTCCCCTTATTCTTGATACCCCCACCACAGGAAACAATTTTACTATACCTATCATATCGAATCCATTTTAAACACCTCAATCAAATCACCCCTTAATCTTCTATAAATGTACAGTCTGCCTGCTGGGCATCAGGAGAGCACCAAAACTGAATTAGTTGAAAAGTTTCTACAATCTTAATTTCAGATAATCAGAAAAAAATAATTGAAAGGAGTCGACCTGACTGACCAGTAGAGATGGAGGAGGAAAATCATAATCTTTAAAGATGGAATATACCTTTTGGGAGGAGAGGAATGTGAACAAAACTAATACATGTTAATAAAAAGATATGAAAAAGGACTTGCATTTACAGAACGACCTTCACAACCACAGGATGTCTGAAAGCACCTTACAGACAATGACGTATTTTTGAACTGTAGTCACTGTTGTAATGTAGGAAGCATGGCAGCCAATTTATTCACAGCAAGCTCCCACAAACAGCAATGTGATAATGACCAGGTAATCTGCTTTTGTGATGTTGATCGAGGGATAAATATTGTCCAGGATACCAGGGGTGACTCTCCCGCTCTCCTTCAAAATAGTGTATTGGAATCTTTTATGCCTACCTGGGAGGGCAGACTGGTTGAATGTCCCATGCAAAAGACAGTACCTCTGATAGTTCAGCACTCGCTCTGTACTGCACTAGAGTGTGAACCTTGATTTTTGTGCTCAAGTTTCTGGAGTGGGACTTGAAACAGCAACCTCTGGACTCAGAGGTGAGTGCGCTCCCAACTGAGCTGCACTGAAAATAACTTACAAGTTGAAATGAAGTAGTGTTCAAAAAAAGTTCAGAGAGAGACTGAACTTGGCAGCTTTGCTACATGTCCTAAATCACAATAATTGCCAGCTCTTTGGAGAGTGCTGAGTGCTTTCCAAATGTCATTTATGGACGTATTACTCTTGAATGAAAACAAGCTGCTGCCTGGCATTCTGGTGGGTTGATATTTATTTATCTGGTGGCACAGTTCGAGCCCATTTTTAAATAGGAACACAGTTGCCATTGTGAGATAAATATTGCTCTATTATTTTAGCAATACAGAGGACTGCTTAAATATGGACCCCGTTAGTGCCAACATACAAGCTCTGGATGAAAAGTCAGACCAAAAGCACCACGAAAGATGTGCACAACAACAGATACAACGTCTAAAAGTGTACAACCCTTCCTCTCTATTGTCCAGCATGGCACCTCTGGGCAGGGCTGTTCCATGGTGCAAGTTCTCACTGAATCACTGTCTTAACTTGAGGAAAGGACACCTAGAGGTTTTCTTTGCTCACAGATGTTAGCTGTGGCTCAGTTAGTTGCACTCTCGCATCTGAGTCAGAAGGTAGTGGGTGAAAGCCCCAATCCAGCAAATTGAGCGTATAATCTGGGTTGACGCTCCAGTGCTAGTACTGAGGGAATGCTGAACTGTCAGAGTCATCATCTTTCCAATGCCTATCCAGTCTGCCCTCTCACCTACACTAAAAATATCCCACTGCACTATTTCAAAGAACAGAGGACTTCTCCCGTCCTGGCCAATATTTATCCCCTAACCAACATCATTAATACAGATTATCTGGTCATTATCACATTGCTATTCGTGTCAGCTTGTTGTATGCAAATTTGATGCCGTGTTTTCCACATTACAACAATGTCTTGACTTCAATAAGCACTTAATTGGCCATAAAGCACTTTGAGGTGCCTTGAGGTTGTGAAAGGTGCTATATAAATGCAAAATCAATCTTGCTTTTACAGTGTTCTGGATTTTTCAGCACCTCTAAGGACTCTTGCTTGTTGCTGGGGTATGTTTCCTCACTCAGCAGGTCTGAAGGTGAAGACTTGCACCAAGATTGACTTTTCTTCACAGCTGTCATGTCACCACAAACTCACACTGTTCTCTAAGTCTCACTTTCAGGTCTTTACAGTCTAATTACTTCACACAGCAAATGGAAGCCTGCAGCTGGTGTGATTTGCTTCAATAAAACAACTAAATACAGCCATTCAACAAAGTGATTACTGAGATCACAGAAAAGTAAAGAAAGAACAGACAAAATAACTAAATGGAGGCAAAGGGCCAAATTTCCTTCTGCATGGAAAAAGTTGCAGAAATGCTGATTTTTCCAAGTACATCTGAATCCAATGATGAAAATGTAGAGGAGAAACATTTTAAAAATGTTAATTTTGCTGCAAGTACGATTTTTTAATAAAGTCATATAAACATATCAGCCACTTAAATGCACTTGTAACAAAATCCTTTATATGAATATATGAATTAGGAGGAGTAGGCCATTCGGCCTCTCGAGCCTGCTCCACCATTCAATAAGATCATGTCTGATCTGATTGTAACCTCAACACCACATTCCTGCCTACCCCCGATAACCTTTCACTCCTTGCTTATCAAGAATCTATCTAGCTCTGTCTTAAAAATATTGAAAGACTGCTTCCATTGCCTTTTGAGGAAGAGAGTTCCAAAGATTCTCGGCCCTCAGAGAAAAAAATTCTCCTCTTCTGTCTTAAAAGAGCGACCCCTTATTTTTAAACAGTAGCCCCTAGTTCTAGATTTTCCCACAAGAAGAAACATCCTCTCCACATCCACCCTGTCAAGACCACTCAGGATCTTATATGTTTCAATCAAGTCACCTCTTACTCTTCTAAACTCCAATGGATACAAGCCTAACTTGTCCAAACTTTCCTCATAAGACAACCCGCCCATTCCAGGTATTAGTCTGGTAAACCTTCTCTGAATTGCTTCCAACACATTTACATCCTTCCTTACTTACTTCCACACATCCTTCCTTGGGGACCAATACTGTACATAGTGCTCCAGATGTGGTCTAACCAATGCCTTGTATAACTGAAGCATCACCTCCCTAATTTTGTATCCGATTCCCCTCACAATAAACAACAACATTCTATTAGCTTTCCTAATTACTTGCTATATCTGCATGCTAATCTTTTGCAATTCATGCACTAAGACACCCAGATCCCTCTACATCTCAGAGCTCTGCAATCTCTCATCATTTGGATAAAATGCTTTTTTTATTCTTGCTGCGAAAATGGACAATTTCACAATTTCCCCCATTATGCACCATTTGCCAAATCCTGGCCCACTCACTTAACCTATCCCTTCGTAGCCTCCTTATGTCCTCTTCACAACTTACTTTCATCATCAGCAAATTTAGTAACCTTACCTTCGGTCCCTTCATCCAAATCAGTTATACAAATTGTAAAAAGTTGAGATCCCAGCACTGATCCCTGTGGCACACCACTCGTTACATCTTGCCAAACAAAAAATGACCAATTTATGCCTACTCTGCTTCCTGCTGGCTAGCCAATCTTCTATCCATGCCAATATGTTACCTCTGCACCATGAGCTTTTATTTTCAGGAATAACCTTTGATGTGGCACTTTATCAAATGCCTTCTGGAAATTTAAGCACAATATATCCACTGGTTCCCCTTTATCCACAGCACATGTTACTTCTTCAAAGAACTCCAATAAATTTATTAAACATGAATTCCCTTTCACAAAACCATGGTTTGCACCTCTCAGATAGCTGAGAGAACACTTAAGAGGTTTAAATGTCAAAATAACTTTGTTAATTTGGCTATGGAGTGAAAAACAGTTTTTTGCAATGCCAGTTAAAAATTGGTCCTGATTCTTGCATATGATCCCAGGGGCAGTGGTCACTGCTTTAAAGGGCCATTCAGTCTAATTCTTGAATTGTTGAGGACAATTGGTCAGATTTTCAGATGTGATCCCAGAGACAGTGCTGCCAATGAAGCACATCTTTGGTGAGAGAGGATGTACCCCAATATGCAAGGGATGTGACCAGCCTGACAACTTGGTACAGGAAGAGGTAAGATTGTATCGATAGTTTGGATGGCTGGAAAGTGTTAAAGAATGTGAAGCAATTTTTCTTTTACAGTAAGGAATTAATACCACTTGTAAGCAGCAGCTTACATAGTAAAAGGATAGAAAAAGGAAGGATGGTACCAAATAGGAATGAGAAAGAAGACATCCTTATGGAGGCAGCGGGTATGCCGGAGGGAATAAATCAGTAGTTTGCATTTGGCAGCATCCTTTTCTCTTGTTAAGACAATGTCAAAATTAAGTAGGATGTAGTAGAGAATTTGGTTAGGAGAAAAGTGAATATAGAAATTATTTATATGCCTTTTGAAAGTGTTTGGCAAACCATGTAATAGACTTGTTAGCAAAAGTAAAGCTCATGAGCTTAAAGGGCCAATGGCAGCGTGGATATAAAATTGGCCAAGGGGCAGAAAACAGACATTAATGATGAAAAGCTGCCTCTCAGACTGAAATATCGTACAAAGTGGTGCTCCGCAGGGGTCGATACGAGAATCCCTGCTCTTTTTGATACATATGGACTTGGATATTGGGCATAATTCAAAATTTGCTGGTGACACGAAACATGCCAATGGAGTAAACAATGAGGCAGACAGTAACAACTTCAGAAGGACGTGGACGACAAGTGAAACGGGCAGACATATCTAGATGAAATTTAACACAGAAGTGTAAAGTGGTATATTTTGGTAGGATGAATGAGAAGAGGCAATATAAATGGCAAAAGGGGTGCGTGCACACAGATCACTGAAGGTGGAAAGACAATTTGAGAAGGGCGTTAAAATCACATGTGGGACCCTTGATTTTATTCATAGAGGCACTGAATTTATAAAAAAGTTGTGCAAAACCTTCCAAAACACTGGAGCTCAGGTGGAGTAGTGTGTTCAATTCTAGGTACCACACTTTGGGAAGGATTCCAAGGCCTGTGATTCATTCAGAGAGGGATTTACTAGCATGATACCAGGAATGAGTGACTTCAGTTATATGTAGAGACAGGAGATGCTGGGATTTTCTCCTTAGAGCAGAGAAAGTTAGAGGAGATTTGCGGAGGTGATGTACAAGCTTCAGAATACAAGCCAGGGGAGGGGACAAAATGTACTGTGAAAGTTATTTCAATTGACCAAATTGACACTGCTCTTTAAAGGCTAAACCAGGACATTACAGGAGGGCAGAATGTGGATAACATTAAAGCCATAATGTCATGTGAACAAGTAATTGCAGAACTGTCCACGAAGAAGCGTTTGAAAGTTATAGAACCTACAGATATTGAAGGGGAGCACAGAACTTGTAATAATCATCCTATTTTTTCTGTGACTTGCAGGCTATGTTATACCGACAGGTCTATACACACCGATTGTGTACAAACCCACACACAATACACTACCAAATACATAGGTTTGTTCATAATGTGCTCTCTGTTCTTCCCATGAGAGAAAGGAATTACCAAGGCGAGCAATTATCAGCAAAGCCATGTGAATCAGATACCAGGGCAGATATGCAAACTGGAGAGAAGTAATTACAGATTCTGGAGAGGAGGAAAGGATGAGTGCTGAAACATTGGTGAACAGAGGGTAGAAGCAGTGGTTAATTGATGAGGGACAGACGGTCATGGGTAGAAGGCCCAATGTGCAAGTTAACCCTCCAGAGTTCTATGGGGACAGTGGGCCTGCATGCGACAGAGGAGCCATTTGCCTCCTTGCACAAGACAGAAGGTAATTTGGGCAGAGCAGATGTGTTCAATGCCCACACAGGAACTCCCATCTCCAACATGTGATGGATCTCATGGATCAAAGGTTCTTTACACGGCAGGCTGTCGCTGAATATGTGGCAGCACTAGCGGCATCTGCGACCTCCCCTATATAAACCACAGGCAGAAACTGGTTGATTCTTAACTGCAATAAAGTGACCAAGCAAGCCATTCTGCTTTATACTGGGAAACTAGAGTGGGGTAGTACATGCTGGCCTTGCCAGTGATATCCCAATCTGGAAACTAAATTTTAAAAAAACAATATGCATTTCACACAAATGCGCCCACTGAGGTCCAAACTCCAAGATGTAGTTAAGGCCAGTTTCATCTCCCTTGGGAAATGGTCACAGGCATAGAAACAAACAATCACAGGGGGAAAGAGGTGTCGAGCCATGGACTGGTGACTAGTGTAAGCCACAGTTTCTCTCATCGAATGGCGTTGCAATGCTTATCCCTGGTCATGCTGCGAGAATGGCATCAGTACTGAAAGGTGTTTGGTTCTTTATAAAAAGAGGCATTATAGAGGTACTACACCTCACTTCTCACAGCAAAGGACATACAAGAATTATATTCAGATTTCTTGTTTTCCTCAATACACATTCATTTGATAAGTTTCATAACCATTGACCTTTAAATCAAAAGAGTAATGCGCTCTTGCAGCTTAGTGAATCATCAATTAGTCAACAGCTCATTGTCATTGATTAACTAGTTACAGAGCGGAATCCTCCCCTCATTGAAAGGAGCCGCAAGTTGGGGTATTTCCCAACACTGCTTCCTGAGTTCTGAATGTCAACAGATTCACACTTCATTTTTAACCAGGAGCGAGGGAGCTGAAGTTGGGGCTGCTGCCTCCCAAAGCAGGTGGGTGGATGCAGAGGCAAGCAGGTCTCCAGGACATCGGTCCAGTTCTATTCACGGTTATTAGGCCCCCAGCTCACACAACCCTCCACAGCCTTTCCATACCCCTCTGTTACCACTCCAACCCCCATACCCCCTCCATGCTCCCATGCCCCTTCAATATCCCCTCTGCACCCATGGCTCTTCCATACAACCCATGCATCCCCCATGCCCACTCTTCCAGTATCCACTAGGTACAGAACCAATGAACCATATCATAACATTATCAAGTCTTTGAAATGCTCATGGAACTGTCAAAATAAGAAAACAGGAATTCAAAATCCCCTTAAAAATGTTCCTCTTACAAGCTCATTAAACTATCAAACAAAGCCATTCATGCTCTCATTGGGAAAAAAAAAGCTTTAATCTATTTAACATCTCCTAATCTTGTCCAAATAAACAAACAGGCATTGAAAATCCAATTCAAAGAAAGATAAACTTGTTACAAGCTCATAACTCTGTCAGGCAAATCTAGCAGCCCTCTTCATAGCTGTATAAACATGGGACTGAATCTATTTGTGCCTCTTGGAGCTCAGCCAGGCATTCATGAGGACATCTGGCAAAATAGATGTCTGGCCATCTGTTCAGCCTGCTTTGTTGACACAGTTCAAAAAATTTTAAAATCAAGATATTATTTGACCAGGAGCCATTGTATTTCAGCAAGTAGAGATGATAAGGGGCAGGATTTGGTGCAGATTAAGACATGGGTAGCAGAGTTTTGGATAAGTTTATGGAGGGTGGAATATGGGAGACCAACTAGGAGTATGTTGGAATAATCAATTCTAGAGGTAATAAAGGCATGGATGAAGGCTTTGGCAGCAGATGAGCCGAGAGAGTTAGATATAGGCTGCCTCTTCAGAGGTAGCCAACACCAAATAATGTAAAGAATTTAGACTGTTGGAAGCTTTCTGCTTTCCCTATCACCCAATAAAATAAGTACATCCTTCCTTAAATATGGAGGCCAAAATTGTATACAGACTCCAGGTATGGTCTCACCAAAGCTAATTGCAGCAAAACTTCCTTATTCTTGCACTTTAATCCTCTTGCAATAAAAACCAACATGCCATTTGCCTTCCTAATTGCTTGGTGTGCCTGCATGCTAACTTTGTGTTCCTTCTACTTAAACATCAACATTTAGCTTCATGACTTTTAAAAAATATTCTGCTCTTTTTATTCTTACTACCGCACTGAATATCACACTTACCCACATTGTACTTCATCTGCCACCTTGTTGCCAATTCACTGAACCTGTCTATATATCTTTGCAGTTTCTTTGTGCACTCCTCACAGCCTACATTCCCATCTAGCTTTGTATCATCAGCAAACATAGATACAATACTCTGTGTCCCTTTGTCCAAGTCATTAATATATAGTAAATAGCTGAGGCCCCAGCATTGATCCTTGCAGCACTGCACCAGTTACAGTCTGCTAATTTGAAAGTGTCCCTACTCTCAGTTTCCTGTCTGTTAACCAATCCTCTATCCATTTATGAGAGTTTTAAAATGGAGGAGATGATGGACCAATGTGTTGGAAAATAATTCTATGCCAATTGCTCACACAATCTGAAGAGACTCCCGGTTAAAAGCAAAATACTGTGGATGCTAGAAATCTGAAACAAAAACAGAAAATGCTGGAAAAACTCAGCAGGTCTTATAGCATCTGTGAAGAGAGAAACAGAGTTGACATTTCGAGTCCGTATGACCTTTCTTCAGAGCTCTAAGGATCATACAGACTCGAAACGTCAGCTCTGTTTCTCTCTCCAGAGATGCTGTCAGACCTGCTGAGTTTTTCCAGCATTTTCTGTTTTTGTTGCTGAAGAGACTCCCAGCTTGTCCTGCTCCTGAAACGACAACGATCATCAAAGGCAATCGTGGGGCATCTGAGGACTTTCGATACCACATCCAAACAAAATACATTATGAATGGTGGAAATAGGAAAAAGAATATTGGACAAACTCCTCAATTACAATGACTAACGGTCAGCCCCAACACTCCAATTGAGAATTCCCTTTCACATTACAGACCATAAATTGTTTTAGATGTGATATCAGCTTAATACAATGTCAAATTTGTTTGAAAACTGCACATGATGGGACGCAGTTATATTTAGGAAATGTGATTGCCGAATGACCGCAGACATCTGCTGCCAGTTATTCAGTATCTTATGGGTGCATTATCTTTCCACCATCATGATTTTTGGTCATGTCTTTAATGCTGAGGGAAACTGCCTATCTAAACATTTAGGATAGTATGTAAGCAAATTGCCTGTAACAATGCAGTTGCAAGCCCTGGTCAGTAGGGATGCTGTAGAGCAGCTTCTGAACTCCTTCCCAACATCAGTTTAAGACAAAAAACGTCAAACTGATTTTGGACAATGCAAGAAGCAATTTGAAAATCTACTGTTAAGCTGTTCAGAAAAAGGAAGGAATGTCAAACCACATAAAACAGAGGGGTAAAATTTCAATGGAAATTTTCCTGATCTCGAACATTGGAGCGTATGTAGGCCATTTAGCCCATCGAGCCTCCTCTGCCACTCTGACCTGTACCTCAACTCCATTTAACCACCTTGGTTCCAGAGGAAATAGTTTGTCTCCATCCGCTCAATCATATCCCATTATCATTTTTAACACTTTGATTAGATCACCTCTCAAATTTCCTAATCTCAAGGCAAACACAAGCCAAGATTATGCAAATTGCTATGGCAATTTAACCCTTTCTACCCAGGTATCATTACCTGCCATAACTTTGGTGGAAATGTCAGAGAACAGCAGAGGTGGATTTTCACATTTTTCTCTGGGATTTCCTCCGATCTGCCACTGGTACTCAGACAGGAGATCAGGAGCAACTCCCTTGGAATTTTGACCCCAATGTATTATTTGGTGAAGGCGTGGGTCCCTTTAAGGATGCAAAGTGTAATTTTCTCTGTATTCTGGAAATAAATACTGGGGCAAGTTACTGAACAGATCAGAGTGCTGGCTTGGCCTGTGGAAACATTAAGGCAGTTTGGCTCCAGCAAATTCAACAAAAATTTGAATTACACGGGTTGCAGCATTCGCAGCATTAACACAACCATTAAAATAAGATTTCAATGCAATTGACCAGTTTTAAAATACAGTGCTTACATGTTCATAGTTTACTTAAAGCAGCCAGTGACCATATCACCTGGAGCACAGTAGCAATCCACAACTCAGAGGCCCGATTAACACAATTGTTATTGGACTATCACTATTGTTTTGTATGAAACCCATGTTTAGTGCAATCACTTGGTAAACTACCAAAATTTGACATTGACTTCACAGGTGGCAGATGAAGGATGTGTGCTCTCTCCAATCTATTAAATGAGGCTCATAAACCACTTCTGTTGGGTTTAGTGCCCTTATCTTACACAGACCAAGAACACCAAGGTGATCACGCATTTAAAATAAAACAGGAGAGCAACACTACAGTAGTATACAGCACCTAGCACACAATACAGCCTCAAGCACATAATGCCACATCACAATATAAACACTTGAGAATACAAATTAAAACGCCTACAATATGGCAAAATAGCTGCTCCACCACAGTACAATACAATTTAACACACCACAACAAAATAAACACAATGCACATTACAAAACACCAACGCCACTGTACAGAATAGAATCTATAACAATGTGGTATTGGCACTGTTCAGTATTGGCAAACAGAGGCCATGTGTGTACTTCTTGATTGAATCAGTGGGAAGTTTTACTTGCCTAACTCCTGAAAGCTGACTAACAAAGCGGTAGGGTCAGCAGCCCAGCTCAGCTAGCAACCTCTCAATTCCAGGCAAGAAGAACCCACCCAACACAGGAAAAGAAGGAGATGGGCGTCAAATAGATAGAGCATCACTCTCAGAAAGAAGCAACAACTGGCTGACTGAGTGTTGCTAGTTCCTGTGATTCCATGTGCTGGGTCAAGTATGGTAACAGGGAAAACTATCAACTGGAAAGTAAACCCTCCAATTAAACCCCAACTAATTAATGTACTCCTGCTGTCCTTTAATCCCATCACAGCACATCCAATCAGCAGGACGTGAAGACATCCAGCAAGTCACAATACTTGTAATGAAGCCTGGACTCAACAGGCACCTAAAACCATCTGCATCAGGATTATCACCTAAATATCTACGAGCAGAACTACTAATGGATCAACTTCACTGTGAAAATACAAGAATGCTGCTTGTGTAAAGTGCTGACCAATCACACACAAGGGAGAAAGAAAGACATGAGCAAAAGAATAATAATGAAGATAGATTGATCTAAACACAACTATGCACAGAAGTATATTTAATAATAATCAATACAAGTGAGGAATTGGCAGCAGCAATTCACCCTTCTCTTCTCCAGCTTCTCGCCTTTGTTCAACGTTCCTTATAAACAACAACAACAACTTGCATTTATATAGTGTTTCAAAGCACTTCAGGAGAACGTGGCTGAACAAAAGTCGACACAAAGCTACAGAAGGAGATATTAGAAAAGGTGACTAAGGCATTAAGGAACAGCATACAGGAGAGGGGCAAGGAGATGGAGAGGTTTAGGGAGGGGATTGCAGAGTTTAGGGATAAAGCAAGTGAAGGCATAGGAACCAATAGCGGAGCAATGAAAATGGGATGTGCAAGAGGTCCGAATTTATGGAACGCAAGGTGGGGGGGGCCAGTTAGAACAGTGTTCAAATTATTGAGTTTAGCTGTAACCAAGGCATGGATGAGGGTCACTGCAGCAAATGAGCTGAGATAGGGGCAGAATCGCACCTTCTCCCCGTAGCCCTGCACATTCTTCCTTTTAAGATAACAATCCACGCTTTGATTGAACCTGCGTCCACACACTCAGATACTGGTGTTATTACAGGTGGAAGACAGCTAGTTTTGGTGATGAAGGGGATATAGGGTCTGAGAGCCAAGGCCCTGGCTGCCTGGTTAGGTGGATGCAAGAGATTCTGTGACATGTCTTTAGAGAGCAGCGGACATGCTCCCAGTGTGCAGCTCGATATTCCTCCCTCAATCAACACTTATAGGGTTCCTCTGAATGCCACGCGCTGGGCACCGATTGTCTAGAAAATAAATGTTTGCAATTCAGCGTAATTTATAAACTGTGAAGCACTAGAGATGTCCTGCGGCTTTTAAAGCAAACATTGATTTATCTTTCCTTTAACTTTCATCTTCCAATTCCCAGGAACTACAATTCCAACGTCTACAAGCCCAGCCCCTTAGGATCATTGCAGCACTCGTAACTAAACACCCCACACTGTTCCATCGAGATGAGCCATGTAAAGGAACATAGAGCTGGCCAGAACTGATTATGGGCCAGTGTCATGGGGAATTCACATGATGTTACACCTACATGAAATATATGATTTCAGTGGTCAGAAGTGATAAATGGAGATTGCAGAAGCTTCACCCTCAAGACATTCATAGATTATGCAACAATTCTATAGAACATGCCTCCCCTATGTAAGGCTTATACTGCTGTTTTTTACAAACGCCTCTAATTTCCCTTTGAGTAACTGGTGTTAACTAAATAAAACCTATGCCTTTCAATAGCACACAGCCCCATATTAGGAAAGATGACCTATTTATACGCTCAGCACCACTGAAATTTCTCACTCCTACACAGTTGGGTAAGCTGTTTCGCTCGCTTTTCCAGTCTATTAAGTACAGGAACGGTGAGCTGAGGGTGCAGAGTTCTGGAGATGTGCCCCGGCTGGTTATTCAGCAGTTGACCAGTTCACCATCCCAGCCTGGCCAACAGGTGCCACTTAGATCATAGTAAGACCATAAGATATGGGAGCAGAAGGAGGCCATTTCGCCCATCAAGTCTGCTCAGCCATTCAATGGGATCATGGCTGATCTGATAACAACTCCACTTTCCTGCTTTTCCCCCATAGCCTTTTATTCCCTTAGTCATTAAAAATCTGTCTATCTCAGCCTTGAATATACTTAATGACCCAGCCTCTACAGCCCTCTGTGGTAAAGATTTCCACAGTTTCAGTATCCTCTGAAAGGAGAAATTCCTCCTCATCTCGGTCTTAAATAGGTGCCCCCTTACTCTGAGATTATGCCCTCTGGTCCTAGACTCTCCCACAAGGGGAAACAACCTCTCAGCATCTACCCTGTCAAGCCCCCTAAGAATCTTATATGTTTTAATAAGTTCGCCTCTCATTCTGTTAAACTCCAATGAGTACAGGCCCAACCTACTCAACCTCTCCTCATAACAAAACCCCTTCATACCTGGGGTCAACCTAGTGAGCCTTTTCTGGGCTGCCTCCAATACCAGTATTTCTCTCCTTAGAGAAGGGGACCAAAACTTGTTCAGAGGAAGGGAGGCATTCTTTCATCTTTCCCCTTACAGTTCCTCACAGGTACAGAGGGAGGCAGCCTAACCACCCTGGACATTTTCTCAAAAGATCGGGAAGGAAGGCAATTCTCAGTCCTCCCTCTCATCCCATTTATGAACTTACAGACTGGAGAAGTAAGTGTGCAGAAACGGATTCCATTTGCTGGAGGAATCAGTGGGCAGAAGACACAGAGTTAAGATAATTGGCAAAAGAACCAGAGAAGAAATTAGAATAATTATTTTTACTTAAAAAGACCATAAGACCATAAGACATAGGAGCAGAAATTAGGCCCTTCGGCCTATCAAGCCTGCTCTGCCATTCAATCATGGCTGATAAGTTTCTCAACCCCATTCTCCCGCCTTCTCCCCGTAACCTTTGATCCCCTTACCGATCAAGAACCTATCTATCTCGGTCTTAAATACACTCAATGACCTGGCCTCCACAGCCTTCTGTGGCAATGAATTCCATAGATTCACCACTCTCTGGCTAAAGAAGTTTCTCCTCATCTCTGTTAGGTCTTCCCTTTACTCTGAGGCTGTGCCCTCAGGTCCTAGTCTCTCCTACTAATGGAAACATCTTCCCCACGTCCACTCTATCCAAGCCTTTCACTATTCTGTAAGTTTCAATCAGATCACCCCTCATCCTTCTAAACTCCATCGAGTATAGACCCAGAGTCCTCAAACGTTCCTCATATGTTAAGCCTTTCATTCCCGGGATCGTTCTCATGAACCTCGTCTGGACCCTCTCCAGGGCCAGAACATCCTTCCTGGAATACGGGGCCCAAAATTGCTCACAATATTCTAAATGTGGTCTGACCAGAGCCTTATAAAGCCTCAGCAGCACATCCCTGCTTTCATCTTCTAGTCCTCTCGAAATAAATGCCAACATTGCATTTGCCTTCCTAACTACCGACTCAACCTCCAAGTTAACCTTAAGAGAATCCTGGACTAGGACTCCCAAGTCCCTTTGCACTCCAGATTTCTGAATTCTCTCCCCATTTAGAAAATAGTCTATGCCTCTATTCTTCCCAACAAAGTGCACGACCTCACACTTCCCCACGTTGTATTCCATCTGCCACTTCTTTGACCATTCTCCTAACCTGTCCAAATCCTTCTGCAGCCTCTCCACCTCCTCAATACTACCTGTCCCTCCACCTATCTTTGTATCATCTGCAAACTTAGCCAGGATGCCCTCAGTTCCTTCATCTAGATCATTAATGTAAAAAGTGAAAAGTTGTGGTTCCAACACTGACCCCTGCGGAACTCCACTAGTCACTGGCCGCCATCCTGAGAAGGATCCCCTTATCCCCACTCTCTGCCTCCTGCCAGACAGCCAATCTTCTATCCATGCTAGTACCTTGCCTCTAACACCATGGGCTCTTATCTTACTGAGCAGCCTCCTGTGCGGCACCTTGTCAAAGGCCTTCTGGAAGTCCAAGTAGATAACATCCATTGGCTCTCCTTTGTCTAACCTGCTCGTTATCTCCTCAAAGAATTCTAACAGATTTGTCAGGCATGACCTCCCCTTGATGAAACCATGCTGACTTTGTCCGATTTTATCATGCACTTCCAAGTATTCTGAAATCTCATCCTTAGTAATGGACTCTAAAATCGTACCAACGACCGAGGTCAGGCTAATCGGCCTGTAATTTCCTGTCTTTTGCCTCACTCCCTTCTTAAACAGGGAGGTTACATTAGCGATTTTCCAGTCCTCTGGGACCCTCCCTGACTCCAGTGATTCCTGAAAGATCACCACTAACGCCTCCACTATCTTTTCAGCTATCTCCTTCAGAACTCTGGGGTGTAATCCATCTGGTCCAGGCGATTTATCCACCTTCAGACCTTTCAGTTTTCCTAGCACCTTCTCCTTGGTAATGGCCACCATACTCACATCTGCCACCCCGACTCTCGAACTTTGGGGATGTTACTCGTGTCTTCCACCGTGAAGACTGACGCAAAGTACCTATTCAGTTCCTCCGCCATTTCTTTGTTCCCCACTACTACTTCTTCAGCGTCATTTTCCAGCGGCCCGATGTCCACTTTTGCCTCTCTCTTACCCTTTATATATCTAAAAAAACTCTTGCAATCCTCAATCTTTAAAAATTATGATCTGTAATGTACTACCTGGAAAATGTGGTGAAAGCAGATTCAATAGGAACCTTAAAGAAGGGAAAGGAGAAATTTTCAGGACTATGGGAAAGAATAGGGGAGTGCAACTATTTGAATAGCTCTTTTAGAGAGATTGCATATGCACGGTGGGTGGAATGGCCTCGTTTGCTACTGTATCATACGATACGATACCCCCATCCCCAGCTACAGTCCCACAACCAGCTGCCCCACTCAACAGCGGCACTGGCAGAGATCAGAAACAGTCATCTGCTTGGACTGGGAATGGTGGACGAGACAGGAAATGGCAAGGAAGGAAGAGAAAATGAGACTAAAATTAAGGATGGGGGAGAGAAGGATGGAGGAGAGAAGGGGAGGGGAGAGAGAAAAGAATAGACAATCAATGGAAGAGTAACATACACAAAAGAGTCCAATTCTATCGATTTTACCTTTCTTTTGAAACAATGAAAGCATTTTACAAACCCAACATAACTTGCCAGTTAATTCATATGTATATGGGGTGTATAAGTGTATGGAGGCTGTTTGATTACTGTCTGTTTATTGATTATACTATCTGCAGCCTTCACTTGGTACTCTTGTCTGCCTCATGGTTACATGCCACATGGCAGGAAGAGTCACACATAGGAGGGTGGCTGTTATGAGAAAGCGGGGAGACAATTGAGCTAAAATTGATGGTGGTGTCACATTATACTGAGTGTAGCTGGTTGGAGCGCAATGTAGTAACCACAAACTCTTATGATTCTTTCCATTTTCTTCAACCTGATCAGCATTTTTATTTTTCACCACATCAGCGGCTGTTTAATAACCGGGTTCCCAGCTTGAGCGAGCGGGTGGCTGCCTCCCTTAGAGGAATACAGTCCAGACCCCTCGCACCTTAAACTGACTTCGGGAGCTTTGTAAGCGTCTTACCGCTTCCATCATCTCAACAATAACTTGCATTTATATAACGTGTTGAACACAGAAAAATGCCCCTGGGAGAACTATAGGACTATTATGAAACAAAATTTGACACGACGGCACATAACATATGAACATACAGATTAGGAGCAGGAGTAAGCCATTCGGTCCCTCGAGCCTGCTCCACCATTCAGTAAGAGCATAGCTGATCTGATTATGTCCTTAACACCATATTTCCACCTACCCCCGATAACCTTTGAAGGAGAAATTAGGGAAGATGGCCAAAAGCTTGGTCAAAGTAGTAAGTTTTAACAAGTATCTTAAGGGAGGAGAGAGAGGTAGAGAGATTTAAGGAGAGAATTCCAGATTTTGTACCCTAGGCAGCTGAAGGCCCAGCCACCAATGGTGCAGCGATTATAACTGGAATGCACGAGGGGTCAGATTTTGAGGAGCGCAGATATCTCAAGAGAGTTATACGGCTAGATGAGGTTACAGAGATAGGGAGGGGCTAGTCCATGGAGGGATTTGAAAACGAGGATGGGACTTATAAATTCAAGGTGTTGCTTGACCAGGAGCCAAGGAAGGTCAGTGAGCATAGGGGTGATTAATGAAAGGGACATTGTGCAAGTAAGGACCTCGAGTTTCTGGAGGGTCGAATGTGGGTGGTCAGCCAAGAATGCATTGGAAAAGTCAAGTCTAGACCTAACAAAGGCATGAATGAGGGTTTCAGCAGCAGAGGGACAATGTTAAGGTGGTAGAAACAGGCAGTCTTAAAAATGGCATGGTTATGTAGTCGGAAGCTCATCTTAGGGTCAAATACCAAGGTTACAAACAGTCTGCTTTAGTCTTAAGAGTTGCCAGGGAGAGGGATGGAGTTGGTAGCTGGCTACAGAGCTTGGAGTAAGGATTAAAGACAATGGCTTCAGTCTTCCTAGTATTTAGTTGGAGGAAATTTCTGCTCATCCACTGCTGGATATCTGATAACTTAGCAACACTGGAGGAGTCAAGAGATGTGGTGGTTAGATAGAGTTAGGTGTTGAAAAGTAATTGGTGTTTTCACACAATGTCATCGGGGGAGCAGCATCTAGAGGGGAAATAGAAGGGAGATAAGGGCAAATTGCATAGGGGACACCAGAGGTAATGGTGCAGGAGACGGAAGAGAAGCCATTGCGAGTGATTCTCTGACCATGATTACATAGATAAGAATGGAACCAGGTGAATACCGTCCCACCCAGTTGGACAATGATGGAGAGGTGTTGGAGGATGGTGTGGTCAAATGTGTCAAAGGTTGCAGACAGGCCGAGAAGGACGAGGAGGGAAAGTTTACTTTTGTCACAGTCATATTGGATGGCATTTATATGATAAGAGCAGTTTCAGCACCGTGGCAGGGGCAGAAGCTTGATTGGCGGGATTCAAACATGGGGCTGCAGGAAAGTTGGGCATGGAGGTGACAATATGTATGAGGACTTTGGAGAGGAAAGAGAGACAGGAGATGGGGCAGAAGCTTGCAAGGACGGTGGGATCAAGTGCTGTTTTTTTTGAGCAAATGAATGATGATGGTAGATATAAAATCAAGACCTGAACATAAAAAATGGTTAACAGTATCAACTAACTTGAGGAACAGGAGGGTGTGTTGGGTTATCAGCAGCTCAGTGGGAATAGGCTCAAGAGTGTTACAGGCAGATCTCAAGGACAAGGTGAGTTCAGAGAGGGCATGAGGGAGATAGAGAAATTAGAGAAAGATGCTTGTTCAGAACTGGGACAAGGGAACTATAGAAGGAGGCTGGCCCGGTGGGCTAGTGGAAGGGGGAAGAGAGGGGGAACAGCCAGAGGCAGCTGATCAGATGGTCTCGATCTTAGTGACAAAGCAGTCCATGAGTTCTTCACAACTTGTTGTTGGAAGTGAGGGTGAAGGAGATGGGATGAGGAGTCTAAAAAATTAATTAACAGGAGAGAAAATAAACCAAATAAATAAAATAAATCTTTGCATTCCAGGATGATTCTAGAATAACGAGCAGTTTTAGCAGATGAGAGAAGTCCTGGTTATGTTCTATGCAGTCCAGCCAGATCTGGCGGTGGGTGCTAAACAGCCAGGGTAAGAGAGAATAATGGTTTTATTGGGGACTAGGACATCGACAGTGGAGGCGAAGGTGCAGTTGAGCACATCAGCAAGTGCAAAAATGTTGCGAACAACGGGTGGCCACAGGCTAGGCAGTCAGGATTTTGAAAGGGTTTTTCTTCTTCCAAATCTAACCAGCGGCTTTATAAACAGTGAAACACAAGCAAATGCATCCAACCGTCATGAAGAAAATGGACAAGGCCTCTCCACTGTCAAATAAAACTCTCCAGTACTTCATTATCTAAAGTATGAGAACCTGCTAGACCCTCGCTCCAGCAACAATAAGCACCACAGCCAACTGCTATGTGATATAAACAGACCCACGTGACAAAACCCAGCAATCTCTCAGCCTCCTGAAAATAAATCTTCAAACTTTCACGTTAAAAACCGACCAAAAATGTCAAATCAATTGCAGTGCAGAAGTAATTACTTTTACAATTGCTCAACATATTTTATGTCAGTAGTGAGATAGTGGAGTCACTTAGCATATGAAAAGAGGTGTTTGACAGTGTAAGGCCATGGTTAGGCCCCACTTGAAGTATCGTATACAGCACTGATCACCATAGAAAAGACATCCCTGAACTGGGCAGGCTCAGGGTTGTCAACTGTGATTAAATGTATTTCTGGAGGTTTCATCAACTTGCCTCAGCACGCCAGCCATTAGTTGGCCAACACATCCATCCTTGTGACGTACTGCCTTCCTATGCCAACTGGAAAGCGAGAAGACTCATTACCCAATTGGCTGATGCTTGACTGTCAGTCAGCCAAGCAGCATTTATTTCCCATTTTCAATATTTTAATATCTGGTAAAGAGAAATGCTCAAAGAAAATGACAAAAAAAAGAGTTTTTTAATGCCCCAATGATTTTTCTCCAGGGTTGTACACAGCAGCGTCCTGGAGATTGATCTTTAATTCCTGGAGACTCCAGGCCAATCCTGGAGGGTTGGCAACCCTAGACCGGCTGCAGTGTAGGCAATCATGGTGCTAACAGAATTCCAAGGTGTAACGAAACAGGAAGTAATTTGGAGCTGAAGGGTTCAAAAATTAGAGGGACATTGTATAAAAATTGTAAAATTTAGTGCTGCAAAGTTATCACCGAGGCAGCACTTGCTTTCAATACTGAGCTACGCATACTCTACATTTAGGTAAGCCCTGTTGTCCCATACAGGACTCCTTTATCCCAATCTTCAGAAATCCACTGCTGGGTTCAAAACCATCAAAGGGAAGAAACTGCGAGTGCATAGATAGTGTGGGGCTTCAAAGGCCTTCAACGTCCTTTGGAAGCTGAACGCATTGATATGTGGGAATAGCCGGTCCAGGACACTCTTGGAACCAGGGACACAGTAGAACTGTAGAGACTGGGGACAGCAGGGTAGGATAGCCTCAAAAATGGGAAGGGCTATCGTTTCTGTGAGTAGGCGCTTACATGGGGAAAATACTAGACAGGTGATCTACTTGTACAAGTTGTTTCTGTGTTCTGCTTAGAAGCATCACTGCCAAGGCTCAAGGTGACATGTGAAGCGCCAATTAATTTACCCCCTATAATTGACATTTATTTTAGATACACGTTAAATTTTATTTCCCTCCTCCATTTAAAGTTACACCCTCCCTCTCTCCTGCCTCCACGCTCCCATTTAAGGTTCCGCCATTTAGAGACTAAGCCCACCCTTGTCTTGGGTGGTATTTCACTGGCCACATGTTATACATCCAGCCCAATATTTGTTCCATTGACTTCAATAGAGGATTTTTAAAAAATTCATTCACAGGATGTGGGCATCACTGACTAGGCCAGCATTTATTGCTCATCGCTAATTGCCCTTGAGAAGGTGGTGGTGAGCTGCCTTCTCGAACCGCTGCAGTCCATGTGGTGTAGGTACACCCACAGTGCTGTTAGGGAGGTAGTTCCAGGATTTTGACCCAGCAACAGTGAAGGAACGGTGATATATTTCCAAGTCAGGATGGTGGGTGACTTGGAGGGGAACTTCCAGGTGGTGGTGTTCCCATGTGTCTGCTGCCCTTGTTCTTCTAGATAGTAGTGGTTGTGGGTTTGGAAGGTGCTATCTAAGGAGCCTTGGTGAGTTCCTGCTGTGCATCTTGTAGATGATACACACTGCTGCTGTGTGCTGATGGAAGGAGTGAATGTTTAAGGTGGTGGATAAGGTGCCAATCAAGCAGGCTGCTTTGACCTGGATGGTGTCAAGCTTCTTGAGTGTTGTGGGAGCTGCACTCATCCAGGCAAGTGGAGAGTATTCCATCAAACTCCTGACTTGTGCCCTGTAGATGGTGGACAGGCTTTGGGGAGTCAGAAGGTGAGTTACTCGCCACAGGATTCCTAGTCTCTGACCTTCTCTTGTAGCCACAGTATTTATATAATCAAGCAGGAGTGTCTAACATGGCAGCATTTGTTGCCCATCCCTAATTGCCCTTGAACTGTACATTTCAGAGCGCAGTTAAGAGTCAACCACATCGCTGTGGGTCTGGAGTCACATGTAGGCCAGACAGGCAAGGACAACAAATTTCCTTCCCTAAAGGACATCAGTGAACCAGATGGGTCCATATGACAATCTATGATAGTATCATGGTCACCATTATTAAGGCTAGCTTTCAATTCCCGATTTTAAAAAAAATTAATTGTACTTAAAAAGCACCAGCTACTATGGTGGGATCTGAACCCATGTAGCAGGGCATTAGCCTGGGCTTCTGGACTTCTAGTCCAGTGCCATCACCACTCCCCCTATGTATAATTTGTGACCTGCCCAAGACAAATTTCTGCCCCATTGCCCTGTGTAACCTGTCTGCACTACAAGGTGTGCCATAGAGTTGACCCAGGATCACCTGCCCTTTGACCTCTTCCCTCCTTCCTCACTGCAGCAAGGAGCTCAGCAGGCACCCAGGCCTCCAGCTGCAGTTGCAGGAACTGCATGTTCTGCGCATTGTTGGCCAACAGGTCTCGGCCCCTTTGCTCTCACACACTGCCTTGTTTGCTTTTCAAACGCCTCACATTACAAGGTGCACTGAACGTGCGACCAAGAAAGGCAACCATCAAAGGCACGGGGAAAGAATTAACATGCACTAATCGCAAGCCCCCTTAATTATTCTTAATAAGCTCCCGCTGTCAGCGACCTGCTTCATTTAAATAAGAGAAAAACAGAATGAACCATCAAACTTGCTGCAGCATCTTTGATCTCAATAACAGCAGACGCATTCGCCTCACACCGTTTGCCTTTAATGAATCCCCTTCATGGAGAAAGGCAAAGAGCTGGCTGTGAATAAACAAGCCTCAGAAGTGCAAAGGGAGGGAAAAGAGAAGAGGAAGTGCTTCTTTAACATGAGAAAAGAGCCACTGAGAGCAAATAATTAGTACAACGATATATTGTACCTACTCAGCATTGAAATTTGTTTTAAGGCTTTCATTAAAACCCACCTCCTTAACCCAACTCCTGGTCAGCTGTCCTATACCGTCACCTCCGGCTCCATGCCAATTTTCTTTTCTGATTACGCTACATACCTTATACTTAAGACGGAGTTATGCAACTGTGGTACTTGCTGTGTGCTTTGCCAGCTTTGAGGCTGCCCTCAATCCAAAGTCCCAGCACTAGGAGATATACTGTAGACAGGCACAAAGCAGCTTGAGCTGCTCTTTTGGTCTTTGAGCACACAGATCATCTGAGCTATCAGCCTCCCAGTAGGGGCCAATGTGGTTCAGCACTCCTGGTTATCATGGGCCTTCAGGTATTGCCCAGAAAGGTCCCTGTCAAAGCTAGCAAGGCTGAAAAAACATGTTGGTAGGGTTAGTAAGTTAACAACCTGCCTCTGGGTGCCCGGCTTCAGGCTGTTAAACGGCCCCCTGTCACATGAGAAATTGGGCGCCAACTGGAAAATCCCAGTTAGCCTCCTCTCAGTGTCCTTAACAAGGCTCATGGCTACCCACCTTATGGGGCCAAGTAGTCCTGCTGGCCGGCCCTAAACCCACCTTGTCCAAAACAGCCAACATTGGGAGCTGGGTCAGAAAACAGGCAAGCAGACCAATGCTGGTACTTTCAGGTCAAGCCCGCCTCTATTCCTAATCTTGGCGAGTCAAAAAATTCTGCCCCTGAAAATCAAATCTAGGGAACCAAGGGGTAAAGCGGATAGTGCAGGCATGTAGGATTGGGGTAGAAGAGGAGTCATGGTCAGAGCAGGCTCGAGGGGCCATATGACTTGCTCCTGCTCCTATTTCTTATGATAGCAGTGCAGTACTGAGGGAGTGCTACACTGTCAGAGGTGCCATCTTTTAGATTAGACATTAAACTGAGGCCACGCTTGCCCCCTCAGGTAGATGTATAGATTTCCTGGGCTCTTTGCGAAGAGCAGGGAGTTTAGTCCAGTATCTGGAAAAATCAAACCAACACCAAGAGCAGATTCAGTCGGTCACCTCTTCGGAGTTCATGTTAAAACTATTTTAATGTGAAAGGCTTTGGGGCATTGTGAAAGGTATTATATAATTGCTAATTCTTTACCAAGTCCATTCTGCATTTTAATGAGGCAGGTTTCGCATAACTGAAATCAGCACATTTACTATAACTTACAAAGAACAGAAATGACTCAGTTATCGGTCACTCCACTCTGCACTAGAAAGTATGGGGGTGTCAGGAAAGTGAAACAGACAGCACCACAATGCAGAACACAGTACAACAGAGTTGGGAGCTGGCATAGTTCCCATGCTCAGTCTTACTCAGAGCCCAGTCTCATGCTACATTACTTCAAAGATGCTCCATTCTCCCCCAACAGGGTGGGCCATGCTATACGAGGTCCTGCTAAACCCCCCATGCTGACCAGTGTCTTAATGATGTTTGCTACAGGCTGGGTCTCTTTTCACTTGAAAAATAATCAACTCTGTGGTGATTTAATAGTGGTCTTTAAAATTACAAAAGTCCTTGTTAGACTAGGCCCAGGGAGAATGGTGGGGAATAGCTAGAGGCCATCAATATAAGATAGTCACCAAGAAATCCAATAGGGAATTCAGAAGAAACTTCTTTACCCAAACAGTGGTGAGAATGTGGAACTTATTACAATAGGGAGTGGTTGAAACAAAGAGTATAGATGTATTTGAGGGGAAGTTAGACAAGCATTTTAGGGAGAAGGGAATATGGTAGAGAGTTATGATAATAGATTTAGATGAAGAAAGATGGGGAGAGGCTCGAGTGCAGCATAAACACCAGCATTGACTGGTTGGGCTGAATGGCCAGTTGCTGTGCAGTATATATTTATTTATTCATTCACGGGATGTGAGCTTTGCTGGCTGGACCAGCATTTATTGCCCATCCCTAGTTGCCCTTGAGAAGGTGGTGGTGAGCTGCCTTCTTGAACTGCTAAAGTCCATGTGGTGTAGGTACATCCACAGTGCTGTTAGGAAGGGAGTTCCAGGATTTTGACCCAGCGACAGTGAAGGAACGGTGATATATTTCCAAGTCAGGATGGTGAGTGACTTAGAGGGGAATTTCCAGGTGGTGGTGTTCCCATCTGTCTGCTGCCCTTGTCCTTCTAGGTGGTAGTGGTCGTGGGTTTGGAAGTGCTATCTAAGGAGCCTTGGTGAATTCCTGCAGTGCATCTTGCAGATGGTACACACTGCTGCTACTGTGCGTCAGTGGTGGAGGAAGTGAATGTTTGTAGATGTGGTGCCAATCAAGCAGACTGCTTTGTCCTGGACAGTGTCCAGCTTCTTCAGTGTTGTGGGAGCTGCACTCATCCAGGCAAGTGGGGAGTATTCCATTACACTCCTGACTTGTGCCTTGTAGATGGTGAACAGGCTTTAGGAAGTCAGGAGGTAAGTTATTCGTCACGTGATTCCTAGCCTCTGATCTGCTCTTGCAGCCACAGTATTTATATGGCTAGTCCAGTTCAGTTTCTGGTCAATGGTAACCCCCAGGATGTTAATAGTGGGGGATTCACTGATGGTAATGCCATTGAACATCAATGGGAGATGGTTGGATTCTCTCTTGTTGGGGATGTTCATTGCCTGGCACTTGTGTAGTGCAAATGTTACTTGCCACTCGTCAGCCCAGGTCTTGCTGCATTTGGACATGGGCTGCTTCAGTATCTGAGGAGTTGCAAATGATGCTGAACATTGTGCCATCATCAGCGAACATCCCCACTTCTGACCTTATGATGGAAGGTCATTGATGAAGCAGCTGAAGATGGTTGGGCCTAGAACACGACCCGGAGGAACTCCTGCAGTGATGTCCTGGAGCTAAGATGACTGACCTCCAACAACCACAGCCATCTTCCTTTGTGCTAGGTATGACTCCAACCAGTGGAGAGTTTTCCCCGATTCCCATTGGCTCCAGTTTTGCTAGGGCTCCTTGATGCCACATTTGGTCAAATGCTGCCTTGATGTCAAGGGCAGTCACTCTCACCTCACCTCAGGAGTTCAGCTCTTTTGTCCATTTTTGAAGCAAGCTTGTAATGAGGTCAGGAGCTGAGTGGCCCTGGCGGATGCCCAAACTGAGCATCAGTGAGCAGGTTATTGCTAAGCAAGTGCTGCTTGATAGCGCTGTTGATGACCCCGTCCATCACTTTACTGATGATCGAGATTAGACTGATGGGGCGATAACTGGCTGGGTTGGATTTGTCCTGTTTTTGTACAGGACATATTTGGGCAATTTTCCACATAGCCGGGTAAATGCTAGTGCTGTAGCTGTACTGGAACAGCTTGCCTAGGGGCATGGCAAGATCTGGAGCACAAGTCTTCAATACTATTGCCAGAATATTGTCAGGGCCCATAGCCTTTGCAATATCCAGTGTCTTCAGCCGTTTCTTGATATCGAGTTGGCCGAAGACTGGCATCTGGAGGAGGCTGAGGTGGATCATCCACTCGGAACTTCTGAATGAAGATTGTTGCAAATGCATCAGCCTTAACTTTTGCGCTGTTGTGCAGGGCTCCTCCATCATTGAGGATGGGGATATTTGTGAAGCCGCCTCCTCCAGTGAGTTGTTTAATTGTCCATCATCATTCACGACTGGTTGTGGCAGGACTGCAGAGCTTAGATCTGATTGGTTGATTGTGGGATCGCTTAGCTCTGTCTATCACTTGCTGCTTATGCTGTTTGGCACACTAGGAGTCCTGCACTGTAGCTTCACCAGTTTTTTTTTTAAAAAACACCTCTATTTTTTTTTAGGTGTCTGGTGCTGCTCCTGGCATGCCCTGCTGCACTCTTTATTGAACCAAGGTTCATACCCTGGCTTTGAGGGTGATGGTAGAGTGGGGGATATGCCAGGCCATGAGGTTACAAATTGTGCTCGAGTACAATTCTGCTGCTGCTGATGGCCCACAGTGTCTCACGGATGCCCAGTCTCGAGTTGCTAGATCTGTTCGAAATCTATCCCATTTAGCACGGTGGTATTCTCAATGTGAAACCGGGAGTTGTCTCCACAATGACTGTGCAGTGGTCACTCATACCGACACTGTCATGGACAGATGCATCGGTGGAAGGCAGGTGGGTGAGGATGAGGTCAAGTATGTTTTTCCCTCTTGTTGGTTCCCTCAGCACCTGCCGCAGTCTAGCAGCTCTGTCCTTTAGGACTCGGCCAACTCGGTCAGTAGTGGTGCTACTGAGCCACTCTTGGTGATGGACATTGAAGTCCCCCACCCAGAGTACATTCTGCGCCCTTGCCACCCTCAGTGCTTCCTGTTGTTCAACATGGAGGAGCACTGATTCATCAGCTGAGGGAGGACGGTACATGGTAATCAGCAGGAGGTTTCCTTGCCCTGGTTTGACCTGATGCCGTGAGACTTCATGAGGTCCAGAGTCATGTTGAAGGCTCCCAGGGGAACTCCATCCTGACTGTATACCACTGTGCCGTCACCTCTGCTGGGTCTGTCCTGCAGGTGGGACAGGGCATACCCAGGGCTGGTGATGGTGGTGGTGGAGTGTGGGGCATTATCTGCAAGGTATGATTCCGTGAGGATGACTATGTCAGGCTGTTGCTTGACTAGTCTGAGAGACAGCTGTCCCAATTTTGGCACTAGCTCCCAGGTGTTCGTAAGGAGGACTTTGTAGGGTTGACAAGGCTGCGATTGCCGTTGTTGTTTCCGGTGCCTAGGTCGATGCCGGGTGGCCTGTCAGGTTTCATTCCTTTTTTGAGACTTTGTAGCAGTTTGTTACAACTGAGTGGCTTGCTAGGCCATTTCAGAGTCAACCACATTGCTGTGGGCCTGGAATCACGTGTAGGCCAGGCCAGGTAAGACAGATTTCCTTCTCTAAAGGATATTAGTGAACTGGTTGGGTTTTTACAACAAATCGACAATGGTTTCATGGTCATCATTAGACTTTTAATTTCAGATTTTTTAAAAATTAAATTCAAATTCCACCATCTGGATTTGAACCCGGAGCAGACCCTGGGTCTCTGGATTACTAGTCCGGTCACAATACCACTACACCATCGCCTCCTCCTGTAATCCTGTGCATCCACAGTACAGAGCTATCAATCTTAGCCACGTATGAATAGAAGATATGGTGCAGAGGCCAGACACTCCCCCAGCAAGATACAAAATGGAAAGACGCTGGCTATGAGTTACAGATTTAATCGCAATCTTGTGAAATCATAGGAACAAACCCCATGCAATGTATAGTTATCAGCAGAGCCCCAGGGCTGAACTATTACCTTAAATTCACCAACACACATTGAGCATTTTCAATGCTTCCTGTTACCTGGTTTATTTTTTCAAAATTATGTAAAATTTTTGACACCACACAACATGCACATTTAGTACAATGGTTGCAATACTGAATTGGGAAAGTGATAATGGTAGTAGTACTGGAGTGCAGCCTAAAGGTATCTGACATCTTGTGATTGGATCATAATTATATTAGATCAAGGAAAACAGGATTAACATTTCCAGTCGATAACCTTTAATCACAGCCGCAGCCTGGCCTCCTGAGTGTTTCCATCGCCTGCAGTACCTTGCTCTTCTGTAATGCACTTATAAAGTTCGACATGTCATGCAGCACAAAAGGATACACATGCTGCATGATATTCCCGTTCCTTTGGTTGTTCACGAAAATCCTGATTTTGTTGCTCATCAAATCACATGATCCCATCATAGACACCCATCACCTGAGTGTCCACCATGACCTTCCCAAAAAGAAAGTTCTAGAAATAGTGAAAAGATGCCTAACTTACTCTCCAAAGTGTTTCAAGAGAGTAATATGGTTCATGGTTGAGGGAAGATTGCTAAGCTGCTCATCTTTTGCTGTTATTGTTTAAGAAATCATCCCTACCACACCACTGGAAGCAGCCAAACTGGCCAACCAGGGTTGGCGGGGGTTCATCTGGCCAACCAGGGGGCAGCTCAAATGGGCCAGTTGTTCCAATTCCCATTTGACAACTGGTTCAATTGGGTCAGTTTGGGCCTGCTGACTTGATTCAATGCTGCCATTTTATTATCCAATTTAGCTAAACATGTACAGTTTAACAGGGTATTTGGTATACAACATACCAGATACCATTAACCATTTACTCCAACTATTGGTTCTTTGCCACTTGCCTAATTGTTTGAATGTTGTTTAAGATACTGTTGGTACGTGGATTATTGTTTTGTTTTAAATAAAGATAACTTGCCCATTACTTAACTAAAGAACAGAAATTGCTGGAAATACTCAAGTCTAGCAACATCTGTGGAGAGAGAAACAGAGTTAACATTTCGAGTTGAATATGGCTCTTCTTCAGAACTGGGGATTATATTCAGCTTGAAAAGTTAACTGTTTCTCTCTCCACAGATGCTGCCAGGCCTGCTGAGTATTTCCAGCACTTTGTTCTTATTTCAGATTTCCAGCATCCGTAGTATTTTGCTTTTATTTTGTCCTTTACTTATATTGGATAAGAGTAATAAACAACTAGTAAGTTCACTCAAAGTCATGTACTGCCTAGGGAAAGGGCTCTGGCAGCAACCACAAGATTTTGAACAACAAAAAAAATTACAATGGAGTTACAGAAGTATTAAGTCTGGTTAAATCCCATATGAGCAACTAATCAGGTCACAGGATTCCCATTTCTCTTTAAGTCATCAGGGTCTACTAGGTCAAGTCCCTTCCCATTCACTCCCACTGTACAGAATTCTAATAAATGAAGTCCCCTCCCATTTACTTGTTAGAATTCCAATGGATCAAGCCCCTTCCCATTCATCTCCTGAATGCAATTCCAGTAAATTGAACTGCTTCCCATTTATCTGGAATTCCTTAGTCACTGTAAACCATCAGCCTTTAACAATCACCATAAAATTACTGTCCCTTTATTGCCTATATTCACCTAAAGGGAAGTTCAACAATTCTGATTAATTTTGTTCAAATAAACCTATGTTCAGTTGTTTGAAGTGGATTGAGGAACACATTCTGCAAATGCGTTTTTCTGCCTTGGAGTTTATATGAATCACTGAAAATATTAAACATTTGACATTTGTCTGTTTATAAGAATTGAACTCAGCCACTCAAGCAGTTTAACTGAGCCAACCATTGAGAGCAGTCCTGGGCTGAAACCAACTGACAGCACATTAGAGAATTGGAGACCTCCACCATAGCTAAGTTAACATACTGATACAGATTAAGCTTTCTCACCAAGTCAAAGTTCAAGATATTTGTTTGGAAATATTTAGCAGTATCCAAGACATCTGTCCTGCCACATTTTTCAAAAATGAACACACATATGGCAAATACCCAAAATGGTGGTAAGATGGGACACAAGGTAGGATTTTGCCTTCTGCACTGGGGTCCTGACATCAGGGTCAATTCAAGGTCACAACTCTGCATTGTGGGGGAAACAGGCACCTGGCAACAATTGTCCCCCAATTAGTAGCCAGAGGACAGACTCAATATCCAATTATGAATGGTGGACGGGCTCTCAAAGTTGGAGGGCCAATAGGAGGCTCTCCAGTCCAAAAGGCAATAAAGCCTGCAGTCCAGGAGAGAGGGGGAGGGGATGCTTCCATTCTGAGGCACCTGCTCCTTAATTTATCAAACTTTCAAATTGAAAAATGGCCTCAGTAGGCAGGCTACCATTGTGGCAGCAGGTCAGGCCTCAAAGCCTGGAACACTGGCCCTCCTGAGGCCACCTCCAGACAGTGTTCCCAAGGGGACCACAGGCCAACTAGAATTTTCCCATCGGGGTCTGACAGTAGGCCTTAATAGGCCATTAAGGTACCCTCACCCCTTGCGGGGATAGCATTTCGGCCATCAATCCAGACCCACAGTGAAAAGACATCCATCCAAATGCACAGGGCTTTCCTTCCTATGAAGCATATTTTCATTAACCGGCATCTTGGTAAGGCAATAACTTTGATATAGTTGGAGCTTTGGTGCAAGCAATTCTACCTGAGGCCTAATCTGTTCACTTTGAGTTCTGCCTCTCGCTGCTGGGTGAGTCACATAGAAACCACATTTACAGTCATAGAATCATAGAGGGCTACAGCACAGAAAGAGGCCCTTTGGCCCATCAAGTCTGTGCCGGTCAAACAAGTACCTAACTATGCTAATCCCATTTTCCAGCACTAGGCCCATAGCCTGGTATTCCATGGCATCACAAGTGCACATCCAAATACTTAAATGTTATGAGGGTTTCTGCCTCTACCACTCTTTCAGGCAGAGAGTTCCAGATTCCCACCACCCTCTGGGTGAAAAAATTCTTCCTCACATCTCCTCTAAACCTCCTGCCCCTTACCTTAAATCTATGCCCCCTGGTTATTGATCCCTCCACCAAGGGGAAAAGTTCCTTCCTGTCTACCCTATCTATGCCTCTCATAATTTTATACTCCTCAGTCATGTCCCCCCTCAATCTCCTGTGCTCCAGGGAAAGTAACCCCAGTCTATCCAATCTCTCCTCATAACTAAAACTCTCCAGCTCAGGCAACATCCTGGTAAATCTCCTCTGCACTCTCTCTAGTGCAATCACATCCTTCCTATAATGCGGATTCCAGAACTGCACACAATACTGTAGCTGCGGCCTAACCAGCGTTTTATACAGTTCCAGCATAACCTCCCTGCTCTTACATTCTATGCCTCAGCTAATAAAGGCAAGTATCCCATATGCCTTCTTAACCACCTTATCTATCTGTCCTGCTACCTTATGAGACCGGTGGACATGCACACCGAGGTCCCTCTGATCCTCGGTACTTCCCAGGGTCCTTCGATTCATTGTGTTTCCTGTGCCTTGTTTGTCCTGCCCAAGTGCATCACTTCACATTTATCCAGATTAAATTCCATTTGTCACTGATCAGCCCATCTAACCAGCCCGTCTATATCCTCCTGTAATCTGAGGCTATCCTCCTCACTATTTACCACCCCACCAATTTTCGTGTCAACCGCGAATTTACTGATCAACCCTCCTACATTCAAGTCTAAATCGTTTATATATACCACAAACAGCAGGGGACCCAACACCGATCCCTGTGGAAACCCACTGGACACAGGCATACAGTCACAAAACACCCCTCAACTATCACCATCTGCTTCCTGCCACTAAGCCAATTCTGGATCCAATTTGCCAAATTGCCTTGGATCCCATGGGCTCTTACCTTCGTTATCAGTCTCCCATGCGGGACCTTATCAAAAGTCTTGCTGAAGTCCAAGCAGACTACGTCAAATGCATTGCCCTCATCTCCACACTTGGTCACCTCTTCGAAAAATTCAACCAAATTGGTCAGACATGACCTCCCCTTAACAAAACCATGCTGACTGTCCTTGATTAATCCCTGCCTCTCCAAGTGTAGATCAATTCAGTCCTTCAGAATTGCTTCCAATAGTTTCCCACCAGAGGTTAGACTGACTGGCCTGTAGTTCCCTGATTTATCCCTTCCTCCCTTCTTGAATAACGGTACCACATTGGCTGTCCTCCATCCTCTGGCACCTCTCCTGTGGCCAGGGAGGTATTGAAAATTATTGCCAGTGCCCCTGCTATCTCCTCCCTTAACAGCCTGGGATACATTTCATCCAGGCCTGGAGATTTATCTACTTTTAAACCTGCCAAACCACTTAGAACCTCCTCCCTTTCTATGCTAATATCTTTAATTATATCACAGTCCTTCTGCCTGATTTCCATACCCACGTCATCCCTCTCACTTGTGAACACCCACACAAAGTATTCATTTAGAACCCTACCTACGTCTTCCGGCTCCACACATAAATTACCACTATGGTCCTGAATGGTCCTTAATCCAAAGAGTAGTGGTGATAACTTTCTCACAAATAGCAAAAATGAATAAGATAGCTGGTGCATGTTACAATGTAAGCCTAAGGTAGACAAATTTCCCTCCTCCTTCCCTATTTTCATTTAGACAGAGTGCAGGAAGATGTGAGCTCAAAAGGAAAGGTTAATGAGCTAAAATATTAATTCTGTTTTTTTTCTCCCTCTTCAGATGCTGTCTGACCTGCTGAGTATTTGTAGAATTTACCATTTTGATTTCAGATTTCCAGCATCTGCAATATTTTGCTTTTGTGAAAGAGCCATTAATTGACCAACTTAATTCATCAAAAACATAATGACAGGCCACATAATATTTGATGCCTCGCAAGCCTTTATAGTACATTGCTCGTAATCTTTTTCAAAAATAAAGCTTGGATCAATTTTTAAAAATATTTTATGCAGCTTGGACTCGACAAGGAGGCAAATTCCATAGCCAACTCTATGACACGGCCCCAACAACACATCGCAAACATTTCCCGAGCTCAAACAAACATCTCGTCACTGCAAAGTGACCATTTCATTTCCCTGATCCAATCTCACATCGTCTGACTGAGGTCGCCAATTTAGCACTGAATGTTGCAGAATTATGATCAAACGTGTATGCAGGATTTACAGTCAAAGGGCTTATTGCCTGCATTCATTTTACTTCGGATCCTCACAGCCGGAGGGGAGGAAACTTTTGTCTCATTGGAGTCTTAATTATGATAAGATGGAACCAAGAAGCTGTTGCAATCACTTTTTGAGCGTTTCCTTTGCATCTCATTTCCAATTTTAAATTTAAGGCCCCAGAGCCACACTATAGCAGGGCCAGTAGGGAAACTAACATCACAGAATGCAGCAAAAGATTTGCAAAAGCATTTAGATTCACTATGTAACTGAGCGGACAAATAAAATTAAACACTAGTATCAAACAAAAGATGAAAATAGGAGGTTCATGAAAATGTATTTCAACGTTATAGAGTGAATGAAACGGAATTTGCACAGAGAATCTTAGGACACTGAAAGTGATGGGTCTAATATTACTTTTCTTATAATGTTGCAAATCAATTAAAAAGGCAACAGAAGGCTAAAATATGCTGACAGCTACAACAGTAGAGCACAAGGATACAGAACAAAAACAGAATTACCTGGAAAAACTCAGCAGGTCTGGCAGCATCGGCGGAGAAGAAAAGAGTTGACGTTTGGATTTCCAGCATCCGCAGTAGTTTTTTGTTTTTATTACAAGGATACAGAAGTTGTGTTAAGACTTTACAATCCATTAGTCAGCCCATACTGAGGCGTCTATGTTCAGTACTGGTCACCTTGGCACAGGGAAGGTATGATTGCATTAGGAAGCGCTCAGAGGAGCCTAATTGGTCTGATCCTATCTGTAAAGAACTGGGGAAATGAGGAAACATTCTCAGTCCAGAAAGAACGTAGTTAAGATAGGACGTCAGTAAAGTTAAACAATGCAAATAAAGTGAATGCAGGTTATTGGTTCAAACTAAAGTAAGGAACCTAAGACCAGAGGACAGAAATGAGCATTAGAGAAAAACTCATTAAAACAGATAGCTGGATTAACTTTTGTTATTGAAAGAATGCTAATTTTTTGGAGGAATGGCTGAGGTAGGAAAATAAAGCCAGAGGTATTAATTTTAACTCTACCGGCATGGTAAAAAAAACCCTGGGTGATTTACTCCTAGCTTATGCCTTGGCCGAATTGCACGGTTTCAGATTTTTACAGGTACTTCTGGACTGGCAGATAAATTAGTTGCTTACAGCTGGCAAATCAGAGCCCAAAGTCATCATCGGGCCTAAACTGCAATATTAACTCTGACCTGAGAGGGAAGGCAGTTATGGCTTTCTTACCAGGCAATACCTGTCAGAAGAGGATTGAAAACACAAAATTTATGGCACAGAAGCAGGCCATTCAACCCATCACGTAGGTACCAGCCAAAAAAATACTATCCAGCCCTAATCTGACTTTCCAATTCTTGGCCTGCAGCCCTGTAGTTAAAATGTACTTGAATACAAGCTTGAAATGTAAGTGCAACGAAAGTTTTGGCCTCTAACACCATTTCGGACAGTAAATTTCATGGTCAAAGTAAAAAAAATTTCAACTCCCCTCTAATCTTTCCGTCAATTACTTTAGATCCATGCCCCTAGTTATTGATCTCTCTGCTAAGGGAAATAGGTCCTCCCTACCAATTCTATCTTTGCCCCTCATAATATCTCCCTTCAGCCTCCTCTGTTTCAAAGGAAACAACTCAAGCCTCTCCAATCATTCCTCATTGCGAAAATTCTCCATTCCTTAAAACATCCTCATAAATCTCCTCTGTATTCGCTCTAGTGTGATCACTTCATTCCTGTAATGATGATTTATACTGTGCCTCAGAATTTTTTTCAATAAGTTGTCCACCAATGAAGTTAGGCTGACTGGTCTGTAATTCCTCAGTCTAACTCTTCCTCCCTTCTCTGACAATGTTACAATGTGAGCAGTCCTCCAGCACCTCACCTGGAGCCAGAGAGGATTGGAAGATGATAGTTGGATCCTCCACTATTTCCTCCTTTGCTTCTCTAAACAGCCTGGGATACATTTTATCCAGGTCTGATGATGTTCACAGATGATAAACCCCTTAATATTTCCACTCTCACTTATGTTGATCCCATCCAAGATTGCACACTCCTCCTCCGCCTCCTCAACTACAATGCCTGCATCATCACCCTCCTTTGTGAAAGAGATGCAAAGAATTCCTTAAGAATCATGTCCACGTCTTCCACTGCCACACACAAGGGACCTTTGTCACTTCTAAGCGGTCCTACTTTTTCTTAATGATTCTCTTCCTTTGTATGCCTGCAAAATATCTGTGTTTTTTTCATTTTACTGGCCAATATTTTGTCATGCCCTCTATTTTGAGACGGAAGAATCCATTCATGGCAAGCCCCTACGCTTACCTTTCCAACCATTCTGAGTCTCATTACTATGTTGCCACCCGACTAGCAAAGCCTTACTCTGTTACCATCAGGCAGGAATTAATTCGCCAATGTGTCTTTGTCACTGAAAATCCACCGGGAGTAAAATTCCACCCTAGAAACATGCAGATTGGTCAAAATTCAGTTGGATGCTATGATGGGAAGTTATGGTACCCGTGGCGTGAGTATCGATGACCTGAATAGCCATTTCTTATACCTGGCTCGGTTTGTGTTAATTTTTTGGATCCCAAATTGGTCTGTGAGCACTGAGTCAGTGATGATGTAATGGCCTGAGTGCCTTGCAGCCTGGAATGTGGTAATCTAGAAAACTCTTCAGCAGGTGTGAACATCAACATGTGCGATATTCAAAGTCAAACTGGAAAAGGTCATGCTACAATCAGTACTAGACTAATAAATGATTGATTGAACATACTTTGGCGTGGGCCACCAATTCAACTCTGACTTCACCAGTGTGATGTTTTGACCGTCCTTCATCAATGCCAAGTTATGAATGGCAAGGTGGTGACTAGATTCAAACCAACTATTTGCCTAAGCTAACCTAATGGAGATGAATGGCAACATTGCCATTTAATGTACAAAATCTACAGAGCTATTTGTTTTTGACAGAATAGGAAATTGAGCCGTGATAAGAGTCTGTGGACTAGCTTCCGAAGCTGAGGGGACCAAACACAGTATTTGAAATGCATATGCTTTCTAGTACAAATAAATTTTCTCTTGTTCCTCTGGAGCTTCAAATATACCATCCTACACACTTTTGTTCACCCTGATTCCTGATAGATGCACTATACCATCCTGTACTCCAACTCACCATTCCCCAGGACCTCAAAACTACAGGCTTCCTTCCCAACCTCAGTCTTTTCTTTCTCTGATGATTGTCATGCT
This sequence comes from Cetorhinus maximus, assembly GCF_964194155.1. Lineage (NCBI taxonomy): Eukaryota > Metazoa > Chordata > Chondrichthyes > Lamniformes > Cetorhinidae > Cetorhinus > Cetorhinus maximus. Next base: position 75,237,306 of record NC_135887.1, on the reverse strand, counting down.
TTTAAAACTCAAGCTTAGCACTAACTAATCACTACCCCTCAGATTTACCTCATTTCAGTTTTGCTAGTGCCCTACATTTTTTAGGCCTTGGCCATTTCTATTATTTCTCAATGCACATGACTCTGAATTGAAGCAATTCACAGTTCCATGAGATCCAGTCTCACCCAATGGCCATTCTTTTGTTAATACAGGGAATGAGTCATTTGCATTGGACAATCAGGGCACCACAGGCAATGGTTTAGTCAAGATTCAGGACTGGGCTACCTGACTGCTGTTTCTGAACATTAATTGCTCCAGATATCCACAAGCAAATCAAAATAAAGGCGTCAACAGGATTTTCACCCTCTTTCCCCATGATGGGGATGGGGATGGAGATGGAATCATTCAAACGTATACTAATTGCTACGCATTTCAAACAGAAGGCCACCTATCACTGGTTATTTTGTAAGACAAATAAATTCCTATTTGTACGACAAGCCACTGATCCAGTGCATCAAAGAGAGCATCGTAACCATGAGGTCATTGGAGACTTGAAAGACCTGCGTCTTTTGCAGAGTTGCTGAAAGGGCAATCTTCATAAAAGGAAAACTGTTTATTCTTCCTACTTCAAATAGAGATAGAAATCTTCTGAGGCATCTTTAAATGCTTGGGATATGATGGGTTTCCATTTCTAGGGACTTCAGACAGTATCGATTCAGTCCCACATGGCTTGCACATTCCCACTTTTTCTGCATGGCCTTTCCATCCTGGCTCCACTATTCCCCTACTTTGCCTACACCGCAACAGTGACTACACTTCACCAGTACCTCACTGGCTGGAAGCTGCTTTAGGGCATCCTGAGGTCATGAAAAGCAGTCTAAAATGTAAAATAACCCAATTCTGACAATTTTGCAAATAAACTTGTGCGAGTCCATCCTGCCTCCAAGATGACGTACATTTACCCAAGTGTGTGCGTGTGCATATTCTCTTTTATTTTAAGAAATGATTTCAAAAGGAAATCAGATGGGCACTTTATAGAAATAAATGTGCAGGGCTACAGGGATAGAGGAATAGAGCAGGGGAATAGGACTGACTGGATTGCACCATGGAGAGCTGGCATAGACTCAATGGGCCAAATGACCTCCTTATGTGCCGTAGATGACTCAATGCCTCTAAAGCGATGAACAGTGAAAGGGCAACATTTTTTAATCTAACATCTACCACATCTGACAAACAGCAAATATCTGCAGCCAAACTTATAAACTGATACAGGAATGGGTCAAACAAGAAAAAGTACTAGAAAAAAAAAGCACAGGGTACAGCTCCAGCCAATCATTCCACGATAGCTGCATATTTCTATCCTTTTATCTGGTCACATGAATATAAAAGAATCCAAGAATTTTCTTTTCTCTGAATTAGCCTAGGGCTTGGTTTCGTTTGCATCTTCTCGAAGGTCAACAGATGACTGTGCTTAGGGAGCACTGGGCGAGCTGCAATACGGTTGCATGGGGCACACACAATGGGCCACCCTGGCTTTTTCTGTCTATCTGCTTCACCTGCTCATATTATTTATATAGAAAAATAAGAATCCCAAAATTATGTACTCTCTGCACTTGTACCTATAGAGTTGATGTGGCACTATACCAATAAGTACACTTGCATGTGAACAAGTAAATACATAAACAGTCCATGTGTGTTTTTTGAGGGATCGCCCATGTTACACTCCCACTTAAAACAAACAGGAAGGGGGAAATAAAAAAGTGAAAACATGTCAGTCAGCCTAACAGCAGTGTTGGGGAAACATTTAAAACCAATAATCTGGGGCAAAATTAATTAGCATCGGACAAAGTATGGGCCATTAAATGAAAGTCATGGATTTGTTAAAGCCAAATCATTTTTTACTAACTTGATCAAGTTCCTTGACCAAAGCAATGAGAACTGATGAGAGTAGTGAGGACGGTGTTGGGTATTAAAGGCGTTTGGCAAAGTAACCATAATAATAGACTCATTAGCAATGTACCTTCTTGAGCTGTGCTGATATACGACTGCGCAGCAATCAGGAATCTGTGGCGCAGGGATATGTAGTGGTGCTCTCCAGGCATCAGTATTGGGACCACTGCTCTTTTTGATATATATTAATAACCTGGACTTGAGTATACAAAGCTTAATTTCAAAGTTTGCAGATGATACAAAATTTGCAAATGTAGAAAGACTGAGAAAACAGACTTCGAAAAGATTTAGACAGACTGGTGAAATGGGCAGACACATGGCAGATTAAATCTAGCACAAAGAAGTGTGAATTGATATATTTTGATAGGAAGAATAAGGAGAGGGGAACACAAACTAACAATACAATTTTAAAGAGAGTCCAGGAACAGAGAGATCTGGCAGTGTGTGTGCACAAATCTTTGAAGGTGGCAGGGCAGATTGAGAAGGCTGTTAAAAAAAAAAATTTCAAATCCTTGGCTTTATTAATGGAACAAACGAGTACAATAGCAAGGAAGTTATACTAAATCTTTATTAAAGAAAAACTGGTAGAGCCTCAAGTGGAGCATTGCAGCCAAATCTGGGCACCCCACTTAAGATGAATGCTAAGACGATGAGAGGATGCAGAAGACAATACCAGGGATGAAGGACTTCAGTTATCAGGTGACTACTGGGGCCCAGGATCGGAGGCCTAACACTTCGGCTCCAACTCAGCAGAGAGCGAGTTCCAGTTGATTTTAAAAAGTGTATTTTGAATCTCTATTCTAACTTGCTTTCAGATTAAAGGTAAATAGGAGAAATATTTTACAGATTGATAAACTAAAGATCAGTAGGAAATTTAAAAACAAATTGAAAAACTAATTAAATAAAATAGAGATTCAGGGCCAGGCGATGTGTTGTAGCTGCATGATGTGGGAGCTGGTGGACCCCATTGTGGTTCCTAGTGACCACATCTGTAGCAAATGTTGGTGGCTCGAAAAACTCCGGCTCAGAGTTGACGAGCTGGAGTCTGACCTTTGCCACTGCGACACATCAGGGAGGGGGAGAGTTACCTGGACGTTGTGTTTCAGGAGATATTCACACCCCTTAGATTAACTACCTTAAATTGGGCCAGTGGTCAGGGACAGGAGGGTGTGGCTATGAGTGAGGCAGGTAGAGGGATCCAGGAAGTAGCACTGCAGGAGCCTCAGCCCTTGCCTTTATCCAACAGGTTCGAGATCCTTGTTCCCTGTGTGGACGAGAGCGGGGATTGTAGGGAGGATGAGCAAACTGACCATAGCACCGTGGTACAAGGAGCCATTCAAGTCAGGGGAGAAAAGAGAAATGTAGTTGTAATCAGGGATAGTACAGTTAGGGGAATAGATACTGTTCTCTGCATCCAGGATTGAGAGTCCCGAAGGCTGTGTTGCCTACCTGGTGCCAGGGTTAAGGATATCTCATCTGGGCTGCAGAGGAACTTGGAGTGGGAGAGGAAAGATCCAGCTGTTGTGGTCCACATAGTACAAGTGATATTGGTAGAATGAGGAAAGAGATTCTGCTGAGGGAATACGAGCAGCTAGGGGCTAAATTAAAAAGCAGAACCAAAAAGGTAACAGTCTCCGGATTACTACCTGAGCCACGAGCTAATTGGCACAGGGTCAATAAGATTAAAGAGGTAAGTGCGTGGCTCAAAGATTGGTGTGGGAGAAATGGGTTCAAATTCATGGGACATTAGCACCAGTACTGGGGAAAGAGGGAGCTATTCCGTTCAGATGGGCTCCACTTGAATCATACTGGGACCAGTGTCCTGGCGAATCGCATAACTAGGGTCGTAGATAGGGCTTTAAACTAAATAGTGGGGGGGGGGGGGTTCAGTTGCATGGAAATACAAAAAATCAAAGTTTAAGGAGAGGGTAAGAGTGCAGGTTAGTGACGAGGCTGATTGCTACCGAAAATTGAAAGGAAGGGACAGTGTGTGAACACCATATTGCACCAAAGAATCATATAAGAGTAGGGAAAATTGACAATAGGGCAAACTTAAAGGCTTTGTATCTGAATGTGCGTGGCATTCGGAATAAAACTAATGAGTTAACAGTGCAAAGAGATAAATAGGTATGATTTGGTGGTGATTACTGAGACGTGGTTTTAAGGAGAACAGGTTTGGGAGTTGAATATCCAAGGGTACTCAGTGTTTTGGAAGGATAGGCGGGAAGGAAAAGGAGGTGGTGTAACTTTGTTAGTAAAGGAAGAGATCAGTGCTACAGTGAGGCACTGGAGGGCAAGACGTAGAGTCAGTCTGGGTAGAAATAAGAAATAGCAAGGGAAAGAAGTCCCTGGTGGGAGTAATCTATAGGTCCCCAAACAGTAGTTCAGCAGTAGGGCACAGGAACCAGGAAATACTGGGAGCATGTAAGAAAGGCACGGCAATAATCATGGGTGATTTTAATAAGCATATAGACTGGACTAATCAAATTGGCAAGGGTAGCCTTGAGGGAGAGTTCATAGAGCATAGTAGAGATTGTTTCTTGGAGCAATATATTGTGGAACCAACCAGGGAGAAGGCTATTCTGGATTTGGTTTTGTGTAATGAGATGGGATTAATTAATGATCTCATAGTAAAGGATCCTCTAGGGAAGAGTGATCATATCATGCTAGAATTTCAATTTCAGTTTGAGAGCGAGAAACTTGAGTCCCACACTAGTGCTCTGGAGTTAAAAAAAGGTAACTGCATAGGCATGAGGGCAGATTTGGCCCTAGTGGACTGGGCAGGAAGACTACAAGGTAGGACAGTTGATGAACAGTGGCAGATACTTAAGATGATATTCAATTCCTCCCAAGTAAAATATATTCCAAAGAGGAAGAAAGATGGTAAGAAGGGGGAAAAGCATCCATGACTAAGCAAGGAAGTTAAAGTTAACAAAGGCAAAAACTAAGGCACACCAAATTGCCAAGGTCAGTGGTAGGCTGGAAGGTTAGGAAACTTTTAAAGATCAACAAAGGGTCACAAAAAATAATAATAAAAAGAGCAAAGGTAAATTATGAAATAAAACTAGCGCAAAATGTAAAAACTGATAGCAAAAGCTTCTACAAGCATATAAAAGGAAAGAGAGTAGCTAAAGTGAATGTTGGTCCCTTGGAGGATGAGACTGGGGCGTTAATAGTGGGGAATGCAGAAATGGCAGAGATGCTTAATCAATATTTTGCCTCAGTTTTCACAGTGGAGGATACTAGTACCACCCCAATAGTAACAGGTAGTACAGAGAGTATAAAGGAGGAGGAATTTAGAACAATCACCATCACTAGAGAAAAAGTACTGAGCAAACTATTGGGATTAAAGGGTAACAAGTCCCCAGGACCTAATGGCTTACATCCCAGGGTCTTAAAGGAACTGACAGCAGAGCTAGTAGAAGCATTGGCTATAATATTCCAAAATTCCCTGGATTCTGGAAAGGCTCCAGTGGATTGGAAAAATGCTAATATAATGCCCTTATTCAAAAAGGGGGGAGGCAGAAAGTAGGAAACTACAGACCAGTTAGTTTAACTTCTGTCGTTGGGAAATTGTTGGAATCCATTATTAAGGAAGTAGTAATGGGGCATTTGGAAAGTCAAAATGCAACCCATCAGAATCAGCATGGTTTTATGAAGAGTAAATCGTGTTTCACTAATTTGCTAGAGTCCTTTGAAGATGTGACAAGCAAAATGGATAATGGGGATCCTGTAGATGTAGTGTATCTGGACTTCCAGAAGGCCTTTGATAAGTTCCCGCACAAAAGATTTATACACAAGATAAGATCACACAGAGTTAGGGGTAATATATTAGTTTGGATAGAGGATTGGCTAACCAACAGAAAGCAGAGAGTCGGGATAAATGGGTCTTTTTCTGGATGGCAAGCTGTAACTAGTGGGGTGCCACAGTGTTCGGTCCTTGGGCCCCAACTATTTACAATCTTTATTAATGACTTGGATTCAGGGATAAAGGGTACTATAGTTAAATTTGCAGGTGACACCAAAATAGTTAGGAAAGTAAGTTGCAATGAAAAAATAAGAAATTTAGAAATGGATATGGACAGGTTAGGTGACTGGGCCAAAATTTGGCAGATGGAGTTTAACATGGATAAGTGTGAGGTTATCCATTTTGGTCAAAAGAATAAAAAGGTGACTTATTATTTAAATGGAGAGAAACTTCAGAATGCTTCAGCGCAGAGGGATCTGGGTGTCCTCGTGCATGAATCGCTGAAAGCTAGTATGATGGTAATAAGGAAGGCAAATGGAATTTTGGCATTTGTTGCTAAAGGAAGAGAGTATAAAAGTAGGGAAGCGTTGTTGCAACTGTATTGGTGAGACCACACCTGGAGTACTGTGCACTTTTGGTCCCCTTACTTGAGGAAGGATGTAGTTGCATTGGAGGTGGTTCAGAAGAGGTTCACTAGATTGATTCCAGAGATGCGGGGCTTGTCTTATGAGGAGAGATTGAGCAGTTTAGGCCTATACTCGCTAGAGTTTAGAAGGATGAGAGGAGATAAAATTGAGGTATATAAGATGATAAAGGGGATAGACAAAGTAGAGTTGGAGCGGATGTTTCCTCTTGTGGGGCATTCTAGAACGAGGGGCCATAGTTTTAGGCTAAGGGGTGGTGGATTTAAATCAGAGATGAGGAGGAGTTACTATTCTCAAAGGGTGGTGAATCTATGGAATTCACTACCTCAGAGTGCAATGGATGCCGGGACGCTGAATAAATTTGAGGAGATAGATAGATTTTTAATTGGCAACAGGTTGAAAGGTTATGGGGAGAGGGTGGGAAATTGGAGTTGAGGCCGAAATTAGATCAGCCATGATCGTATTGAATGGCGGGGCAGGCTCGAGGAGCTGAATTGCCTACTCCTGCTCCTGGTTCTATGTTATGTTGTTATCAGGAAAGACTGTTCTCCTTTGAGCAACGAAGTTTAAGAGGAGATTGGATTGGGGTGTTCAACGGTTTCAATAAGTCAATAAGGAAAACTGCATCCAGTAACAGAAAGGTCGTTAATTATGGGAAACTGATTTAAAACGTTTGGCAAATGACCCAGAGACAACATGAGGAAACTTTTTTTTTTTACACAGCGTGTTGTTGAGATTTGGAATGCACTGCCTTAAAAGGGTGGCTGTAGCAGATTCAACGGTATCATTCAAAGGACAATGGTGATTTTAATTTACATATAGATTGGACAAATCATATTGGCAAAGGTAGCCTAGGAGATGAGTTCATAAGAGTGTTTTCAGGACAATTTCTTAGAGCAGCACGTTCTAGAGCCAACCAGAGAGCAGGCTGTGCCAGACTTGGTAGTGTGCAATGGCACAGGATTAATTAATGACCTCATAGTAAAGCAGCCTCTAGATTGCAATCATCATAACATGATTGAATTTCACATTCAGTAGGAGAGAGAGAAGAGTGGGTCTAGGGTTAGTGTTTTAAACTTAAATAAAGGCAATTACAAGGGTATGAAGACAGAGCTGGTTAAAATGAACTGGGAAAACAGGTTATGGAAATATTTCATAACTTTCAGCTAGATACATTCCAGTGAGAAAGAAAAACTCTGGGAGATGATTGCACCATCTGTGGCTAACTAAGGAAGGTGGTATCAAATTGGGGGGAAAAAAGTGCATAATTGTGCAGATTAGTGGTAGGTCAGAAGATTGGACAGAATTTAAAAACCAGCAAAGAATAACTAAAAAAAAGTAATAAGGAGCAAGAAATTAGAATGAGAGAAAGCCACCTAGAAATGTAAAAACAGATAACATGAGTTTCTACTAATATTTAAAAAGGAAGCCAGTAACTAAAAGGAGTGTGGGTCCTCTAGAATGTGAGTTGAGAATTAGTAATGGAAAATAAGGAAATGGTGGAAGTTTTGAACAGATATTTTGTGTCTGTCTTCACTGTAGAAGACACACATAACATCCCAAAATACTTGTAAATCAAGAGGTGAAAGGGAGGGAGGAATTTAAAACAATTACAATCACTAGACAAAGGGTAGAGAGAAATCTGGCACTAAAGGTTCACAACTCACCAGGACCTGATGGACTTTTGTAGACATAAAGAACCTACTTGAGGGGTTTAGATATGTCAAGTGAATGGGCAAAAAATTGACAGATTTTAAAATGTAGTAAAAAACGTAGGAAAACGTGAAACATTTGTAAATGTAGAAAAACACTTTGGCAGGAAGAATGAAACAACAGCATGTTATTTAAATACAGAAAGATTGTAAAACTCTGTGGTACAGAGAGATCTGGGTGTCCTGGTACATGAACCGCAAAAAGTTAGTATACAGGTACAGCAAGTGATTAGGAAGGCAAGTGGAATGTTGGCATTTATTGCAAGGAGAATGGAAGTAGGGATGTTTTGCCACAGTTGTACAGGGTATTGGTGAGATCATGTCTAGAAAACTGTGTAAAGTTTTGGTCTCCTAATTTAAGAAATTGCATTAGAAGCCATTCAGAGAGGGTTCACTCAACTGATTCCTGGGATGAAGGAGTTATCATATGAGGAAAGGTTGGGCCTGTATCCATTGGAGTTTAGAAGAACGAGAGGTGATCTTATTGAGACATATAGGATCCTGAAGAGAATTGACAGGGTGGATGCTGAGAGGATATTTCCCCTTATGGGAGGGGCTAGAATTAGGGTACACAATTTAAAAATAAGAGGCCTCCCATTTAAGACAGTCTGTGGAATTCTCTGCCGTAGAGAGCAGTGGAGTCTGGGTCATTGACCCTTGGTTGACATGGGTGGAGTTGAGGCCACAATCAGATTAGTCATGATCTTATCAAATGGGTGTAGGGTGTAAAGTAGGCTCAAGTGGTTGAATGATCTACTCCTACTCTCTTGTATTAATAGTTTCTTCTTGTGCAACATCATGCCAATTGAATTCACGCCACATGATGTCAAGAATGGCAGAGACAACTGGACACAGCAAAGGCCATAGACCCCCACGACATAAGCCACCAGCATTACAGCCAACGCTCCAGAACTGTAGTACCATCACAGCTACAACACTGGCATCTCCATTGATGTGGAAAATCAATCATTTAGGTCCTGCCCACAAAAAAACAGAACAAATCCAAGCCAACCAATCACTGTTCATTCAGCCTACTCTCGATCATCAGCAAAATGATGGAAAATGTCGGCAACAGCACTTCCAATTGGCACTTACTCAGCATTAACCTGCTTGCCAATTCCGGCTTCTGTCCTGACCCAAACATTGATACTAGAGCTGATTCCAGAGCTGAGGGGCGAGTGGCCGTCTTTGACATTGAGACATCATTCAAATGAGTGTGGCAGCAAGCAGCACTAGTAAAACTGAAGTCTTTAGGGTACAGGGGTAACACTGAGCTAGGGTCATATTTGGTACAAAACAAGATGGCTCCACTTCATAAACGATCCCTGGAGAGAGACTGACGTTTGTTGCCAGTATTTGCTGAATACAGTCAGCTCGCAACATGAAGGAGTTGGAGAGTACATAATGTTTGAGTACTGGACTCCAGGCACCTAATTAGTGCAGTGGGATTCAGTGGGACACCTAACTCTTTCCTGCAAGACCTAATTACTTCCACACCACTCCAGCTGTGCCACTGTACAACACAGAGACAGCATGCTGAACCACACCAAAAGCTGCATCCTTCTTAAAGTGGGCAAACAATAAGTCAAACTCCATCAGCAAATGGGGCCTTCAATTATTTTATTTTCTTTTCATTTACCTCTTTCCGCTCCTAACCTTCCAGCAGCTTTCAGTACCTTCACCTTGTGTGCTAGGCGCGAGCAGCGACATTTCGCAAGCTAACTGACCATGAAAGGATTTCGCAGCAAAGCCTTTGCTGTCCACACACAGATACACACACTTTACAGCAAAGGTCAATATATAGCTTTCAGGAGCAGGGTGCTTAAGCCAATTATAATCCCCTCACTCTTAACTTCACTTGAGGTTGACTTATCTCAGTACCGATCAAATCTCCAGCTCTTCGGTCTGTACAGTGCAGTTCAATGGTGAGCAGGGCATTGACTGAGATATCAGGGATAATTTTGTGACAGCAAATTCTCTAAGTGTTTTATTTTCACTGTAGAGTGGATCAAATGCAATTCCATGGCAATCCTTCTTTACAATAAAGAATATATGTGCTAAAAGGGGAGGGTGGGGAACAATGTGTGCTGCACCCAGCATCACTCAAACAGATGGGTAGGATCTTGCTGTGCACAAAACTAGCTGCCAGTTTTCCTACATTATAACAGTAGCTACACTTCAAAAGTACTTCACTGGTTGCAAAACGCTTAGGGATGTCCTGAAAACAGGAAAGGTGCTATATAAATGGTACCCTCTTTCTTTTCCCTGTGCTGAACTGTGTCTGTTTTATTATCCAGGGTAAACACCTCCTCGTCACTACTCTATCATATTAAACCACATAGTCAAACCAGATTAATGAATGCAGGCAGTGGGGGTTGGGTGGGGTGAAGGGATTGTGGAGTAAATGAAACTAATTTCAGAAATAGTCTTTTTGTTAGCATCACTTCTGCATTCACAACAACCTTCAGCACACAACCACAGGGGCAGGCTACACAGGGTGTAGGTGATGAGACACTCTGCCAGTCTCCTGAAGATCCTCATACTGAAAGGATGCCACCAGGATTTGAAAGGCACTCTGGAAAGCATTTTCTTTATTGGCATAAAGTACAAAGTGCTCCCATCTAAAAGGGTCCATTGCTTAACAACTGGAATAGGTAGCTCTCAAGCCTCTTACCACAGGAAGCCTGTTTATTCAATGACCATATGACCATTTAGTCAATGCGCCAATAATTGCTAATAATTCAACTGTGTTTTGCCCCACTTTTCATGTCATGGTCCTTTAAATACAAGAAACTGTGACAAAAGCAAAAGCTGTAAGCGAGAGGCTCACATGGCAGACACTGACTGCAAACTGTACATGTCACACCTTCACCTGACAATCCTGGAGAAAATCTAGTCACATGATAGGAAAATTCATTTAGAGTTGTCATCAAAGAGATTGGACGCCTTAGAATAGAGACAGCAAAATGTTCAACTGTCACCTGATGCTGTCATTGCATTTATGTACTACATGGTATATATTTATTGCATATTAGCAGTGTTCTCAGTAAGATTCCAGAAAAGGGTAATGGTGAGTATGCAAGTTGTTTGTACTATGTCCACTTGAAACACATTCACAGATCGTGCTCCTAAGCTTGTCTGTAGAGAGTATTTTGAGCTAATCAATATTTGAGTAAAAGACTGGTGCTCAAGGTTGGACCATCACCCATGGTTGCAATCACAGAACACAGGAGTCCATTCAGCCCATCATGCCTTTGAAAGAAGTAGTCCCTCACTCTGCCTTTTCCCCACAGCCCTGCAAATCTTTCCTGTTCTAGTATATGTACAATTCCCTTTTGAAAGTTATTGAATTTCATTTAATCACCCTTTCAAGAAGGGTCTTCCTGATCATATCTACCTGCTGCATAAAATAATTTCCTCCTCATGTCATCTCTGGTTCTTTTGCCAATTATTTTAGATTTGGGTTCTCTGGTTACTGAGAACATAGGACATAAAATGTCAGAGAGCAAGTCAACCCTTGATCGTTTTGTACAATGTCTGGATCAAGTTGCCCTTACCTAGTCCTACAGGAGAAAGTCTGATTGTTTACCCTGTCCACCAGGATACTACATGATGTAGGAGAAAGCAAATCAAAAATAACAAAAGGTGAAAACCAACAGTCCAACTATCTGCCAACTAAAAATCACACTGTACAAATGTGGCAAGTTAGTGGGCCTCTTACGGTACAGGAAATGAAAAAAGCCCCTCTATACATTTTAATTTCTACTTGTAACATTACTGGGGGCAACATTAGTGTGTACATCTGATTTCTTAATCCTCAAAAGGTAGTGTCTTTTATTTTATCTGCGTTCATCTGCAGAAGATCTCCATGGTACTAATTCGAAGAGGAGCAAGGGAGTTCCTGGGTGCTCAGCACTTGCACTCAACCAATATTATTACTTACATTATCTGATCATTTCCTCCTTCCTGTTTGTGCGCACAAATTGGCTACTGTGTCTCTCTAAATATCCCCCATTGCAATAGAAACTGCACTTCAGAAGTATTTATTTAGCTGTAAAGTACTTTGGGATGTCCCAAGGTTGTGAAAAGTGACATAGAAATGCAAGCCTTTCTTTTCTTTTCCAGCGGCTGCTTTATTTTTTCCTGCTGTGCACAACGTTTACCACCTGAACCAATGAGTTCTCCAGTACCAGGCCACGAATCCAAAGCTGGAAGGTGTATTCAGAAAAACAATCTCCTTGATTCTTCCTCCCTTATGATACCTAGCCTGAACGCTGCATTCTTTCACTGAAGCACAGTGAAGATTATCAACTCTGCAGCACAAGGATCAAACACAGTTCCCCAACCACTGTGCCACTATACATTACAGCTTAAATGTACGAAAAGAATCTTTGCATTCCTGATCCTCACGTCTGAGGCACTTTTATGTCAGCTTCACATCAATGACCTGGACTCAAATGCAATAGAATTGGGCCAAATGTGCAAATAATACCAAGCCAGATGTGGTAATGGAATCGAAGGAGGCAGTGTGGAAATTTCTGACTGAACTGGAAAAAATAAGTAACTGGAAGGAACATCAATATAGAGCACTTACAAAGGGTACTACACACAGGAAGGAAAAAAATAGGCAACACATACATGGTGTTGAAATAGAGAAAGACAAAGTTAGGAGTCTTAGACTCAACACTTAAAATATCTACTCAATATCGAACAACAACCAGCAAAAGCAAAAGAATGGTGAAAGATACAGCCCAAAATAGTAAAGTAGTAGTCAGGAGAGTTGGGACTGAACTGTATAGTATTCTGGTCAGAAGTGCAGTCTGACCAGAACTGGACAGAGTACTGGAGGGGAACGATGGTGTGACCAGAACTGGACACAGAACTTGGAGGGGGGTGGGGGGAGAAACAGTGTGACCGGAACTGGACACAGCACTGGAGGGACAGTCTGACCGTACCTCTAGTGCTGCATTAGCCCCAAATATCATTTTCAAGCCAGTTGGATGTTGCAATAGAGCAACCGTTGGATGATTCAATTTGGGTGAAGCAAGACAGGCTGAATGGCCTCTCTCATCTGTATTTATCTTGTTATGTAATCATTAGCAGAATTTGGGAACAGTATAAAATCAGTCATCTTGTTTGGTGATTTCTACTGTTTTCAGCTAGATTGCTTCATCTGAATTATTTTCATCTTGCGAACACCCAAACCCGAATAATGGCTGGGCTCAAAAAGCTATTCGGCAAAAGAGAAATTGCAATCTAATTTTTAAAGTAACTCGTGTATTATTAAAGTCAAAACATAAGGTTGAAATGTCTGCTGCAGTATTGTAGTTTTTCCAGAACCCACGCTTTATCAGGTTGAGAATTTGTTGGAGATTTACAGTAAGAGTTTATCTGACTGAAATAAGATGGTACCCTGTACCATTCTTGCAAAGCTTGGTGTCCTACAGATTTTAAATACCTCTCAGTATTTCCAAAGATTGCAATGTCTCTACAAAATAAATATTTTCTACAAACTTTTTACTTTCGTAGACATGACCACAGATAAAAGTTGTTCCAAGCTCTCTAGACCCTGGATTGCCTCAAACATCTCAGTGCCATTGGTGACAGCAGAGAGGAGGAGTAAAACTGAAGGTTAATTCAGAATCCTCTTATCTCCGCCTCCGCAAGATGCAGAGTTTAGTACATTTACAAAAAAGGGGAATAATCATCATTGTTCAAAGAGTACTGGGAAACCTATTTCCTAAATAAGTGACATAATGACATGAATTAGTAAAATTGCATCAAGGTAAAGTCGATGTCTCCTCATGTAGAAAGGCCAAGAGGGTGAAAATGTTGAATGGCATTTCTTCATTCCCTTTACGAATCCCTCTCATCCCCCTGCCCTTTAAATAAATGCACCTCAAAACAGACAAGGTGGAAATGCAACTCAAATTCCAAAGCTCTCGCCCAACTGCAACTTGCACAGACTGTGAGCAGAAAGACACTCTTAAGGGCAGACTGTGGTGCTTTATTTAAAGCAGCTTCCCAGTTTGTGGCCTAAACTGGATTCTTGAGAGATTAAAAAAACTTTAAGCAGATAAGAGTGAAACTCTTACTGTGTTCCTTTAATATGGGGTCTCTTCATTCTTTTGATAAACATAAATGCAGCAACAGAAACAAAAATATCAGCATGGTTTTCCTTTGGTTGCTGATGTGAATAAAAAGCTCAGTGTGAGAGTGCGAAGAAAGGGGGGAATCTGTTTCATCCCTGCATTCAGTTTTTCATTTAAGGGATTAACAATGGGGAAAGGAAAAAAAAGACATACTTGTGCTTATATGGCATTTTTCACAAGCAAACATCTGAAAGTGCTTTACAGCCAATGAAGTCCCGTTGAAATGGAGGAAATGCGCCAATGACAATTTGATAATATGTCACCAGAATAAATGGGGTGTCTCACAGCTTTAAGAGCAGCATCACCCAACAGGATTCCCAGATAATCTTAGTCCCAAATGCTGTCTAATAACTATTCTTCAGCTAGTCTTCCCTTCTATTCCATTTTGCTCTTTAAGGTTACAATACATCATATTTCAGTCTAGAATGCAACTAAGTGAATCATTTCAGTCCTGAGTGAAACCCACTCCACTCCACTGGGAAAAGAGCAAGATGTAGGGCTCAATGGTGAAAAAATATATTTAAAATATTAAATCAAATGATCATCGTGATGCTGCTTCCAATGCCTTACTAAGTCGATCAGCCGCATCCTCTGTAGTTTCTAGTTATCGAGGAAGTAGTTCAATTTTTTTCTCCATAATTCTTTCATGTGAGGGAGCGTTGTCCTTCTGATGGTTTCCAGGACTGACCTGTTCAGTTTAATGTTTCAGTACCTTCTGAAATGAAGTGCTGCCAACTAATTTTAGGAAGAAAATGTCTGCCCTTGGCAATCTGAATTAGTGTGTTGAAGTGGGGAGGAGATGCGATTGGGGATGGGGTGGTTGGAGGAAGAGAGAACAGCATTGAGGGAAAAATACTGCTTTCAGCAGCTTTAAAAAATGCAACCAAAAAAACAAACAAACATTGAATAGCCTACCAGATAAGCATTGTAAAGATGGTGCTCGGCCTTTGTATCTCAGTTTCATCTTTGCAGTTTCGTAAGCTTTATTTTCTGCAGCAAAGATTAATATAAAAATATCCACTGATCTCCATTTTGATCTATTTCAAAAGTTACAAACCATCCCATAGGAGGACACAGAAAGCAAGGGAACAGGGTAGAGAGAATGAGGAGGAGGGAAAAGAGGGAGGCAAAAGTACAAATTAACAGAATCAAGACATATAACTTAAGGGCTGACATTTAAAAAAGAATATAGAAAGATGAGAAAAGGCCATCTGACTCATCGAAACTCAGCCCTTGAGTATATGAATTCTCCCATCATCAGGTCCAACTGTGTTTTGAATAACCCACAATGGTATAGACTCTAATGTTTCATTATGACAAGTCTTGTTAATGTTGCTATTCTGCTATATTTAGAGTGATGTGGATTTTTTTCCATTATTTGAATTCTATTCACTTGGGGGGTGTTTTGTAACAATTGCTATGGGATCCAAAAATTACATTTTACAAATTTCAAATTACATTCGTGCTATTAATCCTTCCTACAGAAAAAAAAAAGAGGCTCCAAAAGTGTTTCAAGAAAGTTGTTCTATGGGTTTGACTACTCAACAAGGTATTTTTCTTGTGGATTTCTCAATTATCGTAAATATTTCTTTGAACACTTGCATATTTCAGTATTAAAGGCATCAAGTGGATGAGTAAACTGGCTGCCTATTATAGTCTTTAAGCAAAAGATGGAAAAAAAAGGCAAGGATACAATCATTTTAAATTCAGATTAGTAAATGTTCTTCTGCTAAAAGCGTCACAGCACTCGCACTTTTGTGCAATATGCAACCAGAACATTAAGAGTGTCAAAACAGAGTTCTTCACTACCTTAAAAGATAATGTACTTTTCAAAAATCCATAAATAGATTTTACTTTGGAGTCCAATTCCCTTTCTCTTTCAAAGGCCAACAGATCTGTGAATTTTTGGCATTTTTCGCCCTTCGTCATTGCCCAGAGACCCAAAACTGGCTGAGAGGCATCAGTATAAAGATGGTATTTCCAATTAAAATGTTACTCCTTAAAAAAAGTTTAGTAATAGTACATCCCTGTGGGCTTGTAGCCCTTTACAACAAAGCAGTCATGCTTTATTTGTTTAACCTACACTTATACAAATCTCTGAAGCCAGTAGGACAAATTGAGAAGGCTCTTAAAGTTCAGAAATGGGTATGCTTATTATCAATAGAGGCATCGAGCACAAAAGCAAGGAAGTGATGCTAAACCTTTATAAATTACTTGTTAGGTCTCAGTTGGTGTAGTGTGTTCAGCTCCAGGCGTCACACTTTAGGAAGGATGGCAGTGCCTTGGAGAGGGTGCTGAGGAGATTTACTAGAATGGTGCCAGGAAGGAGGGATTTCAGTTCTATGGAAAGACTGGAGAAGGGGGATTGTTCAAAGAGCTGGCACAGGCATGACGGGCTGGATGTATAACATTTCATTCCACTAAAGGGCACATTATGGAAGTTGTTGTTGTTTGTCCAATTCTAGTTATGGAGCTTTGTGCAAAGCTGTGACAATGCCTGCGTCACATCTGCTGATGAGGTATCAACAGGTATTTGATATACTGTGATGAGTGGGAATCAGAAAGATGGTGAAATTGCTGGGTTCACAATGTCCTCACAATACGAATGATGATAGATTTAAAGTGGGAAATGGTGCTGGAGCCCTTTACGGTTTTGATAATAAGACCAGTTTTTCGGATTCCCTTTTACAGCCAATAAAATACCAGGATTAAAATTCTTATTTTACATCACTAAAAGAATCAACTTGTAAGGCACAAAAATATAATCTACCTGTAATGATCAAACACCGAAAAATTAAACATTTAGAAGCAGACTTAACTATTCTAACTGCTCAGTAGAACCTGTAAGCAGATACTGTTGTTATGCAACATTGAGCATCTCTATTATGTATTAAAATCACTGTGCAGCAAGTGTTTTATTAAAACTTATAATTATTTGTCACTTCTCTAGCTGATAGATCTCTCATCTACATGCCTTGGCGACATGATCCACAAACACGTCAGATTTCATACATGCGCTGACAGCAGCCAGCTCTACCTCATCACCAGCTCTCTCAAGTCCTCCACCTCATGTGATTTGTCATGCTGCTTGTCCTATATGCAGTTCTAAGTGAGCAGAAATTTCCTCTAATTAAATATTAGAGAAGGCCACCACAACCTATGCTCCCTTGCCACTGACTCCATCCCTCCCCCGGGTCACTGTCTGAGGCGGTACTGTTTGCAGCCTCAGCATTTTATTTGTCCCTGAATTGAGCTTCCAACCCCATATCCTCTCTATCTACATCCTGGGAGTTACTATTGACCAGAAACTGAACTGGACTAGCCATATAAATATTTTGGCTACAAGAGCAGATCAGAGGCTGGGAATCCTGCGGCGAGTAACTCACCTCCTGACTCCCTAAAGCCTGTTCACCATCGACAAGGCACAAGTCAGGAGCATGATGGAATATTCCCCACTTGCCTGGATGAGTGCAGCTCCAACACTCAAGAAGCCTGACACCATCCAGGACAAAGCAGCCTGCTTGATTGGCATTTCATCCACAAACATTCACTCCCTCCACCACTGATGCACAGTGGCAGAAGTGTGTACCATCTACAAGATGCACTGCAGGAATTCACCAAGGCTCCTTAGACAGCACCTTCCAAATCCATGACCCCTACCATCTAGAAGGACAAGGGCAGCAGACACATGGGAACATCATCACCTGCAAGTTCCCCTCCAAGCCACTCACCACCCTGACTTGGAAATACAGCAGATGGCACAAAGATAGGTAGGAAAGTATGTTGTGAAGAGGACATGAGGATGTTGCAGATGGATATAGATAGGTTGAGTGGGTGGGCAAAGATCTGGCAAATGGAGTTTAATTTGGGAAAATGTGAAGTTGTTTACTTTGGCAGGAAGAACAAAAAAGCAGAATACTACTTAAATGGAGAACGGCTGCATAATTCTGAGGTGCAGAGGGATCTAGGTGTTCTTGTACATGAGTCACAAAAAGTTAGTATGCAAGTACAGCAAGTAATTATGGTGGCTAATGGAATGCTATCCTATATTACGAGAGGGATTGAACATAAAAGTAAGGATGTTATGCTTCAGTTATTCAGGGCATTGGTGAGACCACACCTTGAATACTGTAAACAGTTTTGGTCTCCTTATTTAAGGAAGGATGTAAATGCATTGGAGGCAGTTCAAAGAGGTTTACTAGATTGATACCTGGAATGGGTGGGTTGTCTTATGAGGAAAGGTTGGACAGACTGGATTTGGAGCTTAGAAGAGTGAGGGGTGATTTGATTGAAGTATACAAGATCCTGAATGGCCTTGACAAGGCGGACATCGAAAGGATGTTTCCTCTTGTGGGTGAGCCCAGAGCTTGGGGACACTCTTTTAAAATCAGGGGTCGCCCTTTTAGAACAGAGATGAGGAGAAATTTTTTCTCTTGAGGGTTGTGCAACTTTGGAATTCTCTGCCTCAAAAGGCGGTGAAGGCGAGGTCATAGAATATTTTTAAGGAAGAGATAGATAGATTCTTGTTAGGCAAGTGAATCCAAGGGAAAGTGGAAATCGAAACACAAGATGATCAGCCATGATATTATTGAATGGCAGAGCAGGCTCAAGGGGCTGAATGGTCGACTCCTGTTCCTATTTCTTATGTACTTATATCGTCGTCCCTTCACTGTCACTGGGTGAAAATCCTGGAACTTCCTCCCCAACAACACTGTGGTGTACTGACACCACATGGACTGCAGCGGCTCAAGAAGGTAGCTCACCACCACCACCTTCTCAAGGGCAATTAGGGATAGGCAATAAATGCTGGCTTTGCCAGCAACGCCCACATCCCATGAACAAATTTTTTTAAAAAGGCGACCTACTCTGAAGCTGGAATATTGTCCATTTATGCCCCTGCCTCAATCTGTCTACCTCATTGAAACACTCATTCATGCCTTTGTTACCTTAGATTCAACTGTTCCAATGTGCTAGTGGCCAACCTCCCGTCTTCAACTCTCTTTAAACGCCAGCTCATCTAAAACCCTGCTGCCGAAATGCTAACTTGCATCAAGTCTCATTCACCTAACACCCCTGTGCTTGCTAACCTATCTTAACTCCCAGTCCAGCAACACCTCATGTTTAAAATTCCGTATTGAAATCACTCCATGGCCTCACACCTTGTTATCTCTGTAACCTCCTCCAGCCCTACAACCCTTCCAGATCCCTGCACTTCTCCAATTCTGGCCTCTGATGCACCCTGATTTTTAGTGGCAGCCATACCTTTAATTGCAGAGTCCCCAGGTTCTGTGATTCCATCTCTAACCTTCTCCCCTTTAAGGTGATCCTCAAAAGCTCTCCCTCCTTGACAAAGCTTTCAGTTAATTCTAATATCCTTTTGTGTGGCCTGGTGTCAAATTTTACTTAAGGCTTTGAATCTTTTACTACCTTAAAGACATTAAAAAGTGCAATCTGTTGATGTCCTGTTTTTTCAAAGTTAAAGATATCATGCTGTATAACACAATAGCTGCTATTTCATGAGAGCACAGAATCTTTGACTCTGCAATCTGGTCAGAGTTCCCAGAAATTGTTCAAAATGCTCTGGAAAGTCTTTTGCAACTCCCACTTTCTTTTTCAGTACCTGAAATTTCAAAATGAGGGTTGAATTCGGTAATTTTGCTGCAAATAATTTTGAAAACCGAGAGGACAAACTTCAAAAGCTCTGCTGCAGTGAAATATATTTTTTCTCGGTGAAGGGGAGTGCGAGAGAGATAGAGAGAGAGAGATCCCTCTGATCCGATTACAAAACAAAGAAAATTTGCAGGTGTAGCAAATGCATTGAATAGAGAAAGAGGGGGAGAAAGCAAAAGTTCATTAGTTCAACATTCAAAGAGTTGAATTTCAAAGCCAACTGATTATATCTATTTGCACTTGAGTTGGAAAGATAAATACACCTATGAGACAGCGACCCTAATCACAAATGCATCTTTGCATGTGTGGAGTGAGACACAGAAAGAAATCACCTTTGATCCTCCAATGAGAGATACTTTATTCAAAAACGACATGTCGGGCTGAATTTCAGAAAGAAATCAAGCCTCGGATTTGGGAACGGGAAGAGAAGCAGAGGGGAAAACATGTTGAGGGTAAAATGGCCTTTGGTCACTTGCCACTGTTCCTTGGAAGAAGCTAGTAGGAGCGAGCTGGTGGAGGGTTAAAGCCAATAGGAGGAGTGACAATAGAGCAGGACGGCGGAAAGAAAGGATTCTGGCTTTAAACTAGAGTTCAAAAGGGAGCATGGGGTTAACTGGAAGGGAAGAAAATAATGGGAAGGGAAAGGAGCCAGACACACAAAAGGGAATGAGAGGTGGAGAAAGGCAGAAAGCAATTGGGGAGGAGATGGAAGAGAACCCTCTACAACTGCTACCCAAATGCAGCCTGCAACCATTGCCATCTCCTTTTCCCACATTGGAACACCATATTGTCATCACTTGCACCTAAAAGGAATTAGAGAATTTACAGCAGAGTAACAGGTCATTTAACACAACTTGTCGGTGCTGCTGTTTATGCTCCACACAAGCCTCATCACACCCTACTTCAGCTCAACAATCAGCATATCCTTGTATTCCTTGCTCCTTCATGTAGTTATCTCATTTCCCGTAAATACATCTATGTTATTTGCCTCAACCACTCCTGTGGGGACAGGTTCCACATTCTAACCACCCTAACAGGTTTTGACTGAAATTCCTTATTGGGTTTATTATTCACTACTTTTGGATTCTGTCACAAGTAAAACATCTCCCATAGATCTGAAATCATTAGCAGTATTTAATGCCCCCACCAGAGGCAAGATCAGAGGCACTGAGTGTTGGGGAGGGGGTCATGTGATTGGGTGGGAGATCCCACCTCCCTTCAATTAAGTGGGGTGGGAAGGCTTTTGGGCCTGCCTTGGCTTCCTGCCTTAAGGCCAATTAAGGCCCGTTAGGGCCACATAAGGGCCTCACCCCACTGCTGCTGATATTCAACCAATGGCCATGAGAGGCCATCATCCAGGGAGGCTGCCTAGCAAACCCCATCATCAGGTTTCCCTGCAGCCTTTCCCTGCCCCCTGTTCAAAGGCAGTCTGCACTCAATCGAGGGACCTAGCATCAGGAACAGGGTGGTGGGTGCTGGCTGGTGTGGGGGTGACCTACAGGAAGCCATGACCCTGCCCTTGGTGTCAATCCCCTTCCTCGCCTCCCAGCCCTGCCAACACCACCCACCCCACACCAGCCAGCACCCACCTCCCTCGGAATCCCAACCCAACCCACTGAACTGTCTCTGGCGGAAACATTGCCAATCCTGAGTAAGTCCCTCAATACCAGCAGCGGCCACCACTCCTGGTGGTGCTGCCAGTACTGCAGCTCTTGGGGGCAGGATTTCTGCCCGCACCGGGCTTAATTCAGTGGGAGACCCAATGCTGTCCAGGTTAAGTGCCGGATTACCTCGGCATAATGATGAGCCTCCTGTGGAAAGGCGATGCGGAGCTCCCACCGGTTCTCTAACCGTTGAGAAGGACACATGTGGCCACCACTAAATTCCACCTAGTAAGTGAGAATAGTGCAATTGGGGGGGGCAGGGGTGGCCTTTTCCACTCTATGCTGGTAGTGGATGAAGTTCTTTGCTCCAGCACATTCATGGAAAATTGTCCCAGGGAATCCACTGACCAAGCTAGTGGCATATTCAATGATCTTTTTGTTGTGGGGCAAAGGTGGTGGACCAAATGCTATAGAAAGAAAACACGCTTGCATTTATATCCCAGGACAGCCAATGATGTACTTATGAAGAATAGGAAATGTGGCAGCAATTTGCAACAGCAAGGTCCCACAAACAGCAATGTGATAATGACCATATACTTTGCTTTAGTGATGTTGGTGGAGGAGTAAATATTGGCCAGGACAGCAGGCAGAATCCCACTGTTCTTCTTCATGAGATCGACATAAACATCCACCTGAGGAGATAGTTGAGGCCTTGGTTCAACATCTCATCCGTAGAGAGGCCGCTCTCTCCTACTGGGAGTGCCGAGACTAAATGTTGTGTTCACACCCCTGGAGTGGGACTTGAACCAACAACCTTCTGGCTCAGAGGCGAGAGTACTACCTCTGAGCTGCACGGGCAAGACATTATTAAAATTGGAAAGGATCAAAGTTAGGTCACGTGATATTTGGCTTTTAAAAGGCTGAGGGGGAGGAAGGGAAAGAAAAGATGGAGTGGGTTAAGGAGTTGTACAGCTTTTGAGTTCTTAAGAAGGGGAATTAGACATGGGGCGATGAGTCCTGATTTCAACACAGTGAGGAGGAAGAAGATGGGAGGGGGAAGAAGAAACAGAAGACAAACATAACAGAAAAGGCAAGATACATCCAGCTCCATGGAGGCAGAACAGATACGAGACACACCATATTCACTGCCACAGAAGACTCCCTAGATTTACACAAATGGAAAATGGCATCATACAGCTATCAGACTCCTGTCTGTAGCTCTTCACATACCAAAAGGCTCCCTATCAGTCAAACCCTGCATTGCGCCCATGGCCCTGCACTGTGAAGAGGCTCTGTAGTACATGGTGACTGTACCATAAGCATGGGCTCGTCACAGAGTATGGTCATGGCAGGGGCAAATCCTGCATACGTTACACAGTTAAATAACAGGCTCCGTTAACCAGGAGATCGTCTCTAATCCACTCTCCAGGCAGACAGAAAAAACACATCAGATTTGGAGTGGGAGAATTTGACTCCTGTGAAGTACAGCACAGAAGCAAAGTAAATCACAACTATGAGGAACACAAAGCCCTCAAAGCAAGGGCCCAGTACACAACCCAGAGGACAAGTGTTGGCAAAAACTGAAACCCAGAACTGGCATCGCGGTTCCTGCTGGAACTGGAGGTGGTGGTGAGCCCTTGTTAACACAAAGGCCTATCATCAGTTGCATGCAGGCCACTTGTTTCCCCATTATACACTGTCTGGGTGGGAAGCGATTGTTGTGTAAACGGCCTTGCAGGCAGACAGCACACTGAGCCCTCGCTGCACAGAAGGAGGAGGCTGCTTTTGAGGGACAGAGGAGAGCGTATCTGTTCATCTTGTATTTTTCACCTGGTTTACTCCTTGCCAAATACATGGCGCGTAAAATGCATAACCCTTTTATCCAGTGTGTATCTTGCATTCAATTGCATTCAATGCCACATGCACTTAAGTGGGAATTATTTGACTTCACTTTTAATTTTTAAATTCTGGCAGCAATCTGACAATCCTGCACTCAGTTCGGTACCTTAAGCATTATAGTAGCTTGCTGGCTTTAATTCGTAACACTCCAGCATTTCAGAAATGACTAGTTTACTATTTAAACAGCAGAGCGAGGACTTCCATGCTAAGTCTTTCAGATATGGTCGCTGTTAAAAACACACACACACAAACCATGCAACTAAAAAGTACATTGCAGGCATAAATAAACACATTTCAGATGGAGGAGTCTTGTGCTCCATTTGTATTTTTCTCTCTCTCTTTTCTGCCCGCAAGGGTGCTGACTCACTTGGTAAAGTTTAAGTACCAGCAGTACCGAGTACCTGGCCAAGTAGAAATGTGTATAAATGGCTTGTGGCTATTTGACTTTAGGGTGCTCACATCTCTTCCAGCAGGGTTTGAAGCTGAGCATTCGTGAGCAGGGACCCCAGGCAGAATTTCCCCTCTCCTCGCGAAGTCTAACTGTAACCTTCCCGAGACTGCTTTGAGCTGTCAACACCGTGGGGGGTGCGGGGGAAAAAGGGGAAGTTTGAACCTGACACATACCTGTTCGGCAGCACAGACAGGCAGACAGACAGGAGGACTAGTTTGGGTTAAATCAATGCTGCCAGACACCGACACTTTTACTCCTGTCACTGGAACGCAAGAGGGTGGATTGGCTGTGAGAACTTGGCTGAAGGTGGTGGGATAGGACCAGGCGGTGGGAGATTGCATTTCAGAAGTCCCAGGACCTCTCCCTCCCACTCCTTGGAGGATTGTAATGAAAGGCAGACTGGTGAACATTTTCTCAAGCTCCAGGCTCAAATATCAGGAAGTATATGCACCCATTACACGATTCTATTAAAATCAGACAGCTTTACCCTCTCATGCTAGCCCTTAAAAACCTGGTGGGGAGGAGAGGGTTTGACTCCACGCAAGATTCCACTTAAAATCATCGAGCACCGACCCGGACTTTTCAGTTTTTAAGCTTTTAAGGGAGGAAGAATAAAATGCAAGAGCACAAATGAAAGTTGCTTCACCTTGAGGAATCAGATAGCAATGAAAAAAAACAACCTGGCTTATTTACACCATCATAAACAACAGACTAGCAAGATAAAAAACAAAGTATTGAAATACGACCTGTGAGGCTACACGGAGGTTGGCTCCAGCCAATAATTCTTTAGCATACACTCACTGACTGGTCCAAGGGGAAGCTGTAGGGCAAAGCTGAGGGGAGGGGTGGGAGGTGGTGCTGGCTGGCTGCGTGTCCTCGAGAGAAACTGTGCAACACTGATATATCAGCTGAATAAGTGCACTTCCTTTACTGAGCAACTGAGCTGCTCTCTCTCTCTCTCTGGGTTGGTTTCCAAGTGCAGTCTGTCAAGCAGATTTGAGCTGTCTATTTTCCCCATTGCCACAGCAACCAAGGAGGACAATCCCCAACCCATGAGTCAGAGGCTATCGTTCCCCTCCTCATTCCCACAGTCGTGTGCACACTGGGATTTGCTGCAAACTCTCACTGCTCAGGCTGATATGGGACGTGTGTTGTAAATAGCAAAGTGTGTTGAAATTGTATTGAGGCACCTCAAATTAGAACATGCTGTATGTCGAAAAGCTGAATTCTACTGCACTTTCTGTAACATTCAATTTGAAATATTTTGGAATGTACTTACATAAATTTTATGAATAAAGTATATTTTTTGGAAAAAACCCACATTCCATTGTTTCTAATTCTATATTTAAAAAATATTTTTTAATAGCTGGTCTTCAAAAACTAAACTTTCAATATTGATTTAGCATGCAGATTTACATGCTAAAAATACATAAATGGGCAGGTGCAAAATGGAGACTTCATTCAGGCGCAAAATTGAACTTCACACCCAGCTAAAGCAGCTCAGGGCTCACAGCAGCCACCTCCACCAAAGTCCGAGGGGCAATCGCCAGACTGGGCTTAGCTCATCTCAATGCATTACAATTGGCCTCAGCCCCTCTGATCTACAACAGCAAAAATCATTTAGGGTCCCACTCCAAAAGATGCTTGCAAGAGCACCTGCTGTAGACAGAACCAAGCCCAGCTGTGATACCCACCCTGGTCAAAGAGCTTCCAGAAATGTTGTGATGGCTCATTCATAGATAATGAGCACTAACCTTGGTTGTCAGAGAATGACCATCCAGATCCATGACCAGAGTATCCCATCCAGGAGCTGGCACTTTCAAACAGAGAGGACGGCCAGGGAAGAAACTAAAATGATGGCACAGAATCTGGGCGCCAGCATCCTGTGCCACATTGCTGTCTCACAGCGACGCATTAAAACATCCAAGAGACAATGATAGCACATGAAAAGTAGCAAGTACTCCCTTCTGGTGTGCGAGAGAGACAGTGCCACACAGACAACCAAAGTGCTTTCAGCCAGAGTAAGGAAAAGAAAATGACTTGCATTTATATAGCGCCTTTCATGACCCAAAGCATCTTGCAGCCAGTGAAGTACTTTTGCAGTTTAGTCACCCCTGTTGTAACCTAGGAAACAGTGAGCTATGAAGAGGGGTTTGTTTTACATAAGGGCAGTTAACACATTCCCAATAGTTCACAAAAAAGAGGAACTTGACCAAGGACAAATTCAGTCCTTTGTATGCATCTACAAGGCACAAGTCAGGAGTGTGATGGAACACTCCCCACTTGCCTGGATGAGTGCAACTCCAACAATGCTCAAGAAGCTCGACACCATTCAAGACAAAGCAGCCTGCTTGATTGGCACCCCATCCACAAACATTCACTCCCTCCACCACCGACGCACAGTGGCAGCAGTGTGTACCATCTACAAGATTAACTGCAGGAACTCAACAAGACTCCTCAGACAACACCTTCCAACCCACAATTGCTACAATCTAGAAGGACAAGGGCAGCAGATACATTGGAACACCAGCATCTGGAAGTTCCCCTCCAAGTCACTCACCATCCTGACTTGGAAATATATTGCCATTCCTTCACTGCAACTGGGTCAAAATCCTGGAATTCCCTCCTTAACAGCACTGTGGGTGTACCTACACCACATGGACTGCAGCGGTTCAAGGCAAGTTCACCACCTTTTCAAGGGCAACTAGGGGCGGGAAATAAATGCTGGCCCAGCCAGCAACGCCCACATCCCATAAACGAATATCTTTAAAAAAGGAATGCAATTAAATGCAGCTGAGCCCAAGTTTAATTTGGCTCTAGTTTCTCCGTTGGCTGAATTCTCTCCGATAACATTTCACTGAGTAACTTTCAGGGACCCTGCTCAGAATGTCTGGATTAGATGGCATTCTTGAGAATAACCAGCAATCACTCAATTACCCCATGTTTTGTTTGAAAATACAAAGACTGCATACAATAGGAGCACAAATGGTTTCAATCACAACTATTTTCCTTTGCAATAAAGCAGGAGATTACAGCAGCAGCAGACCCAAAGTCAAACAACAATTTGCATTTCTGTAAAGACCTTTAAAATCATAAAACAGTCCAAGGGACATCACAGGAATGCTAGCAGACAAAACCTGGCAATGAGCCACATAAGAGGATGTTAGGTCAGGTGACCAAAATCTTGGTCAAAGAGGCAAACTTTAAGGAGGATGTCTTAAAGGAGGGAGAGGTAGTGAGGCAAAGGAGGGAATTCCAGAGATTAGAGCCTCTTCAGTGTAACAGCCACTGATGTGGAGCAAAGAAAATCAGGAACGTGCAAGAGGCCAGAGTTGGAGGAGCGCAGAGATCTCCGGGGGTTGTAGGGTTTGAGGCTACAGTGACTGGGAGGGGTGAGGCTATGGATGGACTTGAGGTACAGATGAGGTGGAAGCACCCCACCATTAACACCAATCATAGTCTCCATAGTGAAATGGAGAAGCCGGCAGGGTCGCAGACTGAGGGTTCCAAAACATTTACCCATCACCTTCTTTTCGGATGCTCACTGTGCACTTACCTCACTCTACGTCAGAAAAAATATATAGAGCCTTCCTTCACCTAAGAAAATTCCAAGTGCCCTACAGCCAATTAAGCCAAGGGAGGGTTTGTTTCCCTGGCTGGGGAATCTAGAACATGGGATCACTAAGTCAGGATAAGCAGCTGGGTCATTTGGGTCTGAGATGAGCAGAAATTTCTTCATTCAGAGGGTTGTGAATCTTTGAATTCTCTACCCCAGGGGGTTGTAGATGCTCCATCGTTGACTATATTTAAAGCTGGGATAGACAGATTTTTTGGTGTCTCAAGGAGTCAAGGGACTTGGGGAGCAGGTGGGAGTGTGGAGTTGAGGCAGAATGAGTGGTGAATAGCAGACCAGATGTGAGGGGCCGTATGGTCTATTCCTGCTCCAATTCTTATGTTATGTCCCTTTGAAGTGTAGTCACTGTTGTAATAAAAGAAATACAGAAGAATGGCCATTAACAGGAAATTAGGCCCCAGCAATGTGTCAGCACCTTTAAGGCACTGGGGGTAGTTGGGGGGAGGAGGAGGGCGATGGCAGCAAGTGAGGAAGAGAAGAATTAATGAAGCTTTTTTTTTAAAGAAAAATATCAAGAGTGCCTGAAGTACAAAGTGAAAATAATACTTCTTGCTCGTTTACATTTCAGACTTCTGTATGATGACAGATTGAGCTATTAATTTTATATTATAAACAGAGCTTGCTGTATCTTAGTAACAGGGCATGTTCAGAGGAGAAGAATAAATCTCATTTGTAGCCATTTGCCAATATTGAACAATGTTAATACCCTCTTGTGACGATCAGCACTTGTCAAGTACATGCAGCTCAACACTGAAAGTGGTGGATAAAAAATAATCACTTTAAAACTGCACTGCAAAAAAAATCCTCACACTAAATGACAAAAATGGTTTGCAGTTGGATGAGGTCAGACAGTAGCTTGGGGAGTAAAGGAGACAGTATAATAGCTGCAATGTTTATCCCTTTCTGACAACACAGGCTGAAGCAGACTGTTCACAACCTTGGTGTCATATTTGACCCTGAAATGAGCTTCCCACTATGTACCCACGCCAAAACCCTCACTCGTGCTCCTGTTACCACTAGACTTAATGATTCCAATGCACTCCTAGCAGGCCACCCACATTCTACCCTCTGTGAACTTGAGGTCATACAAAAACTTGCTGCCCATGTCCTAACTCTTCCCAAGTCCTATTCCCCTATCACCTCTTGCGCTAGCTGATTTATACTGGCTTCCGGTTAAGCAACGCCTGAGTTTTTTAAAAAAATTCTCATCCTCACTTGCAAATTTCTCCACAGCCTCACCCCTCCCTATCTCTGTAATCCCCTCTAGCCCCACAACCCTCAGATTTCTACACTCCTTTAATTCTGGCCTCTTGAGAATCCGCAATTTTAATCGTTCCACTATTGGTGGCACGGACTCTTATCTCTGAAATTCCCTGCCTAAACCTCTCCACCTTGTTTTACCCCTGTAAGGTGCACCTTAAAACCTACCTTCCTGATCAAGCTTTTGGCCATCTATTCTAATAGCTCATGTTGGTCAGTGTAAAATTTTGCTTTATAGCACTCCTGTGAAGCATTTTGAGATGATTTGTAACATTAAAGAGGGTAAATAAATACAAATTCTGGAAAGGGAAAATAACATACTGTAAGATGAGTCACACAGTCTCTTGCAGCCAATAATATCACATTGCGGGCAGGCAACTGGGAATGGGGTTGCCAGTTATCAGAATACTGAGAACAGCACTAAGACAGCCTAATTGTTACTGCCTAACTTTCAAAAAGGAAATGAATTCAGAAGGGACTTGAAAATGAGACATTTGCAGAGCTTTGGGGAGGAAAAAAAAAATCAGGTGTGGGGAGGCTACAAATAATGGACAGCTGTTTCAAAGAGCAGGCAGAGGCATAATAGGCCAAATGGTCTCCTTCTGTGCTCATAAGATCGTAAGATATAGGAGCAGGAGTAGGCCATTCAGCCCATCAAGCCTGCTCCACCATACAAGAAGATCTGATTATGCTATAACGCCATTTTCCTGCCTGCTCCCGCTCCCCCCCATAACCCTCGACTCCCTTGTTAATTAAAAATCTATCCAACTCAGCCTTGAATATATTCAATGACCCAGCCTCCACTGCTTTCTGGAGAAGAGAATTCCAAAGGCCAACAACCCTCAGAATTCCTCCTCATCTCTGTCTTAAAAGGGAGACACTATTTATAAACTGAGCCCCTTAGTTCTAGATTCCCCCATGAGGGGGGGACATCCTCTCAGCATCCACCCTGTCAAACCCTCTCAGAATCTTATATGTTTCAATAAGATCACCTCTCAGTCTTCTGAACTCCACTGAGTAAAGAACCAGCCTATTCAACTTCTCCTCACAAGACAAACCCCTCATCCCAGGAATCAGTTGAGTGAACCTTCTCCAAACTGCTTCCAAAGTATACCCCTTAAGTAGGAAACCAAAATTGTACGCTATTCTATGTGTGTCTCACCAATATGCTGTATGGTTATAGCAAGACTTCCCTACTTTTATATTCCGTCTCAATTGTAATAGAGGCAAACATTCCATTTGCCTGCCTAATTACTCTAAAATGATGTTCTACTTCCTTTCAAATTCAGTTCAGAGTGGGGAAGGGGGTTAATATGAGTGAGGAAGGAGGGGGGAGGGGAGGGGAGGATAGAGCATTTAGTCTTTTGGTCACCATCTCTGTTTAATGGCACCATGACTAAGATCAGGAGCTCAGTGCACGAGCAATCTCAAACACATTCTGTAACCTTCCACCACTGAGAGTGACACAAACACAGGGCTTGGCCAGTGAATAAATAAACGTACAAAAGCAGTATCTTTTCATTTCAACTCCTGGCTTATACTGCATGAATTCACTCTCAGCCGGGACAGTGCTGGAGGCAGTACACCAGGCCTCAGCACTCCCAGGTGAAGATCAGGGTCCAGCTGGGAGTGAACACGTGAGGATATGATTAAATCTTGTGGAACCCCTCACATCTGATGACCTCCATTGTTGAAGCTCACACGGAAAGTGGCCACTTGAGTGGAACAAAATACCAAACTTCAGCAAGAAATCAAAGCATTTTGGAGAGAGGGAGTGGGAAAAACAATTCTAGATAAAAGTTGATGAGTAAAAACCAAGTTTTAACCAGGCAGAAAATGACACCGAGATAATTCATTATTAATTTCTGAACCTAAAAAAAGATTTGTATTTCCCTTGCATTTTTACAATCTTAGAACATCTCACAGCCAATCAAGTGCTTAAGTGTAGTCACTGTTGTAGTATAGGAAATGTGGCAGCCGATTTGCGCACAGCAAGATCCAAACAGTAATGAGGTAAGTGACAGATAAGTTGTTTTAGGTATTAAGGGGTAAATATGAACATACAAATTAGGAGCAGGAATAGGTTACTTGGCCCCTCAAGCCTGCTCCGCCATTCAATCAGATCATGGCTTATCTGATTGTAACCCCTCACATTCCCTGATAATCTTTCACCCATTTTCTCATCAAGAATCTATCCACCTCTGCTTTAAAAATATTCAAAGACACTCCTTCCATCACCTTTTCAGGAAGAGTTCCAAAGACTTACAACCCTCACAAAAAAAATCTCTCCTCACCTGTCTTAAATAGGTGACCCCTTATTTTTAAACAGTGGCCCCTAGTTCTAGATTCTCCCACAAGAGGAAACATCCTCTCCATATCCACCCGGTCAAGACCCCTCATGATCTTATATGTTTCAATTAAGTCGCCTTTTACTCTTCTAAACTCCAGGGGATACAAACCTAACCTGTCCAACCTTTCCTCATAAGACAACCACCCATTCCAGGTGTTAGTCTAGTAAACCTTCTTTAAGCTGTTTCCAAAGCATTTACATCCTTCATTACCTCAGAACAAACTCCAATCTCTCCCCAACTAATTCCCTTTGCTTTCCCTCTCGTTAATTAATCCCTAAGTTTACTGGCAGCCACCAAGACTTCACAATCACAAGAACATCGGTTGCTGATTCTGTTCCGAATCTAGAGCCTTTATCTCATTGCTAATTTAGTCAAGCTGTGGATTCTATGTACACTTCTATGTCCACCGGGACTTCCACTGAGATATCCTTCTTGCAGTATTGGAGATTCTTTCATCAGTACGTGATCGTTTTCTGGTGCTAGAGTCAAGCCCTGACCCTCTTTCAGTACTTGTACTGCACTTACTTTCTAGTCTTTCACCTCATTCTGCCAGTCCAAGGACCTCACTTCTTGGCCACCATCCTGAACATTTAACCAATATGAAAAGAAGGGGGAGAGGAGGAAGACCTGGAGACAGACCACAGCACCTAAAAGCGCTATCCAGTCCAGTCCAGTCCGTGGTTCCAGAAGTGGAATGACCGCATTCTCAGATAAATCAAAGCAAGAAGTCGTAGGAAAACAGGTAATTGATTGGTTACTGATTATTTTTCTCATTTATCTTTTAAACCCAAGGTAAGTTTAGTAATTGTAAGGTTTTATTAGTAGTAGTAAAGTTTACTAACAGTAGTAAATATTAGATTGGCTGGTGAGTATTTCCTATTTATCTTAACTAGGGAATTTCAATCAGGGTAAGTAGAATGTTTTTTTAAATAACAAGAATATAAGCACAAGCAGGACTGGAGTCAAATCAGTAAAATAATTAAATGCTATAAGATGGCAGGGCAGGTGATATGTGGTGACTGCAGAATTTGGGAACAGATCTAAGGCAGACATCTGCAGTAAGCGCCCATGGCTGGACAAGCTTTGACTCAGAGTCATTGAGCTGGAAGCCAAGCTGCAGACACTGACATCAAAGAGGGGAAAGTTACCTGGACAATTTGTTCCGGGAGACCATCACACCCCTTAGGATAGGGTTGTATGATTTGGCCCTTGGTCAGGGACAGGAGGGAGTGACTGAGTGAGGCAGGTATTGGGATCAAGAAGGGGGGGAGCCTCAGTCCTTGCAATTGTCCAAAACGCTCAAGGTTCAGGCAGCTTGGGTGGATAAAAGCAGGGGCTGCAGGATGGATGAGCGAACTGCCCATGGCACTGTGTTACAGTAAGCCATGCAAGCAGAGGGAGTTAATAGGGATATAGTTTTTAGGGGACAATATAGTCATGGAGATAGAGAGTTCTCTGCAGCCAAGAGGGTGGGTCCAGAAGGCTGTGTTGCTCACCCGGTGCCAGTGTTCGGGACATCTGCTCTCGTTGGAAAGGAACTTGCAGTGGGAGGGGGAGGATCCAGTTGTCATGGTCCATGTGAGTAATAGATAGGACTAAGGAAGAGGCTCTGTATATTGACCAGGTAACAATGTTACAGGAACAGGAGAAATTGAGACTGTGATAGCTGTGTTAAACTAATGGCACTGAAGAGGTAGAAGCCATTTTAACTGAGGTCAGGTAACTTTCTCTGGTCCCAGCAGGTTGTCCCATAATGCATCGTACAACAACACAATCATATAACAAACCTGACTGCTGCATTGTGTGCTGTGTTAAGGAGAAAGAAATCCAGAAATAGGACTGGCTCACAGTTATGCAACACATAGGAAACCATTATAGTGATGTTAGTGCTATGCGTTGTACAGCTCACCTACCACTGCACTTATGGGACCAGATTTCATAGTCAGCCCTCAAACAGTCTCCCTGGAAAAATAAAACCATGGAGACAAGGGCTGGTGTGGTGTATGTAGACTTCCAAAGAAACATTTGATAAAGTGCCGCACAACAGACTTGTGAACAAAGTTAGAGCTCATGGAACAGAGGGGCAGCAGTAACTGGGATATGCAATTGGTGGGGCAGGAAACAGAGTGGTTGTGCTTTTCAAACTGGATGACATTTATAGTGGAGCTTCCCAAGGGATGGCATTGAGACCTCTGCTCTTCCCGACATATATTAATGATCTAGACCTTGGTATACAGAGCACAATTTCAAAATTTTCACATGATACGAAACTCAGAAGCATCATGAACTGTGAAGACGATGGTGTAGAACTTCAAAAGGACATAGATAGGTTGGTGGAATGGGCAGAGAAGTTGCATATAAAATTTAATGCAGCGAAGCAAGTCATTTTGGTAGGAAGAATGCAGGGAGGCGATATAAATTAAAGCTACAATTCTAAAGGGGGTGAAGGAGCAGACAGACCTGGAGGAATACATGCACAAATAACGAAGGTGGCAGAACAGGTTGAGAGAGTGGTTAATAAAGCTTAGGTGATCCTGGGCTTCATAAAAAGGGGCATAGAGTACAAAAGCAGTGAAATGATGATAAACCTGTAAAAAATGCTGATTCAGCTCAGCTGAAATACTGAGCCCAGTCTGGTCGCCACAATTTAGTAAAGATGTGAAGGCATTAGAGAAGGGATGTGGGACTTCGGTTACATAGATAGATTGGAGAAGCTGGGGTTATTCTCCTTGGAGAAGAGAAGGTTAAGTAGAGATATTGAAAATCATGAAGGATCTGGACAGAGTAGATAGAGAGAAACTGTTCCCATTGATGGAAGGATCAAGAACCAGAGGACGCCAATTTGAAGTGATTGTTAAGAGAAGCAATTTGAGGAAAAACGCCTTTGCGCAGAGTCATTAGGATCTGGAATGTACTGCCTGAGAGTGCAGTGGAGGCAAATTCACTCGTGAATTATCTGAATTAGTGAATTATCGTGATCATTATCTGAAGAAGAAAGATTTGCAGTGTTAAGGGGAAAAGGCAGGGGAATGATATTAGGTGCATTCATCTTGCAGAGAGCTGGCTTAGACATGACAGATCAAATGGCCTCCTCTGTGCTGAATGCATGCTATGATTCTATGTTGGAGGTGAGATTTAAACAAATGACTCTTAGCCAATAAAAGAATGCTGAATATTACTAGACATCAAACACAAGCTTGTAGAGGACAGCACTCAATGCCACATATCTATCTTTTGACAACTCACAGACATTAAAAAATATATTTTTAAAAAATCACTGGGAATCAGTTTTTTCTGTTTGTAACTACAGCCTTGTATTCACAAGGTAATTGCGAATGTTTTTTTTTTATTCATTCACAGGGTGTGGGCTTTGCTGGCTGGGCCAGCATTTATTGCCCATCCCTAGTTGCCCTTGAGAAAGTAGTGGTGAGCTGCCTTCTTGAACTGCTGCAGTCCATGTAGTGTAGATACACCCACAGTGCTGTTAGGAAGGGAGTTCCAGGATTTTGACTCGGTGACAGTGAAGGAACGGTGATATATTTCCAAGTCAGGATGGTGAGTGTCTTGGAGGGGAACTTTCAGTTGGTGGTGTTCCCATGTGGATAACCATTCAGCTCACCTTCATTCATCCAACCCAGAGTGATCCAGAAGTCCCTTCATTGCAGTAGTCAGCTGTTTCTTTAGGGATTTCAACATCTTTATCTCCACTACTCCAGCTAGAAGTAGCGTGTGACCAGAAAGGAGTATGCTGTGTTATTTCTGAGATATAATTACGCAAGGACTACTTTGCCTTGATCCAGACAGCTATACCTCTAACCAATTCTGTATTGCCGTTCTGATGAAAGGCCATTGACTTGAAACGTTAACTCTGTTTCTCTCTCCATCGACACTTCCTGACCGGAGTTTTTCCAGCATTTTTTGTTTTCATTCCCGATTTTCAGCATCTGCAGTATTTTGCTTTTGTGACTACACCTGAAGTCCAGTTCAATGATATTTCACTTTTAAATTCTTGCATCTTTACACAATGATTGATTGCTATAGCTTCTTGCAAAGAGAAGGTACATTACAGTGGTGCTGTCGCCTAACATCAGGCTACAGTCCACTGTTTCCAATGTCACAAAATGTTACGTTTACAGCAGCACCTACACACTCAACATTTTTAGTAGATCATGTCCAATATCAGAGTTTCATCATTCCAGTCACCATGTAAACTGTAAGTAGTGATTTTTAAAAGGGGTTCTTTATAAATTAAAAAGAAAGCGTTCAGCAAACCTTTTCTCAGCTACTCCACAAATATGGTGTATATCATACTGCAATGCCTTGTCACTTCAGGGTGATGTTACTACAATGTGAGTCAAGATTGACTCTAACCCCAAGCCAAATTCTCTTGCCCCACACACTTTCATGAAGAGCATCTCAATCTCTAATCCTCTTTGCTGAGGTGAGCAGGCAATTGACTTATGAGGAAGAGAAAATGAAGAGTTATGAGCATATCACAAATCAATCACAAAATTAGAGAATCGTTACAGCGCAGAAGGCAGCCACTCGGCCCATCACGTCTGCACTGGCTCTCCGAATGAGCAACTCACCTAGTGCCATCCTCCCGCCTTTACCTCTTAACCCAGCACGTTCTTCCATTTCAGATAACAGTCTAATTCCCTTTTGAATGCTTCGGCTGAACCTACCTCCACCACACATTAAGGCAATGCATTCCAGAGCTTAACCACTCACTGCATGAAGAAGGTTTTCCTCATATTGTTTTTGCTTCTTTTGCCAATTACTTTAAACCTGTGCCCTCTTGTTCGCGATGAATGGGAACAGTTTCTCCCTATCTACTCTGTACAGATCCCTCGTGATTTTAATGAATGCCTTTATCAAAATTCTTCTCAGCCTTCTCTTCGCCAATGAAAACAGCCCTAACTTCTCTAATTTATCTTCATAACTGAAGTTCCTCATCCCAGGAACCATTCTTGTGCATCTGCACTCTCTCCAATGCTTTCACATCCTTCCTAAAGTACGGCGCCCAGAACTGGATGCAATGCTCCACCTGAGGTCAAATTAGTGTCAAACTGCAGCAAGACTATTAACCCGAATCCTTCCCCAACCCACTAGAGCATATTTGTCATTTGTGACACTGCAACATCCAGCTTCTTCTTCGTGCAGTGTGCGCACACAGTCACTCTTTCCTGTGCTAAATTTAGATCTAAGCCACTTCTGACAGCATGGTCACAGCATGTCTCAGATAGCAAAAGGGCCTCTTGGCTTGGAAACAACATAGGAAAGAAAAACTTAATACATAGCTGGCATTACAGCTGTCTACATATTAAATATAGGGGAAATTCAAATCCATAAAATACTAAATACATGAAATTCCTACCCACATAACACATACAGGGAATCCTATACACAAGCATAAAACATCTATGGCACACTCTGCCCCTATTCCAATACAGACTGAATATTCTACATCCTATTGTGTAATATATAACTTGTATACTGTAGTTTGTCGTAAATTAGAAATGAGTATACCACTCCACAATATAATACATATAAATATTCTACTTGATGGAACATATAAAGAGGAATATTGTGCTCTCGTTTTTATATCAAATATTCTACCCCACATAATCTAATATAAACATTCTATTGTGTGTAATTGAGCACCTACAAATCATTTAATACCTGTAATAAATCATGTGAATAAGATATCCTATCCCTCTTGAAGTCATTAATATAAAAGAAAAAGTATCGGAGAAATTTAAGGGACTAAAATCCAACAAATCCCCAGGACTTGATGCCCTAGATCCCCTAAAAGAGGTAAAGGCAGGGAGAGATTGGGTGCATGGTTACGATTTTCCAAAATTCCCTAGATTCCAGAACAGTCCCAGCAGACTGGATGTTAGCAAACATAATACCTCTGTTCAAAAAAGGAGGGAGAGAGAAAAACAGGGAACTACAGTCAATTGGCGTGATATCATTAATAGGTTCCAGCATTTTCCTAATTAAGAAAGTCGAAATAATTCATTTTGAAAATTGTAGCACGTCCAGACGGTTTTTATGAAACGTGGTTTTATGAAAGGGAAATAGTGCTTGATAAATTCATTGGAGTTTTTTGAGGGCGTAACTAGTAGGGTAGATAAAGGGGAGCAGGTAAATGTAATATACTTGGATTTCTGATAAGGTGCCACACAACAGGTTAACACACAAGGTAAAGGATTATGGAGTTGGGGGTAATATATTAGTATAAACAGAGGATTAGCTAACATACAGGAAACAGAGAGCAAGGGTAAACGGGGCATTTTCAAATTGGCAGGCTTTAAGTCAAGCACAGGGAAAATATATTCCATTAAAAGGAAAAAGCACTGAAAACTAGTGAGACTCCATTGGTGAATAAAGACAAAACAAACAATTAAGGGTTATGAAAGAGGCATTCATTAAGCACAGATACAGCAGAGGAGTGCGCGATTAGTGAGAACATGAAACGATTAGGAGAGAAGTCAAAAAACAATTAAGACAACAAGGAGGAACTATGAGATGAATCATCACGGAACATAAAACAAAATAAAATATTTTACAGGTACATCAATAAAAAAGGTTGGGATGGAAATAGGACCAGTAATCAAACTCAAAAAAGAGTAAGCCCCTAGTCCAGATGGATTGCATTCAGGCATTTTAAAATAATCTAGGGAAAAGTTAATAGAGGCAGTATCACACATATTTAACAAGTGAAGAGGGCACACAGTGGAGTGCATACCTCCTCCACGCTGTGTTAACTCATTATTACAATTACACAGCCCTTCCTTGAAGCTTTTCCCTGCCTGGTTGATGGTCCGTCACTACAAAGCTGAAAAAGAAATCTTTTTATTTAGAGCTTCCATCTCACTGAGTAGGCTTCAGGCCAATCCACATCCAACAACCTGCTCTGAAACCTCTGCTCACATTTTGACAGCTGTGACAAATTGCACCACAGCAACTGGGGCAATCCACAAAATTCTAAAACAATCAACCAGATTACAAAGAAAACAACCAACAGCATTAAATAAAAAATCAATTTGCCCTATCTCCCAAAGTTTAAAAAATTCCAGGATCCAGATCTACATCTTTGCCAAAATCTAACGAGTTTTTCCTGGGGCCATACCCTACACAACAAATTTCATTGGTTTTTGAGATATATTGTTTACAGACGCACTAACAAACAACAGGCAAAAACATATTTCTGCCCATCTTCAGCGTTGGAGGTAACAATGTGTTAGAAAAAGATGTAGTGCCAGAGGGCTGGCAGATCGGTAATGTAATTCCTATATTTAAGGGGACAGAACATATCCAGGGAGTCAGCTTAACATCAGTGGCTGGAGAATTAATGGAATACCTAATCAAGGAGAGAATAGAAGAGCATCTAGAAAATAAAAATTTAATAATGAATAGTCAGCATGGACTTCAAATGGGAAAATCTTGCTTGACCAACTTTATTGAATTTTTTGAAGAGGTAACAGAGTAGACAATGGTAAAACAGTAGATGTAATTTGTCTGGATTTTCAAAAGGCCTGCAATAAGGTTCCCCATAATAGACTAATGAATAAGATCAGAGAATGTAGAGTCAGGGACAAGTGACAAAATTGAATGCTCGCTGGCTTCAAGACAGCGAGCAGAGAGTGAGGTAAAGGGTAGTTGTTCAGGGTGGGAGAAAGTGAGAAGTGGTGTTCCACAAGGATCAGTGCTGGGACCACTTTGTCGGCAACCTTCCATCAACACGAGATGATGGATGTGCAGCAAATGCATTGGCAATAGGATATGGAACAGCAGATCCACTGCTATTCACTACTTACATTAACAATTTGGACAATTTCCAAATTTGCGGATGACACCAAATTGTTTTTGTTGGTGGGGGTGGGGGGATCAATGCGAGGAGGATGGGCAATAAATTTAAATTTCAGAGGACATTGAAAAACTTGCACATGAGCAAATAATTAGCAAATGAAGTTCAGATGAACGTGAGGGAGTACATTTTGTTAGGAAAAGTACGGAAACTACAGATTACTTGAGGAACAAAGGGGTCTGAGTACAAATCCACCAATCTTTAAAAGTTGTGCCATATGTCAGTAAGCCCATAAAAAAAACAAGCACTAGGTTTTATTTCGAAAAGTGATAGAATTGAGAAGCAGGGAAGTTATGATAAGCCTATCTGGAACCTTGGTTAGGCCACACAGAGTACTGCATGCAGTTCTGGTTACCGTATTACGAAAAGGATATAGAGGCACTGGAGAGGGTGCAGAGAAGGTTTACAGGGATGATACCAGGAATACTTGGGTGTACACATGAGGAAAGGATTGACAGGCTGGGTCTCTTTTCTACAGCAAAGAACGCTGAGGAGTGACCTAATAGAGGGCTTTAAAATGATGAAAGGATCTGATAGAGTGGATAGAGAAAGAATGTTTCCCCTTATTGTGGTGAAGCACATAACTATAAGATAGTCACCAAGAAATTCAATAAGGAATTCAGAAGAAACCCAAAGAATGGTGAGCATGTGGAATTCGTTACTACAGGGACAGGTTGATGAATAGTATTAGATGCTTTTAAGGGGAAATTAGACAAGCATATCAGGGAGAAAGGAATAGATGGTTACAATGATGGATTTGGATGAGGAAATATGGGAAGAGCTCAAGAGCAAAAACGCTGGCTTGGACTAGTTAGGCCGAATGGGCCATATGTTGTCAATTGTCCGTGCCTGTGAGGTCCTATGTGGCAGAGTGCCGCAAGGATCAGTGCTGGAGCCTTAGCTATTTATCATCTACTTTAATGAGTTAGACAAGAAAACGAGAGGAGCAAGTTTACTGATGATACTAAGCTGGATGGGAACGTAAACTGTGAAGAGGACACAACAAAGAGGCTGCAAAGAGATATAGACAAGTTAAGTGAGTGGACAGCAAGATGGAAGAGGGAGTAAAGCGTAGGGGAGAGGTTAATCACATTGGTAATAAGATTAGGAAAGCAGAACATTTTTCGAAAGATGCAAAACTTTTACATGTTGATGTTCAGACAGACCTTGGTGCAGTCATACCTCCTGTTAAAAGTTAGCCTGTAGCTGGAACAAGCAATTAGGAAAGCAATTGGTATATTAGCCTTTATTTCAAGGGGATTAGAGTATAAGAACAAGGAAGCCTTGCTATAATTGTACAGGGCATTGGTGAGACCACAGCTGGAATAGTGTGCAGTTTTGTTCTCCATAATTAAGGAAGAATATACTTGCAATGGAGATAGTACAGCGAAGGTTCACTAGATTGGTGCCTGGGAGGAGGTTGTCCTATGACGAGAGGCTGAGTAAACTGGGCCCTCTCGAGGCTAGAAGAATGAGGGGTAATCTGATTGAAATAATCTGAAGGTGCTTGACAGTGTGGACACGGAGGTTGTTTCCTCTGACTGGGGAATTCAGAACATGGGGCGCAGTCTCAGGAAATGGAGACAATTATTTAGGACTGTGATGAGGGGAAACTTCTTCACTCAGAAGATTGTGAATCTTTAGAATTCTCCACCCAGCAGGTTGTAGGTGCTCCCCATTGAGTATATTTAAGGCTGGGATAGATCAGGGAATCAAGTGATATGAGGAGCAAGCGGGAAAGTGGAATTGAGGTAGAAGATAAGCTATAATCATACAGAAAGGCAGAACAGGATCAAGGAGCCACATGGTGTATTCCTACTCCCATTTCTTATGTTCTGATCTCTGTCCTGCTCCACCAGAATAGTAGGCCAAGAAGGGGCAGGGCACAATGGTAAACACAAAGTGAGGGTGGCCCTGGTAGTTTTCAGCATTGACTGCAGTGACTTGGAGCTGTTCATCCTAATGGCTGCAGGTCAAACCTGGCAGGTCATACCATTTTTGGCTCAGTGTTAGCATTTCCACTTCTGTCAGGACTGCTGGTTTTGGACCTAGCACTCTAGCCAGTCTCAGCAAGTGGACACTATAGCTCTGGTTCTGATTTCTACCCTAACGTCCTGTTTTACCAGTCCACCAACCTTGCTACTTGGCCATCATCCTGAACATTCAACCATTTTTTCAACTTGCCAGTAACTTATCTGGCACATTCCCTCTAGTTTTTGTTTTGCAGTGCATAGCCAATTCATTTAACAGGGTGGGCCCTTTAAATATTTTTGCACAGCTGGGCAGCGTGGTGATTGAAAGGAGCCAGCTTGTACTCCAACTGCATGGGAACGTGCAGTTAACGCACAGGCTTAGAGGCAACATTGTCCAGGACACAGAAATCAAATCAATGCTCCTGCCTACTGGACTCAATATCCAAATATATGTCACACTCCCAGATAGCCTCAAACACTGGGGCGCTCCCTTTGCCCTAACGTCTGAAACACAACATCAGTCACCTGGATGAATAGCACAATACTTGCTGCAAATTATTTTGAATTAATTTACAACAACATAAGCAATGACCTAATAAATCAGCAAATGGATAGATTTGTCGAGACTGACTCAATTCTAATGATTTCTCATCCCTGCATCATCCCCTTGTGACACTGAGTAAGTGACTCCATTATTTAAAAACCTGTATTTGTAGCAGGCACTCTTACCATTAAGATTTTTTTTCAACTACAAGTTAACCAGCATTCTGGTGCTGAATGCTGTGCACTATTTACAATACGTGATTAGGATGTGGTGGGGAGTGACACGTCCAAGGTGAGTTGGTCTGCAGATTAATCAATAAAACAATTCATATAGATGTACACAGACGCAGGCAGACACACTATGCTCAGAGAAATGGGCATTCCCGAGATGGCCCTTTGCACCTGTATTTGAACACAACTGCTGCTGATCCAAGTGCCAAATATCATTAGAAAGCCAGGTTATCTGAATGGCTCATTCAACAAGCTGCCACTGGTTGCCATGGCTTAGCTGGGATGGGGGCAGTTCAGGTCTGCAGCTCTGGTTGCAAACAAAATAAATTCCCTCATTACAGGATTCTTTAAGGGCAGCCAACCCCCTTCTCATCATTATTCAGCAAGGTAATGGTGAGGGAAAGGCCAGGCGAGCAGGAGCGGGCAGACAGCCCACGCGACCCTTTGTGAAACAAAAACTCAGCCGCGCACGGAGACACAAGGCTTTCCTTTCACCAGTTAATTACATTAATTTCTCCTCTTTGAGAGTGGGCGATGTGTGTATTGAAAGTGCCCTGGCCAGCTCCCTCCAACCTCTTCTGTTTTTCCACCTTACATAGCATTTGCTAGCCAGGTGCTGCTAACAGACAGTTCTACAAACTCACAGAGATTCTCTCGTTCATCTTAAAAACCTAAAGGTCGGAGAATATTTTCAAAATAAGGCAGCGACTTTGTTTAACAAAGGAACCCCTCGTGCTCCAACTTTATAATAGCGTCAGTCGTGGCTCCACTGGTAGCACTCTCACCCAGTCAGCAGGGAGTGGGCTCAAGCCTTGCTCCACGTAATTTAGACTGACGATCCAGTGCAGTACTGGTGGAGTGCTGCGTTGTCAGAGGTGCACTCTTCTGGTGAGATGTTGTACCGAATCCCCACTGCCCTCTCAGGCGGTTCTAAAAGCTCTCACACTACTATTTCGAACAAGAGCAGGGGATTTTTCCCTGGTGTCTAGGCGAGTATTTGTCCCTCAACTAACACCCAAAAACAGACTGTCTGGTCGTTAGCACATTGCTTTTTGTGGGTGCACAAACTGGCTGCTGATTTCCCATGTTACAACAGTGACTACATTTCAAATGCATTTAATTGGCTGTAAAGTGCTTTGTGAGAGCATGAAAGGCGTTATATAAATGCAAATCTGGGATTTATATACACACACATATGTACGCACATACTATATATATATATTTCACACAATTATTACACATTTTATAATCAGCAACCATTCAGGGACATATCATCACATACAATAAAAGTTTTGTTAGCCTTGGGTTGCCCTGCATCACTTCCTAACCAAGCAGCCCAACATATACACAATCTATCAGCAAGACTTTAACACAGGATAGCACGGCCCCTTAACCACAAGCACTAAACTTCACACTTTCCTGACAGAAACGAGTTCCACTTTCACAGAATGAAAAGGCTCAGGGCTTCTCACCCATGTTATTAAATTAAGATTTCTTCTGCTACAGGGAGTCCCAAATAAGACCATGACCTTTCCACATTACAATGCTGGGGACAGGAGGGATCCGGTGACACAGTCAATGCCACCTGTAACTCAGCAACCCTTACACCAAAAAGAAACAAGCTCCCTC
Organism: Cetorhinus maximus; assembly: GCF_964194155.1. Lineage (NCBI taxonomy): Eukaryota > Metazoa > Chordata > Chondrichthyes > Lamniformes > Cetorhinidae > Cetorhinus > Cetorhinus maximus. The sequence continues at coordinate 75,194,000 of NC_135887.1, read as the reverse complement.
CTCCAGATATCTGCTTGTGTTGCCCATTTGAGTAAACTTGTAGGGTCTCCCTCAGCAGTTTCTGGTTTAAAAACCCAGATTTACAGATTCATATCAGCACAGCTTGTGAAAGATGGGGGGTTTTAAAAAGGCACAGTATTTTTTTTTTGCCTTCTCTTGCCACTCCCATTCTTTTCCCATCTTCTCTGAGGATGGTAAATGGGCCAGATTCCACAGGTGTCAGTCAGCCTCTGTCTTTCCATCATTATTAAGAGGTGTACCTTCACAGTCACTCTTATCAGGCTACTCTGCGTTTTAACTCTGCGATGGGACGGGGTTGCGGAGTTGGAGGGGAGGGTGGGGAGAGAGGCCAGCACATTCCAGTCCAAATCCAAGCCTACCCAACTTGCCACAAGCATGCACAGTTCCCAGAAAGTCACAATCTGGAAAAACAGTTCCTGGCAATTTTCCTGAACTAACCCAATGCATAGGGACCACTGAGGCCACAGCTGGGAACACCAAACTCAGCACAGGCCAGGGATCAAATCTGGGACCTCCTGTGTTGCATCAGCTCAATGCATTTCTTTTACTCCTTCATGGGACGTGGTCATCGCTGGCAAGGTCAGTATTTGCCGCCCATCCCTAATTGCCCTCGAGGTGGCAGTGATGAGCTGCCTCCTTGAACCGCTGCAGTACACCCACAGTGCTGTCAGGGAGGGAGTTCCAGGATTTTGACCCAGCAACAGTGAAGGAACGGCAACATAGTTCTAAGTTAGGATGGTGAGTGGCTTGGAGGGGAACTTCCAGATGGTGGTGTTCCCATGTGTATAGAGGCTGAAATTATGTCAAAATAAGATTAAATTGGATAGGTGAGTGAAAAACGAAGGGATGAAGGTTTTTTTTTAAAAAAAATCCATTCATGGGGTGTGGAAATCACAGGCTAGGCCAGCATTCTCGCCCATCTTAATTGCCCTCGAGAAGGTGGTGGTGAGCTGCCTTCTTGAACCGCTGCAGTCCACATGGTGTAGATACACCCACAGTGCTGTTAGGAAGGGAGTTCCAAGATTTTGATCCAGCGACAGTGAAGGAACTGTGATACATTTCCAAGTCAGGATGGTGAGTGGCTTGGAGGGGAAGTTTATGGAAAGAGCTTTAATCTAGACAGGTTAGACTATGTCATGCTCACAGAAGTTGATGGAATTTGCGGGCAGAATTACTTCTCAATAAGTCTGAGGCAAAGACCATTAACTCCACAGTGTGACATCACCATACATCACTGCTGCTATAACAGAATAAAACTGCCATGTAAACAACACACATCCAAACAATGAGAAATATCATCATGGCTTTCAACAAACTAGTCCCAGCAGTTACTTCACATATAGTTTCTCAGTGAAAACCATCCAAGTCCCTCGATTCGAATCTAAATTGTACCTCACCTGCCAAGTATCTGTTATTGTACAGTAAAACATCGGAAACCTTTCATTAGACAACAGCTTAACTATACTCCCAAGTATTTATCTTATGTATTAACTATGGGTTAAAAACGCTTTTGGGACAGTGATGGAGTGAGCTAAAACACTTCTTTTTCTATGGAGTTGAGTTGTGCAACAATAATTAAGGTTACCAACTGTGATTAAATGTACTCCTAGAGGTTTCATCACATGACTTCCCCCCACCCCCACCCCCCGCACTCCAGCTAGTCATCAGCCAACACATTCATCCTTGTGACATACAGTCTCCCACACCAATCGGAAAGCACAAAGACTCATTTACCCAATTGGATGATGCTTGACTATCAGCCAAAGAGCCCTTTCTCCACCCCCATTCCATTTTCAATATTTTTTATATCTGGTAAAAGAGAAATGTTCAAAGAAAAATGACAAAATCTATTTTAATGTCCTGATGATTTTTCTCCAGGGCTGCACACAGCAGTGTCCTGGAGATTGATCTTCAATTCCTGGAGACTCCAGGCCAATCCTGGAGGGTTGGTAACACCAAGGCCTGGGTCTAAATCCATTCCAGACTGCTGCAGTGATATAAGGTGTTATGTGAAAAGGAATTTCTGACAGTTACATCTGAACTAATGTGCACACAGTTACAGTTGGATTTACTTAGCAATCACAGTTCCAGGGGTAAGAATGGACACTGTGTAAAGTGGATAGATGTACTTTGCAGCAGCATGAAGCACTCTTGGATTGGGTCTAAGACACTTGCTAGCATTAGTATACATTTCTGCATCTAACCCAGTGCCACATCTCACCCAAGACTGCTTGATGCAGACATGGAGGCAGAGGCTTTGGAGCAGGTCTCCCTCCTACCGGAGAAGGTGGGTGCTTGTCACCAAGTTTGAAAGCTTCATTTAAACCTGTTTAGTTCTCCCCTACAGCAGCAATGTAAGAACACTGTTTAGCCAGGGTCCCTGCAGCATTGATCAACTCTGTCCCTCTCTAGCCTGATAGAAGTGCCACTCCTGAAGAAATGCAGCTATTAGTTGTCCCCACAATATGCATTCTGCTCTTTGAGCTAATCAAACAAGCTCAGCACACAATCTTCCACCTCAGTCCATCCAGGCTCTCATTACTCTCACTCTACACCATGTGGCCTCATCCTAACTACCAACAGCCGAATTTTCTCAATGTAGTGGCAACCAAATGCCTGACACGGGCAAAACCGAGCCAATCTGTTCTGATGATGCCACTTTCAAAAACAGTTCCTCTGACATGTCTTCCTTCTTCCTTAACCGAGGTTTTCCACCCACGATGGTTGACAAGGCCCTCAACCATGTCCGGCCCATCTCCCGCGCATCCGCCCTCACGCCTTCTCCTCCCTCCCAGAACCATGATAGGGTCCCCCTTGTCCTCACTTATCACCCCACCAGCCTCCGCATTCAAAGGATCATCCTCCGCCATTTCTGCCAACTCCAGCACGATGCCACCACCAAACACATCTTCCTTTCACCACCCCCCAGCGGCATTTCGCAGGGATCATTCCCTCTGGGACACCCTAGTCCACTCCTACATCACCCCCTACACCTCAACCCCCTCCCACGGCACTTTCCCATGCAACCGCAGAAGATGCAACATCTGCCCCTTTACTTCCCCTCTCCTCACCATCCAAGGGCCCAAACACTCCTTTCAAGTGAAGCAGCATTTCACTTGCACCTCCTTCAATTTAGTCTACTGCATTCGTTGCTCCCAATGTGGTTTCCTCTACATTGGAGAGACCAAGCGCAGACTGGGTGACCGCTTTGCAGAACACCTTCGGTCTGTCCGCAAGCATTACCTAGACCTCCCTGTCGCTTGCCATTCCAACACTCCACCCTGCTCTCATGCCCACATGTCCGTCCTTGGCCTGCTGCAATGTTCCAGTGAAGCTCAACGCAAACTGGAGGAACAGCACCTCATCTTCCGATTAGGCACTTTACAGCTTTCCGGACTGAATATTGAGTTCAACAACTTTAGATCATGAACTCTCTCCTCCATCCCCAACCCCTTTCCGATCCTCCTTTTTTCCAATAATTTATATAGATTTTTCTTTTCCCACCTATTTCCATCCATTGTTTTATCTCTACCCTTTAGCCTATTTCGATCCCTTCCCCCCACCCCACCCCCACTAGGGCTATCTGTACCTTGCTTGTCCTGCTTTCTACCCTTAATGTCACCTATTAGCACATTTCTGAGCTAATATCACCACCATCAGCACCTCTTTGTCCTTTTGTCTGTGACATCTTTTGGCTATCTCCACCTATCACTGGCCCCCTATCCAGCTCTACTTGTCCCATCCCCCCTTAAACCAGCGTATATTTCACCTCTCTTCTATTTTTCCTTCGTTCTGTTGAAGAGTCATACGGACTCAAAACGTTAACTGTGTTCCTCTCCACAGATGCTGCCAGACCTGCTGAGTTTTCCCAGCTATTTTTATTTTTGTTTTGGATTTCCAGCATCCGCAGTTTTTTGCTTTTATCAACGGGCAAAAATACATTCATTTACACACAGTCATTTTTCAAATTCAAAGAGAGGAAGAGGGGAGATTATGCCCCACAGCCCTCGCAGTATTATGGATCACGGAGTCTCCATCTCAGTTTTGATCTAAACAATTTCTCGAGATGCTGAAGATGTCACCCATCCTTCTGCTCCATGCGCAAGTGATGTCGAGGCAAGAAAGCTCCCAGGAGTAAAGCAGCAATTTGCAGTTTGCTGACTCTTTGTGGGGAACCTTGTTCTTCCCCTTAGACAGTTCCTCGGATTCAAGGATGAGATGACGTGCTTCCACTCCAGTTCGATGGACTTACGAGCCATCTTAGAGCCCAATGCTCGATCTCTAGGCTCTGCCACAATCAGGGCAGGTGGTCCTTGAAGGGTCAGGTAGAGGGGTTGTGTGGAGGTTTGTGGTCTCCTTCTGATGCCTCACCTGTGCCTCAGCATGTTCCTGATGAGCTCGCTGTGTTTGGTGCCTTCTTGGATGAACCTTCTCCATTTTGGTCAGTTAGAAGTCAGGTACTCATCACTCTACAGGGATGCTTGACCTGTTCCTGTGCTTTGTGTACCAGGGCTTGAAGTGGATGAAGATTTCTTGTCCTTTTCAAAGGGATCATTAACCCTTCCTGATAGGATTCTGGAGACATTTTTTAATTCATTACATAAAAACCATGAGAACCCCTGCATTAGATTCCAGCCTCACTCCTGGGGATAATTATTATTGCATATTGTGTGCTCAGCTTTTTGAATGTACACAAGGATCTAATGTTTGATGCATGAGCCTTTGGCTCTTTTGTGTATAATTTGGATTTTTCATGTATGGGGGGGGACTTCAATTTTTGTGTAAATATTCTCACTCACTCCGATTTTGACAAATGTAGAGCAATAAACACCCTAGTGTAATCAGAGAACTAAAGTTTCAAACATTATGGCTGAATCCACTCTGTATATGGTAACACAGCATAGCGTAGTATATCAAGCACTAAACTATGTGCTATACTGTACATTAATGCTATTAGCACATTAATAGTCATCTGGAGTACAGAACTTGAGTAATTGCTGACAAAAGAGACATGTCAAAGCTTTTGGTCTTGCACTCATCAGGGCACTTCTCAAGAATACCAATACAAGGGGAAAACAACAATTTATACTGTAGAAGAGCGCTGATTGGTTGGCAATATTAATATACCATGGCAATGCTACATAAAACACTTTACCTTCTCCAATATACAGATGCTGAATGCACAGAAACGTAAAACCATTTTCTTAATGAATTATTTTTTTGATAACAAGAGGAGGAAAATGCAGAAAAGGTCGTGAGGAAGTGAAAGGATGTTGCAGAGTGTCAGAGTAATCTGCTAATAGGGAATACAATGGCCTGTAGGCAGAGGCAGACCTGCAGCAGTCCCAAACATTCTCAAAACATTTTAAAAGCCAGAATAAGGTAATTGCATTCAGTCCATCATTCACAGACAAGCCAACAAAATCAACGGGCATTGTTCCTCTCAGTCGCAATTCAATCCGTACATCAGCACTCGATGTGTGCCTTTCACACCGTTTCCCAGAGACAAAAAAATTAAGGCTGCCAGCACAGCACGTTCAAAATGGATCTCAGTATATTAAACACACAAGGTAGATGTTAATTGAAATTTTAAATAGCAGGATAAGGGACATCGACGCGAGTGTGTCAAGGTTTTTTGACGAATGGGTCAATGGGCCAGGTGGTGATGAATTGTAGATGGGTGTGTCGCCGATGGTTGCGTTGGTCAAGCGGTGAAGAATAATGAGTCGGTGACGAGTTGTGGTTGACTGGGTGGGAGATAAAGTGTGGGTGCACAATAAATCGTGGTTGGATAGATTGGTCGGTGTTTTGTCAGATTATTGCCCATTTTCAAGTTTGGCAAAATTGAAATGTCTGCACCATCTAGTGACCGTGGTGTGCAACATCAACTTCTGCACCATTCATTCAGCTACTTCTCTACATCTGCATCCATCGCACCCCCCCCTACTCCTCATTACCCCCCTCCTGCCATACAGTAACTTGCATTTATATAGCGCCTTCAAAGCAGGAAAACATCCCAACATTCAGAGGCATATTCAGACAACTGATAACGAGCCAAAGGAGGACAGGTGACCAAGTGCTTAGTCAACCAGGTAGATTTTACACAGCATCTTTAAGGAGGAGAGAGAGATAGCGAGATATAGAGGTTATCCAGGTGGCTGAAGGCACGGTCACCAACAGTGCAACAAAGAAAATTGGGAGTGCGCAAGAGGTCAGAATTGGAGGAATCCAGAGATATCAGAGGGTTGTAAGGCTGGAGGAGATAGGGAGGGCGCAGGCCATGGAAGGATTTGAAAACAAGAGTGCGAATTTTACAACTGGCTTCCAGTCCAATGTAGGTCAGTGAGTGCAGGGATGATGGATGAACAGGATTTAGCGAGAGTTAGGATGCAGGCAACAGAGCTTTGGATGAGCTCATGTTTATGGAGATTGGAAGATGGGAGGCTGGTCAGGAGAGCGTGGGAATAATGCCTCCAGACAACAAGGGTAGAGTTGAAAGTTTCAGCAGCATTAAGGCAGTGTCAAGCAATGTTACAAAAGGTGGAAGGAGGCGGACTTTTGTGATGATGGGATTGGGGTAGAGTAGGAGGCCAAGGCTATGAACAGTCTGGGTCAACCTCAGTGGCAGGGAGGGGTCAGAGGCAATGGGCGGAGTTGGTGTTGAGGACCAATGGCTTCAGTTTCCCCAATACTTCATTGGAGGGGGTGAAGCATTTCAGCTGAGCCTTGATCATGAACAAGTAAACAGGCAGTGCAGATTCCGGGAGAAGTGTTAGTGAGGTAGGGCTGGCTGCCATCCGCATCTAGTGACTGCAGTGTGCAATAATAGGTGGCAACACTTCAAATTTCTTCCCCACCACAAGTTCAGTGGGAATGGCCTCATGTCTTCAAAACAGCCAAAGGGCAGAATCCACTGAGAAACAGGAAGGGGCCAAAGACCCATATGCCTTAAATGGGGGAGAGGGGGAGGGCGAGAGAGAGAGAGGGGACGAGAGAAGGAGCGAGAGAGGGGGGACGAGAGAAGGAGCGAGAGAGGGGGGGACGAGAGAAGGAGCGAGAGAGGGGGGACGAGAGAAGGAGCGAGAGAGGGGGGACGAGAGAAGGAGCGAGAGAGGGGGGACGAGAGAAGGAGCGAGAGAGGGGGGACGAGAGAAGGAGCGAGAGAGGGGGGACGAGAGAAGGAGCGAGAGAGGGGGGACGAGAGAAGGAGCGAGAGAGGGGGGGACGAGAGAAGGAGCGAGAGAGGGGGGGACGAGAGAAGGAGCGAGAGAGGGGGGGACGAGAGAAGGAGCGAGAGAGGGGGGGACGAGAGAAGGAGCGAGAGAGGGGGGACGAGAGAAGGAGCGAGAGAGGGGGGACGAGAGAAGGAGCGAGAGAGGGGGGACGAGAGAAGGAGCGAGAGAGGGGGGACGAGAGAAGGAGCGAGAGAGGGGGGACGAGAGAAGGAGCGAGAGAGGGGGGACGAGAGAAGGAGCGAGAGAGGGGGGACGAGAGAAGGAGCGAGAGAGGGGGGACGAGAGAAGGAGCGAGAGAGGGGGGACGAGAGAAGGAGCGAGAGAGGGGGGACGAGAGAAGGAGCGAGAGAGGGGGGACGAGAGAGGAGCGAGAGAGGGGGGACGAGAGAAGGAGCGAGAGAGGGGGAGAGAAGGAGCGAGAGAGGGGGGACGAGAGAAGGAGGAGAGGGGGGAAGAGAGAGGGGGGGAAGAGAGAGGGGGGGAAGAGAGAGGGGGGGAAGAGAGAGGGGGGGAAGAGAGAGGGGGGGAAGAGAGAGGGGGGGAAGAGAGAGGGGGGGAAGAGAGAGGGGGGGAAGAGAGAGGGGGGGAAGAGAGAGGGGGGGAAGAGAGAGGGGGGGAAGAGAGAGGGGGGGAAGAGAGAGGGGGGGAAGAGAGAGGGGGGGAAGAGAGAGGGGGGGAAGAGAGAGGGGGGGAAGAGAGAGGGGGGGAAGAGAGGGGGGGGGAAGAGAGAGGGGGGGGGAAGAGAGAGGGGGGGGGAAGAGAGAGGGGGGGGGAAGAGAGAGGGGGGGGGAAGAGAGAGGGGGGGGGAAGAGAGAGGGGGGGGAAAGAGAGAGGGGGGGGGAAGAGAGAGGGGGGGGGAAGAGAGAGGGGGGGGGAAGAGAGAGGGGGGGGGGAAGAGAGAGGGGGGGGGAAGAGAGAGGGGGGGGGAAGAGAGAGGGGGGGGGAAGAGAGAGGGGGGGGGAAGAGAGAGGGGGGGGGAAGAGAGAGGGGGGGGAAGAGAGAGGGGGGGGGAAGAGAGAGGGGGGGGAAGAGAGAGGGGGGGGAAGAGAGAGGGGGGGAAGAGAGAGGGGGGGAAGAGAGAGGGGGGGAAGAGAGAGGGGGGGGAAGAGAGAGGGGGGGGAAGAGAGAGGGGGGGAAGAGAGAGGGGGGAAGAGAGGGGGGGGAAGAGGGGGGGGGAAGAGAGGGGGGGGAGAGAGGGGGGGGGAGAGAGGGGGGGAGAGAGAGGGGGGGGGAGAGAGAGGGGGGGGAGAGAGAGAGAGGGGGGGGGAGAGAGAGAGAGGGGGGGAGAGAGAGGGGGGGGAAGAGAGAGGGGGGGAAGAGAGAGGGGGGGGAAGAGAGAGGGGGGGAAGAGAGAGGGGGGGAAGAGAGAGGGGGGGAAGAGAGAGGGGGGAAGAGAGAGGGGGGGAAGAGAGAGGGGGGGAAGAGAGGGGGGGGAAGAGAGGGGGGGAAGAGAGAGAGGGGGGGGGGAGAGAGAGAGGGGGGGGACGGGTAGAAAGAGAGGGGGAACGGGGAGAGAGAGAGGGGGGGGGTCGGGAGAGAGAGAGGGGGGGAGAGGGGGAGGGAGAGAGAGAGGTTGTGGAGAGAGAGGGAGGGAGAGAGAGAGGGGGGAGAGAGAGGGAGGGGGAGAGAGAGGGAGGGGGAGAGGGGTAGAGAGATAGAGACAGAGAGAGAGGGAGGCGAAGAGAGAGAGAGAGGGGAGGGAGAGAGAGAGAGA